>NW_026652316.1:0-32500 GCF_009828535.3 Hylobates moloch
GCCATTCTCCTGCCTCAGCCTCTGGAGTAGCTGGAACTACAGGCGCCTGCCACCATGCCCGGCTAATTTTTTGTATTTTTAGTAGAGACGGGGTTTCACCGTGTTAGCCAGGATGGTCTTGATCTCCTGACCTCGTGATCCGTCTGCCTCGGCCTCCCAAAGTGCAGGGATTGCAGGTGTGAGCCACTGTGCCCGGCCTTTTTTTTTTTTTTTTTTGGTGGTAGTTAACAGTGGAGAGCCCTCAATAAATGCTTCATTGGGAAAACTGTAACCAACAGCTAAGAACTGCCTAATCTCACTGCTAACTCTGTAAATTGATTTTCTTCTTTCTTGTTTCAGTGGAGAAGATCCTTTCTCCTATCAAAGGCCAGAGGTTTCAAATATGCCCTGGAGCCTAACCTGTTACCTTTTTTTTTTTTTTTTTGAGACACAGTCTCACTCACTCTGTTGCCCAGGCTGGAGTGCAGTGGCGCGACCTCGGCTCACTGCAGCCTACGTCTCTTGACAGTCCACTGGTTAAAGCGATTCTCTTGCCTCAGCCTCCCGAGTAGCTGAGATCACAGGCGCCCGCCACCACACCTGGCTAACTTTTGTGTTTTTAGAAGAGACAGGGTTTCCTCATGTTGGCCAGGCTGGTCTCGAACCCTGACCTCAAATGACCCACCTCTGCCTCCCAAAGTGCTGGGATTCCAGGCGTGAGTCACCGCGCCAGGACCCAACCCGTTACCTTTTTAAGATTTTAAGTCATTAACTATCCCCTTCTTTTATTTTCCACCTCTCTACTGGAATATCCCCAACATTAAACATTCTCTCATTTCCTATGTTTGGGTTTTTTTTTTTTTTTTTTTAGTCTTTTTTTTTTTTCCTTTTTGTGGAGAATGGGGTCTTGTTATGTTGCCCAGGCAGGTCTTAAACTCCTGGGCTCAAGCTATCTCCCTGCCTCTGCCTCCCTAAAGTACTGGGATTATGGCATGAGCTAGGATGTCTAGCTCTAATTTCCTATCTTAAAAAAGGCTCCAGCCCCACGCGGTGGCTCACGCCTGTAATCCCAGCACTTTGGGAACTTTGGGAGGTCGAGGCAGGTGGATCACCTGAGGTCAGGAATTTGAGATCAGCCAGGCCAACATGGCGAAAATCTGTCTCTACTAAAAGTACAAAAATTAGCTGGGCGTGTGCCTGTAATCCCAGCTACTCAGGAGGCTGAGGCAGGAAAAACTTGAACCCGGGAGGCAGAGGTTGCAGTGAGCCAAGATCACACCACTGCACTCCAGCCTGAGCGATAGAACGAGACTCCATCTCAAAAAAAAAAAAAAAAAAAAGCTTCATATCCCATACCTCCTTTCAGTTCTCACCCTATTTTGCTGCTTTCCTTCTTAAAAAGAGGTGTCCATGACCGGGTGCGGTGGCTCACGCCTGTAATCCCAGCACTTTGGGAGGCTGAGGTGGGTGGATTACTTGAGCTCAGGAGTTCAAGACCAGCCTGGGCAACTTGGCGAAACCCGTCTCTACCAAAAATACAAAAACTTAGCCGGGCGTGGTGGCATGCGCCTGTAGTCCCAGCTACTGGGGAGGTTGAGGCGAGAGGGTCGCCTGAGCCCGGGAGGTTGAGGCTGCAGTGAGCTGAGACCGTGCCATTGCACTCCAGCCTGGGGGACAGAGCCAGACCCAGTCCCCCCAAAAATAAAAGTGTTGGGCTTGTTGTTATCAATGTGTAGTGCCTGACATTGTATCAACTCATTTAATCTTCACGATAGCATCGTGGCTGGGGGCCTGGGGAGGACTATTGTAAACCCCATTTTACAGAAAAGGAAACAAAGGCACAGAGCGGCAGAGCTGGGATTACGAACCCAGGCAATCTGGCTTTAGAGACCATACCCTTAACTGTGCTAGAGCATTATCCCAATATATGTTGATATATTTGTGACTTTATTTCTTCAGCGATTATCTCCCCTCGCCAATGCACAGGTCTGCGGGAGCATGGACTGTCTGAAAGGTTCTGAGTCTAGCTTTAAGCACAGTGCCTGGCACATACCATTTGTTGAATAAATGGATCTATCTATATATGTGTGTGTGTGTGTGTGTGTGTGTGTCTGTGTGTGTGTGTATTTTTTTTTTTTTTTTGAGATGGAGTTTTGCTCTTGTTGCCCAGACTGGAGTGCAATGGCGCGATCTCGGCTCACCGCAACCTCCGCCTCCCGGGTTCAAGCGATTCTCCTGCCTCAGCCTCCTGAGTAGTTGGGACTATAGGCATGCGCCACCACGCCAAGCTAATTTTGTATTTTTAGTAGAGACGTGGTTTCTCCATGTTGGTCAGGCTGATCTTGAACTCCCGACCTCAGGTGATCCGCCCGCTTCGGCCTCCCAAAGTGCTGGGATTACAGGCGTGAACCACCTCACCTGGCCTACTGGATCAATATCTTTTTTAAAAATTCCACACTGGGAGGCATTTGGTGTAGGACTGAATCCCCATATTTTAGAAGCCGCCATGTCTCTTCTTGCCTCGATTTCCCATCCTGTTAATCAGGAGACTCAGGGCGGGAGGACAAAGCCAGGTAGGTGCAAGACGCGCGAGCGCAGCGACTACGAAAATGGAGTCGGAAGCCGTAATCTTCAGTTTCCTCCGCTGCATGAGGCACCACGTGCACCACGTGGACTAAAGGAGACACTGTCTTCTCCATTTTGAAGAGGTGTCCAGGCTTCAAGACCTAGGCTCCAATTTCTCACCGTGAAGAAGCTCGGGAAAACCGGGAGCTTCGGGAGGCGCGCGGGCAGAGGCTACCCGTCCCCGCGGCCTCTAGACAGGGGCTGAGTCCGTACCCGGCCTCCGCGGGCCCCGCCCCCGGACGGCGGAAGCCGAGCTCGCCCTCTCCGCCCGGGCCTGGGCGTGTCCCGCGGGCGCACGGCATGCTGGGAAGGCGTCCGCGCGGCGGCCATTTTGTCTTGTCGGCTCCTGTGTGTGGGAGGATTTTCGGCCTGAGAGCGGGCCGAGGAGATTGGCGACGGTGTCGCCCCTGTTTTCGTTGGCGGGTGCCTGGGCTGGTGGGAACAGCCGCCCGAAGGAAGCACCATGATTTCGGCCGCGCAGTTGTTGGATGAGTTAATGGGCCGGGACCGAAACCTAGCCCCGGACGAGAAGCGCAGCAACGTGCGGTGGGACCACGAGAGCGTAAGTCCCGCGGGCCTTGGGCCTGATCCCGGGCTCCGTGGGGGAGGGGAGCGGGCGCGGGCTGTGGCCCTCCTGGCCGCGGGGCGATGTGGGGCCAGGGCCGCACCTGGGGTCGAGCGTCTGACCCGGTGCCCGTGGAGCCAGGAGGAAGGATGGCCCGGGAGGGAGGATGGGGTACGGACCTGGGGATGGGGGTGATTTGGTTTTGTTGTTCTAGTATCAAGGGGGTCCAGGAGAGCCCTTGGCAGAATTGAAAAGCACCTTGATGAGGCGGGGAGACGCGGGAAAGGATAGCAGCATCCTATTAAATCTAGCGGCTCCGAGGTTTCACCTCATTATGAAATAGGGAGAAGGGCACATTCTTCTGTAGTTTGGGTTGAACGTCGTATTTAGACTAAAATTTCTGACCAGGATTCATGGTAAAAATCGTGGCGGTATTTTATTTAAGTAATTACAACGTGACGCTTATACGGGGAAATAGAAATGTAAAAGTAGTAGTTTACTTGTTAGGGTTTACCGTGATGATTTACAAGCATTGTTCGTTAACAGTATTCTAAGAAGTCCCTTATAGAGGCAGCTGTCAAGGTTTTTTCTTCCACATTAGACTCATTTGATGCTCTTAGCCCTGGGAGTAAAGGTAAATATTATAACCCCAGTTTCACTGGTGAGACTTAAAAAGGCTCACCCAAAGTCTTGGCAACTGAGGAAACTAATCTTTGTAGTTCTGTTAGTTTTCCACAATCCTATGAAACTGGTTCTCTGCACATGCTGTAGCATTTCAAGTGTTTTGATCTAGTTTTGAACATGTAGTGTAATGTTTTTACTTTAGGTCTTACCTGGAGAATAGATACAGAATTTAATTTTACTTTGCGGTTATAAATCTAACATGCTAATTTTAAAACAATTGCTAATCAAAATCGGAAGGAATAGTTCAGGTAATGCATGCTTCTTTAGAAAACTGTTTTCTTATTCTTTTTAAACGTAGGCTTTGGTTAAGGTAAAATTTCTTTTTTGCAGTGTAGGAAAGCAAGTTGGTGCTAGATGACTCCTTTTAGGACCTTAAGAAAGAGTAAGTTTGGCTCAAGTTGTGTTGGGGTGCTACCTGATTCCAAAGTAGTATGAAACATTCTTAGAGTAGAATTTATTGTTTTTAAGAGGTGGCTTTTTTGTTTTTAACATTTGGCTCCCCACCCCCGCGACCATTTGTCACAATAGGAGACTTAAGGAACTGCTTATCTTGACCATCTTTCTTTTGTAGGCATCTTTGTTACAGCGAAGTAACTTTTTTTTGTTTTTAACTACCTAACTCTGTAACCTTTCAGTCTAAACTTCGCAAAGGTGTTAGGAATAACGCTCAAAATCCTAAGTAAGGTAAAAAACCAAAACATTATGGCGATTCGGCTTATGTTCAATAGGTTATTTGTATATTTTGAATTCAAGAGAAAAATGCCTTCCATTGCACTGCTTATCAGTTGGAGCAGCCTTGTATCTCTGCACCCTTGGCTTTGAACACGTTTTAGAGAAACTTCTCTTTCCTGGGGTAATTTGTTGCCACATTGCATTGTATGTGATGGGTTTATGACTCTGCAATGATGAGGCCCTCAGAATAGCAATTTAGGTTTTATGTCATCTCAGCCATAATCTGCTTTGCTTTCAGTTTTAGTACTTTTCACTATTTTTAACTTTCAGTGTTTATTACTAAAGTATTTAATGCCTTAATGACAGATTGCACTTCATTCTAGATTGAAGGATTTCAAGTCAGTTACTGGCATTTCCGATTGATAACTGCAGGGAAAATGTTTTTAGTGTTGAGCAAAAACAAAGCACATGGTCTCATCTAAATAGGTGGAATTATTGTGTAATAAAGCTGGGGAAGCTCTTGATATCGTTTCCGGGTTATCTGCATATTCTTGTACTGTTGGCTGTTAGTGCTAAACCTGCAGGGATGGGCAAACCCATTATATGCTGAAAAGGATTCACCATCACTATAGCCTGATATTTTAACATATTTTTGCATTCCTGTTCTATCTGGAAATTTTTCTTGGCCATACTTGCATTAAATGGAAGAAGCCATTTCAGCTGAATGGGACCTTGTTTTTTTTTTTTTTTTTTTGGAATAGAGATAAATACCAAAATAAGGAAAGGAAGCAACCATTAATTAAAACGACAGTTGGCCGTGGCATCTGTAGCTATTTAACAGTCAAAATGGTAACTTTACCTTAGTATTAAAAGTAGTCCCTAGATAGCTGTATTTGACCTGTGGAATTTGTTTTAAATGCAGATTTCTGTACATCAACTCCTTCAACTCCCCTTCCCAGAGAGTCTGCTTCTGTCCGTCTTGGGGAAGGGTCCCAGTATCTGCATTTTTAAAAATGGCTCCTCTTATGCATTCTTGTTTTTTTTTTTTTTTTGAGACGGCGTCTTGCTCTGTCGCCCAGGCTGGAGTGCAATGGCGTGATCTCGGCTCATGGCAACCTCCATCTCCCGGGTTCAAGCGATTCTCCTGCCTCAGCCTCCTGAGTAGCTGGGACTACAGGCGCCCTCCACCATGTCCAGCTAATTTTTATATTTTTAATAGAGATGGGGTTTCACCATGTTGGCCAGGATGGTCTCGATCTCTTGACCCCGTGATCCGCCCGCCTCGGCCTCCCAAAGTGCTGGGATTACAGGCGTGAGCCACCGCGCCCGGCGGGCTCCTCTTACGCATTCTAAAGTTTGTGATCTACTGTTTCCTGACCCATCCTGATTAGTCCTGGGCTTTTAATTGTGCATATCTGCACAATTAAATCTTAATTGGTAGTAATTTGGTAGTAGATTCTAATACTGTACTTTTTTCTCCTTTTCATGATGAGTAATAAGTGAGCAAGCAGCACTTGCGAAGCTCAGTTTCAAGTGAAGGATGCATCTGTGATGCAAAATCATCAACCATTTATTTGTAATGGTGTGTATGTAACCTTCACCAACGTATTTTACTAGGGCTAGTGCTTTTACAGGCATTTCTAACTTTGTAGATTGCTACCTCTGGATCTGAGAAACTTTGCAGCTAAAGTCAAGTCGGCTTTAATACTGTTTCATGGATTCGTTGGTACACCCTCCCACTGTGTTTATTTGTATTTTGCAATTGTTTGAGATTATTGCTTTGGTTTTTTGCACTAAGCAATTGCTTGGTTAATCCTAAACAACCACAGTGATGAGGAAAGCATGTGATTGTAACTAACTGCCTAGGGTGAGTACCTTTCAGTGAGGGTTTGATTTCAGTGTTTGCCAGAGAAGGCACTAGTAGCCATATTATTAGAAGATTGTAGTAAATTGTAAAGTCTGATCTGGAGCTTTTGTTATTTTTTATGTAGCAAGACAGAAATTTTGTAGTTCCAAATTGAGGTTTTTATATTCTAGATCTCAACCTGGAAATGAAATTACTTAATTGTTAACACTGATTCTAATATCTGAAATGAGTTTTCTTCCATTTATCAAACTCAAGCCTACCCTTCCTTCTGTGAAGGTTTAACGTGAAGGTTTAATAATTTATGAAGGAAATTGAACTAAATGTTCTTTTCTAAAATCTTTGGAATGTTAGCAGATACTGTCATTGACACTGAAAAGTTGTTTAGAAAAGGAAAAACAGCTAAAGCTTCTGTCCACATTTTTTACTTGTAAACTTTTTCTTTTTGCTTTAAAAATGTTCAGAATTTTGGAGCGAAAATTGAAAGCAAAAAAATAGTAATTACAATGCATGATGATATCTATTAATATGTATTTTACTAGTTTTCATTCAGAGTCACCAAAATGTTCATAGTAACTTACTATGTTACCATGGAGTAAGATAGAAAAGCATTTTCTACCTCGCCCCCCACCCCCCCCCCTTTTTTTTGAGACGGAGTCTTGCTCTGTTGCCCAGGCTAGAGTGCAGTGGCATGATCTTGGCTCACTGCAACCTCCACTTCCCGGCCTCAGTGTCCCAAGTAATTGGGATTGCAGGCGTGCGCCACCACGCCCGGCTAATTTTTATATTTTTAGTAGAGACAGGGTTTCGCCATGTTGGCCAGGCTGGTCTTGAACTCCTGACCTCAAGTGATCTGTCTGCCTCAGTCTCCCAAAGTGCTGAGGTTACAGGCATGAGCCACTGCACCCAGCTGGCATTTCCTACCTTACTCCATAGTAAAATAGTAAGTGTTGGCTTCTCAGAATTGCCAGCAGTCCATGTGTTATATGTGTATGTAATTGCTGTTTGCTTTTCTTCCCAAAACATACAGAATTAGAGTGAATAGTATAATATAATGAACTCCCCATGTACTCATACACAATTTGCAATATTAGCACCTGGTCAATATTATTTCCTCTGTATCCCTTCCATTATTTTGAAGCAATTCTGTTATTGTCAACCTTAAAGCCATCATTGTATATCTGTAAAATACAAGGACTTTAAAAAAAAAAAAAGTAGCCGACCGGGCATGATGGCTCACACCTTTAATCTCAACATTGAGAGGCCAAGGCAGGCGGATCACTTGAGGCCGGGAGTTCGAGACTAGCCTGGCCAACATGGTGAAACCCTGTCTCTACTAAAAAATAAAAAAATTAGCTGGGCGTAGTGGTGCATGCCTGTAATCCCAGCTACTCCGGAGGTTGAGGCGGGAGGATCCTTTCAACCCAGGAGGCAGAGGTTGCAGTGAGCCGAGATGGTGCCACCACAGTCCAGCCTGGGCAACAGAGTGACACTCTGTCTCAAAAAAAAAAAATAGAATAAAATAACCACAATACCATAATCACACTGAAAATTATAGTAAGGTATTTCCTAAATCTTTGGTTGCTTTAGGAAAACGTGTGTGTGTGTGTGTGTCTGTGTGTGTGTGTCTGTGTCTGTGTGTCATTATATATGTTATTAGTCTTGATTTCCTCACAAAAGGAGAAGGTAGCTTAAGTTTGTAAATTTGACTTTTTTGCTAATACAGTTCTTTGTTTTATGAAATATTTTATCTCTGTTTTTTTTCCCCCGAGATGGAGTCTTGCTCTGTTGCCCAAGTTGGAGTGCAGTGGTGTGATCTCAGCTCACTGCAACCTCCACCTCCTGGGTTCAAGCGATTCTGCCTCCAGAGTAGGTGGAATTACAGGTGCATGCCACCATGCCTGACTGATTGTTGTATTGTTGTAGAGATGGGGTTTCACCATGTTTGCCGGGCTGGTCTTGAACTTTTGACAACAAGTGATCCTCCCTCAGCCCCCCAAAGTGCTGGGATTACAGGCGTGAGCTACCGTGCCCAGCCCTTCTCTTCATTTCTTATAGTAAGTTAGGAAAATTGTTGTATTCATTTATCCAACAAAAATGTATTACTCGGCTGGGCGCGGTAGCTCACGCCTGTAATCCTAGCACTTTGCGAGGCTGAGGCAGGTGGATCACCTGAGGTCAGGAGTTCGAGACCAGCCTGGCCAACATGGCAAAACCCTGTCTCTACTACAAATACAAAAATTAGCCAGGTGTGGTGGCGCACGCCTGTAATCCCAGCTACTGGGGAGGCTGAGGAAGGAAAATCACTTGAACCCGGGAGGTGGAGGTTGCAGTGAGCCGAGATCATGCCACTGCACTCCAGCCTGCGAAACAGGAGCAAGACTCCATTTCAAAAAAAATATATAAAGTATTGCTCTTAGGTAGATAACAGCAGGATAGTACAGATACAGCACTTGGTCCTAAAGAGCCATCAGGTATTGGTGACAGGAAGGAGTAAATGCACTTTTTTTTCCAATGGGGATTATTGCAATTGAATGTAAACGCATTTCCATAACAGAATATGATAAATGCCACCATTGGGAAAAGTAAAATTGACCCTTGAACAACACGGGTTTGAGTTGAGTGTGTCCACTTATACGTGGAGTTTTTTCAATAAATATATTGGAACATTTTTTGGAGATTTGCAACAATTTGAAAAAACTTGAAGACAAATCACGTAGCCTAGAAATATTTTTAAAATTTAAGAAAAGATAAGTACATCACAAATACATAAAATAGATGTATATACTAGTTTATCATTTTCCTACCACAAAATACATACGAATCATAAAAAGTTAAACTCTATGAAAACTTACGCACACAGTACATGGTGCCACTAGCAGTCCAGAGAAAGTAAAGATTGAGTAATAACTGCATAAAATTAACTATAGTACATACTGTAATACTGTAATAATTTTGTAGCCACCTGTTGTTATTACAGTGAGCTCAAGTGTTACCAGGCTCCACTTAAAATGCCCTATGACCTGTGACTGATAATCTCTGCATGAGCAGTTGGTGTCTAAAGTAAATTGCATATCACAGTAAAAAATTATCCCTTGGTTCTTGTGTATTTTCATCAGTTTATTGCAATACCGTATAAACTTTTGTTTTGCTTTTTGTTGTTGTTTTTGAGACAGTTTTGCTCTGTCGCCCAGGCTGGAGTGCAGTGGTGCCGTCTCGGCTCACTGCAACCTCTGCTTCCCAGGTTCAAGCAGTTGTCATACCTCAGCCTCCCAAGTAGCTGGGATTACAGCTGTGTACCACCATGTCTGGCTAAGTTTTGTATTTTTAGTAGAGATGGGGTTTTGTCATGTTGGCCAGGCTGGGCTCGAACTCCTGGCCTTAAGTGATCTGCCCACCTTGGCCTCCCAAAGTGCTGGGGTTAGAGGTGTGAGCCACAGCGCCTGGCCTATGTACAATACCATGACCTTTGAATAATGCCCTGAGACCCATACGAAGTGCAGCTAGTGACATTGGAAGTGCTCCGAAGAAGCAGAAAAGTCATGAGAATACAAGAAGTTAAATTGCTTGATATGTATGATAGACTGAGATCTGCATGTGGGGTTGCTGGCATTTCAGACAATTCATCTTTTGTATACAGTTGACCTAAACTTAGGGTATTGATAAATACAGCACTGTAAATGTGTTTTCACATTTTTTTCTCTAGCTTACTTACAGTTATTTTTTTCCCTAAACATTCTACAGTGCACATCTCTAGCTTACTTTATTGTAAGAATACAGTATATAGCCAGGCACTGTGGCTTACGTCTGTAATCCCAGCACTTTGGGAGGCTGAGGTAGGCAGATCACTTGAGGTCAGGAGTTGGAGACCAGCCTGGCTAACATGGTGAAACCCTGTCTCTACTAAAAATACAAAAATTAGCCAGGCGTTGTGGCCGGTGCTTATAATCCCAGCTACTCAGGAGGCTGAGGCAGGAGAATTGCTTGAACCCGGGAGGCGGAGGTTGCAGTGAGCCGAGATCACGCCACCGCACTCCAGCGTGGTTGACAGAGCGAGACTTTGTCTCAAAAAAAAAAAAAAAAAAAAATGCAGTATATAATACAAATAATATACAAAAGATGTGTTAATCAACGGTTAATGTTATTGTAAGGCTTCCAGTCAGTTGTAGGCTTTTGATAGTTAAGTTTTAGGGGAGTTAGGGTCAGTAACTCTCTTAGTTGTTATAAAGGAATACCTGAGGCTGGATAATTTATAAAGAAAAGAGGTTTATTTAGTTCAGTTCCACAGGCTGTACAAGAAGCATTGTAGCTGGTACCTATCTGGTGAGGGTCCCAGACTGCTTCCACTCATGGCAGAACGGGAGCCAGCATGTGCAAAGATCACGTGGCTAGGAGTGCCAGGCTCTGTTCAACAACCAATTTTCCAGTCAACTAAGAATGGGAATTCACTCCCACAAGAATGTTTTTTTTGGGGACCAAAGAAACCATATCCAAACCATAGCAGTGCCCGTAGCCCCCCGAGTTCAAAGGTCAACTGTACAGCGTACACAGGAAAGGAGTGCATAACCCAGACTGGGATGGATACTCAGGAAAGGCCTGTCAGACAAAGTGGTTTTTAAATACATTTACCTAAAGGATTGGCAGGAATTGGCCTGAGGGAGAGGAGAGAGAAGACACCTTACCAGCCTGAAGGAAGAGCTGGAGAAAAATCGGTGAATTTGGCAAATTTTAAATAGTATTGTAGTGTGTGTGTTTTTGTTGGGTGGGGGAGTGTAGATAGGTAGGCAAGAACTTGGTTTTAAATAGTTTTTATAGGCCAAGTGCGGTGGCTCATGCCTGTAATCCCAGTACTTTGGGAGGCAGAGACGGGTGGATCACGAGGTCAGGAGATCGAGACCATCCTGGCTAACATGGTGAAACCCTGTCTCTACTAAAAATACAACAACAACAAAAAAATTAGCTGGGCGTGGTGGCAGGCACCTGTAGTCCCAGCTACTCTGGAGGCTGAGGCAGGAGAATGGTGTGAACCCGGGAGGCGGAGCTTGCGGTGAGCCGAGATCGCGCCACTGCACTCCAGCCTGGGCGACAGAGTGAGACTCCGTCTCAAAAAAAAAAAAAGTTTTTATAAGCCTTGTTAAAAGTTTAGACTTTATTACATTGGGAAATAACTGAAGGCTCTAAGCAGAAGAGAGATGTTTACTAACTGGCTGCTATGGAAGGTTGATTGAAATTTTACTAGAAGTTTGTGTAGGCAATAGTGAATCATGCCTGCAAAGGTATACATAATAAAATTAAAGGCAGGGAAATGAATGTGTGGTGGTGGTATAGCTGAAACAAAACTATATGTTATCAGGGACATAATTTTTGTTATAAATTCTTTTATTAAAAATTATCTCTTTGAGAGTTTATCTTTAACACAATGAATTGAACTCTTAGCTAAAAAGAAAATATTTATAGCCTGTCATAATCAGAATTAAACTATTAATATTAAGGCAGAAGTGACAAAAGACTACAGCGTGTAAGGTTGGTTTTTTTTTGTTTTTTTTTGTTTTTTTGAGACAGTCTTGATCTGTTGTCCAGGCTGGAGTGCAGTGGTGGGATCTCAGCTCACTGCAAACCTCTGCTTCCCTGGTTCAAGCGATTCTCATGCCTCAGTCTCCCGAGTAGCTGGAATTACAGGCGTGTGCCACCATGCTTGGCTAATTTTTGTATTTTTAGTAGAGATGGCGTTTCGCCATTTTGGCCAGGCTGGTCTCAAACTCCTGGCTTCAAGTGAATCTGCCTGCCTCGGCCTCCCAAAGTGCTAGGATTGCAGGTGTGAGCCGCTGCGCCTGGCTCGTGTTCCTTTTTTTTTTTTTTTTTTTGAGACAGAGTCTCGCTGTCACCCAGGCTGGGGTGCAGTGGCGCGGTTCACTGCAGGCTCCACCCCCCGGGGTTCACGCCATTCTCCTGCCTCAGCCTCCCGAGTAGCTGGGACTACAGGCGCCCGCCACCACGCCCGGCTAATTTTTTTTTGTATTTTTAGTAGACACGGGGTTTCACTGTGTTAGCCAGGATGGTCTCGATTTTCTGACCTCGTGATCTACCCGCCCCGGCCTCCTAAAGTGCTGGGATTACAGGCGTGAGCCACCGCGCCCGGCCTCGTGTTCCTTTTTTTTAACCAATAAAATTTCCAGGTATTCCTGGATTTTAAATTAATCAATATTTGTATATGTATGGCATTTGATGTATTCCAGTAATATGTCCTGTTTCAGAATACAGTAAGTCTGCACTTAACGTCGTTAATGGGTTCTTGGAAACTGACTTCAGTTGAAATGACATATGACAAAAGTTTTACCATAGATTAGTTAATATAAAGAAGAGTTAGGTTTCTATGGCACATTCTGGTTACAGAAACATAACTAAAAAGACCCAAAACATTTCTGATATCAAACATTGAGATAAATTTGAGGTATACATACATTTAAGAAAGATGAATAAAAGCGAGGTAATTACCCAGTTCTTGGTGAATCAGTGAGTGATGGCAGTTGTGGTGGTGAGTTAAGTCAAGGAATAAATGTTTACAACTTGAACGTTGTCAGAAGCACCTCCTACCTCCAGTTCCAACACAATAATAAATATGATAAACTCACCACTTTTGGACTATGCTGTCTATTGTCATGCATTTGTATGATTATCATATGCTTTACAGACTTACATTTTACAATAATTTATATTCATTCCTTTCCAACCTCCTTATTCCAGTTCAGGGTGGTGGGTGGCCAGAGCTGATCCCGGCTGCCCAGGATGCAAGGCAGGAACTAACCCTGGACGGGATGCCGTCCCGTCACAGGGCATACTCACACACCCACACACACCCAGACTGGGACTTAGGCATGCCAGTTCACCTACTGTGCACAGGTTTGGGATGTGGAAGGAAACCAGAGTACTGGAAGAAAACCCATACAGATATGGGGAGAACTTGCAGACTCCTACACAGTTAGCCCCAGCTGGGAATCATTTTTTTTTCCCTCATCACATTATTCAAGGACTTACTGTATATGGTAATTAGGATTGGCTATTTAGATTTTTAAAATTTAAGTCCCTGTCAGTTTTACTGTTTCCAACATGAGTTCTGTTGCCAGTGTTTAGTTAATCGGAAGTAGATATTGAATATAAGTACATATTTTATATATATATATAATATGTATTTTTTGGCAGGGGGAGGGGGGACAATGTCTGGCTCTGTTACCCAGGCTGGAGTGCGGTAGCACAATCTCAGCTCACTGCAACCTCCACCTCCTGGGCTCGAGCAGTCTCCTCCCACTCCAGCCTCCTGAGTAGCTGGGACTGTAGGCCAGCACCACTCCTGGCTAATTTTTTTGTATTGGTGGAGATGGGGTCTTGCCACATTGCCCGGGCTGGTCTCAAACTCCTGAGCTTAAGCCATCTGCCTACCTCAGCCTCCCAAAGTGCTGAGATTACAGGCGTGAGCTACCGCTTCCAGTCTATTATCTTTATGATAAGCAGTTTAACAAAAATAGTGCAGACAGGCCAGGAGTTCGAGATCAACCATGGTAAAACCCCATCTCTACTAAAAAATTAGCCAGGCATGGTGGCAGTTGCCCATAATCCCAGCTTGGGAGGCTGAGGCATGAGAACTGCTTGAGCCCGGGAGGTAGAGATAGTGAGCCAAGATCGAACCACTGCACTCCAGCCTGGGTGACAGTAAGACTGTATCTCCAAAAAAAAAAAAAAAAAAAAAAAAAGTAAGACGTAAAAATAGTGCAGACAGCATTGAAAATATTTGATTAGCTCAAAGGAGAGTTGTATTGCTTAGTGTTGGATCTAAGTAGATATAGAAAGACAAAAATCATTAAGATGTCCTTAATGGGCCTGGTGCTGTGGCTCATGCCTGTAATCCCAGCACTTTGGGAGGCCAAGGTGGGTGGATCATTTGAGGTCAGAAGTTTGAGACCAGCCTGGCCAACATGGCTTAACCCCATCTACTAAAAATACAAAAATTAGCCAGGCATTGTGATAGGCTCCTGTAATCCCAGCCCTTCGGGAGGCTGAGGCAGGAGAATCACTTGAACGTGGGAGGCAGAGGTTGCATTGAGCCAAGATTGCGCCACTGCACTCCAGCCTGGGCAAGAGAGTGAGGCTCTGTCTCAAAAAAATAAATAAATAAATAAAAACTGTTGATGAGATTGAACACTTGTCACTAGTGTTGCCTTAAATTTATTAAGAGGATAAGTTAGGATTATGTAGGTATTTAGAGAGTTTGCATGGGTATTAATCTGTAATAAGAATTTATATCTTTTGGGGATTACTATTAAATGAAGAATGCTAGTATTCCAAAACTTGAGCAGTTGTCATGATTATATCCAAAAGAAAGATAAGAATTCTCTGGGTTTATTCTTTTTTTGAGACAGTCTCTCTCTGTCACCCAAGCTGGAGTATAGTGGTGTGATCTCAGCTAACTGCAACCTCTCCCTCCCGGGTTCAAGCAATTCTCCCACCTCAGCCTCCCAAGTAGCTGGGATTACAGGCACTCACCATTATGCCCGGACAATTTTTGTATTTTGGTAGAGACGGTTTCACCATATTGGCCAGGCTGGTCTTGAACTCCTGACCTCAGGTGATTCACCTGCCTCCACCTCCCAAAGTGCTGGGATTACAGGTGTGAGCCACCACACCTGGCCTCTCTGGGTTTGTTCTTATCATTATTGATGACTTTATTTGAAGCATCCAAATATGTTCTTCCCGTTTTTTCGGATCCCTTGTTAATATTTTTAGTTAAAATCCTCAGTCTCTGGGGAGAGTTAAAAGAAGCAGTCCAGGTAGCTAGTATATTGCGTAGAGTAACAGATAATTCTGATGTACCATTAAATGGTAAAGCAGGAGAGTTGGAGTGGAAGGAACACTCAGAACTGGATTGGGGAAATGGATTCTAGTCTGGATTCTGTAGATATAGCTGGATGCCGTCAGGGCAGGTCATGTGGTCTCTAATGGGGTGATTGGACTAGATTAGGTAGCTTCT
This sequence comes from Hylobates moloch, assembly GCF_009828535.3. NCBI lineage: Eukaryota > Metazoa > Chordata > Mammalia > Primates > Hylobatidae > Hylobates > Hylobates moloch. The sequence continues at coordinate 15,412 of NW_026652316.1, forward strand.
GGTTAGCCCACAGACAGGCATGTGTTATTTGGTATACACAGTGCCTAAAAACATTTAAAATAATAATGTGCAGCGGACAGGTCTACGGAAACCTACCCCCAAAGTCTGAAGAAGCTGAGAGGCCAAAGAGGCTGACAAATCCAGTTTCTTGGAAACATGTAATAGGGACCTACGAACAGAAGGCAGGTCTGTGTCTTGGGCAGCTGCTGGTGGCAAGACGATGTCATCTCCCCAGACCCAGGGCTATATACCATAGCGAAAGGGTATCTGTGCTTCAGAAGGCATGTGTAGGATAATTACTTATGGGCAGGATTTATGTTAAGTACAAAATCATCAAAATTGTTTTGACCTAAGGGCAGGATTTACAGTAAGTACATGTTCTTAACACAAGGAACAGTAGATAAAATAGAAGTCTTAGGGGCATTCCTGGAATTGGAGTTAATCGGAAGTCAGCCTGGCACTTTAACACCCAAGATGGAGTTGCTTTAGCTTTTACGTAGGCTAACACCTTTTTCTTCCAGTTTAGCAAATGTATACAGTTTAATCTTTACAATCCCACTATAAGAAATTTATTACCTCCTTATTTATTTAATTGAGTCTTGCCCTTTTCACCCAGGCTGAAGTGCAGTGGCATGATCACCACTCACTGCAGTGTCAACCTCCTGAGCTCCAAGGACCCTTCCACCCTGGCCACCCAAGTAGCTGGGACTACAGGTGTGTGACACCATACCTGGTTAATTTTTTTCATTCTTTTTTTTTTTTAGAGACAAGGTCTCACTAGATTGCCCAGGCTAGGCTCACATGATCCTCCTGCTTTGGCCTCCTGAAGTGCTGGGATTACAGGCATAAGCCACTGGGCCCAGCTTATCTCCTTTTTTAATACTATGAAGAAACCAAGGCGGAATTACGACATCTGGTTCTTTTTTTTTTTTCTTTTTTAGACAGGTTGCGTTCTGTCGCCCTAGCTGGAGTGCAGCGTTGTGATCACAGCACACTGCCACCTCCACCTCCGAGGCTCAAGCAATCCTCCCATCTCAACCTCCCAAAGTGCTGGGATTACAGGCACGAGCCCTGGTTCTTTAGCAGATAAGCAACGGCGAAGATTCATTGTGCCATGTTGCAGTGTACCTATTTCACATGCTTGAGAGTCAGGAGGGACTGTAGAGATATGTTTATTCATTTTTGTTTTTGTTTTTAATGGGGAACGTTTCTGAGGATCATAGACATTGTGTCTTGCCTACCTTAAACTTAGGAAACACTTAAATTGGTCATGAGGCCGTTAGAAGTCCTATTGAAAACAATAAAATTAATCTTTAGATAGAACAATCTCAAACCCTAGAATATATTACTGTAAAAATGGGAAATAGAAGTGAAATGTTTGTAAGTAAAAATAAAATTCACAGTAAAACTTTCTTTTTTTTTTTTTTTTTTTTGAGACGGAGTCTCGCTCTATCACCCGGTGGTGCGATCTCTGCTCACTGCAAGCTCCACCTCCTGGGTTCACGCCATTCTCCTGCCTCAGCCTCCCAAGTAGCTGGGACTACAGGCGGCCGCTACCATGCCCGGCTAATTTTTTGTATTTTTAGTAGAGATGGGGTTTCACCGTGTTAGCCAGGATGATCTCAATCTCCTGAACTCGTGATCCGCCTGCTTCAGCCTTCCAGAGTGCTGGGATTACAGGCGTGAGCCACCGTGCGCAGCCAATTCACAGTAATAGTAAGACTTTTCATGTCTGTGAGGATGGCACACAAAATTTAGTTTTTTAATTATTTTATAACCATACAGTTTATGGCTATAAATAATAGCAGATCCTGGCAATAACTTTTACTAAATATAGTTGTGTGAAATTTTCGAGTCTTCAAAACAGGGTTAATATAATTGAAAGGTTAGGTCACAGTAAAAGTGGCATAATTGTTGCCACATCCTCCCTCCCCCAAATAAAAGAAACTCTCAATGTTTATAAAAGTTGAGTATTGGCATTGGTATTTTACTGTGATGCATTTAAAGTGAACACAAAGTTGAACAAAATGGATGTTTTAAGAATTAGAAAAACATATGGCATCACAAGCACTGGAACTTCAGAAATAATTTTTAAAAACATTAGCTTTAGATAGCATATAGTCTTTTAAAAATAAACTATTTGTGACAACAATGTTTAAGTTACAAAGAATAATCTTTTTTAAAACTTTCTTTTTTTTTTTTGGGACGGAGTTTCTCTCTTGCTGCCCAGGCCAGAGTGCAATGGCCTAATCTCGGCTCACCGCAACCTCCGCCTCCCAGGTTCAAGCAGTTCTCCTGCCTCAGCCTCCCGAGTAGTTGGGATTATAGGCATGCGCCACCATGCCTGGCTGATTTTGTATTTTCAGTGGAGACGGGGTTTCTCCATGTTGGTCACACTGGTCTCAAACTCCCGACCTCAGGTGATCCTCCTGCCTTGGCCTCCCAAAGTGCTGGGATTACAGGTATGAGCCACTGCACCCAGCCTTTAAAACTTTTATTATGTTCTTAGAGACGAGTTGTCACTTAATGTTGCCAGGGCCTGGAGTACAGTGGCTGTTCACAGGTGTGGTCCTAGCACACTACAGCCTCAAACTCCTCAAACACTACAGGCTCAACTAGTCTTCCCGCCTTAGCCTCCCAAGTAGCTGGCACTACAGGCCTGCACCACTGTGCCCAGCTGCAAAGAATAATCTTAAAAATCAAGTATAATAACTTAAAAAGCAAAGCAGTAGAAAGATACTAAGACATAAAGCTGTATCAGAGTAATATTGGCATAAAACTAGTGGCTTGCCTAGCTTAAACTTATGGAACAATAGTCTTAAATTGGTCATGAGGCCATTAGAAGTCCTATTGAAAACAAAATCAATCTTTAGAAAGAATCGTCTCCAAAACCCTAGAATGTATTATTGTAAAAATGGGAAATGTAAATGAAATGTTTATAAGTAAAGATAAAATTCACAGTAATAGTAAAACTTTCATGTCTGAGTGCGGTGAGGCCTGTAATCCCTAGCACTTTGGGAGGCCGAGGCAGGTGGATCACCTAAGGTTGGGAGTTCGAGACCAGCCTGACCAACATGGAGAAACCCCGTCTCTACTAAAAATTCAAAATTAGCCGGGCGTGGTGGCACATGCCTGTAATCCCAGCTACTCAGGAGGCCGAGGCAGGAGAATTGCCTGAGCCCGGGAGGCAGAGGTTGCGGTGAGCCAAGATCATACCATTGCACTCCAGCCAGGGCAACAGGAGTGAAACTCTGTCTCAAAAAAAGAAAAAAGAAAGAAAAAACAAAAAACTTTCATGTCTGTGAGGTTGTTTAAACATGAATATTTAGATATGTTTTATGACTTTAATCCTGGATGCAGCTTATGGAACCACATTGCTTCTAATGAGTATAAAGCCTTTGAGGAAAAAAAAACGCCTATTTCAGTTTTAGCACCCAGTCCTGTCTAGAAAGAACTTTCAGGTTTAAATTTAACACTGCCTTTTTTTCCTTTCCCTTTTCCTTTTCGTTTTCCTTTTGCCTTTCCTTTTCCTTTTTCTTTTTTTTTTTTGAGACAGGTTGTGATTGTGTTGCCCAGGCTGGAGTGCAGTAAATAGCACGATCATGGCTAGCTGCACCCTCGACCTCCTAGGCTCAAGCGATCCTTCTGCCTCAGCCTCCTGGGTAGCTGGGACTGTGCCACCATGCCTTGGCTACTTTTTGTATTTTTTATAGACATGGGGTTTTGCCATGTTGCCCAGGCCGGTCTCAAATTCCTGGGCTAAAGTTATCCTCCTGCCTTGGCCTCCTAATGTGTTGGGATTACAGGTGTGAGCCACCATACCTGACCAACACTGCCTTTTCTTTCATGTGTTATAGTTGTGCATTAATAATCTTCCCAGAGCTGGACACAGTGGTTCACACCTATAATCCCTGCATGTTGGGGGGCCAAGACGGGCGAATCACTTGAGGTCAAGAGTTCGAGACCAGCCTGACCAACATGGTGAAACCCTGTCTGTACTAAAAATACAAAAACTAGCTGGGCATGGTGGCGCATACCTGTAATTCCAGCTACTTTGGAGGCTGAGGCAGAATAATTACTTGAATCTGGGAGGCAGAGCTTGCAGTGGGCTGAGATGGCACCACTGCGCTCCATCCTGGGCAACAGAGTGAGTGAGACTGTTTCAAAAAAATACATAGTGATAATCCACCTAGTAACAGTGAAGTTTTGTGTGAAGGAAAGGTGATATTTTGGAATTTTGATTTACATGGTTTGGTTTTTAGTGTTATAAAATTAAATTTGGGATAGAGCAGTTTTGGAATATATCTGAAGGAGTTACAGAAGTACCAGTGGGAGAGAATTAAACATTGGTTTTATGTTAATAGTTTTTCCCCATACTGTGGGAACCCGCCAAGAGAATTGCTTGGAGCCAGGAGTTTGAGACCAACCTGGGCAATGTAGCAAGTCCCTATCTTTCCAAAATATTTTTAAAAATTTGCGAGGCATGGTGCTTGCACCTGTAGTTGTAGTTTACTTGGGAGGCTGATGGGTTAAGGATCTTCTAAGCAAAAAGATGGAGCTGAATTGCTTTAAATGAGTGTTATCTGTGATTTAGATGGTTATTTCCAAATCGTAACTATGAAAGAGATGAAATGATAAGAACAGCGTAAAGAGTTTTTAAAAATATGAAAATTGTCCTTTATTTTGGGATGTCTTTCTCATATTTGTTTTTGCTACTGGGGGGTCAGCAGGTGATGATTAAAAATAGATAAAATACTAGTAATACGAGTATTGCAGATTTTTTCTTTTATCGAAATTCAGGAGTCTGAAAATCACTAATTTACCTAATATGATTCAACAAATTCTTATATTGGTTGAAACATACATACCTCAAGAGAAATGAGAAAATAGTTATTTGGCACCCTTCTCCAATACAGTTTTAAAACCAAGCAATTTTTAAAGTACCTTTGTTTTTCTTTACTAGGTTTGTAAATATTATCTCTGTGGTTTTTGTCCTGCGGAATTGTTCACAAATACACGTTCTGATCTTGGTAAGTGAATTTTCTGTGTAACTTTTATCAAATTTATGATATCTAAGATGTTGAATAGGAGTGGTGAAAGGAAAAAAACTGATTCTTTATAATTCTGTAAAGTTTTTTCTTAAAGATTTGCTAATAAGTAATTTCTTACTTGGTTTAGATATTTGAATGTATTAATAAATGTCAGTCTGATTAAACGTGGTGGCTTAATTAAACATACATGTCTATTTCCACTCCCTCCCAAAACTCCACTTAAATGAAAACATTTTTAAAAAGATGTATATGGAAGAGGAGATAACGTTAGAGGTGTCAGCAGATTTTTGGAAGATGACAAGTGGATGGAGGAGTAGCAGCAAACGCAACAGAGCAGAGCAACCTGTACCCTAAAAGCCTGCAGAAGGGGATACTAAACAGAAGCGAGTGTTTGATCAGCAGAACCCTGGACAGGCTCAGGATTTGGAGGCACCAGGTACCACAGAAGGCAGGGTTGAGTCATGGGGCTGAAAATGAGAGAGATTAGTCTGTAGTCTAGCTCAGGGTTTCTCAGCCTTGACATTGTTGACATTTTGAGCCAGTTTTGGAGGGGGCTTTTCATGCATTGTGGGATGTTTAGCAACATCTCTGGCCTTTACCCACTAGATAACCAGTAGCACCCCCTGTTGTGACACCCCAAAATGTCTTCAGACATTGCCAGATGTCCCCCAGGATGCAAAATTGCCACTAGTGTAGGTGGTCCTGTGCATCTGTTGATCTTACTCTCCTCCCCGTAGACCCCAGGAGAAGAGAGGGTTATTTTCTGGAGAAATTGGACTAGAGAGACTAGTTTATCTGAACCACAAAATAGAAAAAAAAATTGACTATTTCCTCAGTTCTCTCAAGGATGGTACATAACCAGGATCATTCTGGATACATAAAAGAAGTCAATTCATTATGTACAATGTTTGCCTTAGAGCATTAGGAGCGTATTAAGGTAGCACCAGTCTAGATCTTGAGATTTCAGACACAGCATGGGCAGTAGTAAGTTAAAAAAAGAATGTAAAAGAGAGCAAATGAATCTGTATTTTTATTGGTGGGGCTCTCCTCTGCCCTGTTCCTGGAAGGATACAGCCAGATGTTTTTCCCCAGGCAGAAGAAAAGAGGATTCTTCTCTAGAGAAAGTGAACAGTTCCTGAGAAGTGATCTCTACAGGTACTGACCCTTGGGGAATCTCTTAAAAGAAAGTCTTACTGCCTGATTTTCCTATGATAAAGCCCATTCATGAGCTGACAAACCCTGCCTAATCCCTACTAACTTCCAGTCAGATTTTGGAAGTGTCTTTAAAAAATTAGTTGCTTGCCAAGGATCACCAGCCAGACGTTCGAAGAAAGCCTTCAACACAAGAGATTAACAAAACCAACAGAGAAAGAAGAATTTAGTGGAATTGGAGATAATGGGGAAAGCAGAAGAGAGATTCTTCAAAATCTTAAGAAATTTAGTATCTTCAGAGACATATGAGAAGACACTATTCTTCAGCAATAATAGGATGCCATAAAGAGGGAACTTGTGGAAAAAGTTTGAAAAACATTTTTTGAAAAACAGCTCTTAGAATTAAAACTGGAGAAATAGAACTAAAATCACTGGAAAGATTTGAAAATAAAATTAAGGAAATTTACTGGAATGTTGGGCAGTATGACAGAAAGATTTTTTAAAAACTTAAGAACTGTACTACCAGCTTAATAGTTGTGGACAGAATAAAAGCAGAGGGAATTGCTTTAAGATAAAAAATTTGCGGTACTAAAGGACATTCATCTTTAGGTTGAGCAGGCCCTACAAGTGATCAGGACAGTGAATGAAAAAGATCCATACCTAGGCATACCCTGTGAAATTTTAGAACATGGGGGTGGTGGGGGTGGGTGTAGGTCACAGAATTATGAATCAGAATGGCCTAAGACTGGTCAGTAACAACGGGGGAAGTTGAAGACATTGGAGAAACATCGTCAGGGTGCTGAGTGAAAATGTGTCTGCCAAGCTTAGCTATATAGCCAAACATCAACATATGAGGGGAGAAAAAGACATTTTCAGATATACAGGGTCTCAACAGATTTATCTCCCATGGACCTTTTTTCAGGAGACTCCACCAAAACATGTCCATAAACAAGAAAGAGGAAAGAAAAAACGAGATCCAGTAATTCTCATCTACTACAGAGCAGAAAAGGAATTCATCAGGACAGTAATTCTATAGTGAGCTTAGAAAATAAGTATCCCAGATTGAAGTAAGGCAGAAGGCCCATGGAAGAAAATGAAACTGATGATCTTATATATTTAGAGTCATATGTGAAATTAGTATTGAGATAGTTTCTATAGCTGAGTTGAAGTGTTTGAGAAGAATTTGAAAATATAGAGAAAAAACTAGGCTCACACCTGTAATCCCAGCACTTTTGGAGGCAAAGGAGGGCAGATCACTCGAGGTTAGGAGTTTCAAGAACAGCTTGGCCAACAGGGTGAAATCCTATCTGTACTAAAAATAAAAAAAAATTACCCAGGCATGGTGGTGGGTGCCTGTAATCCTAGCTACTTGGGAGGTTGAGGCAGGAGAATCCCTTGAACCTGGTAGGCGGAAGTTGCGGTGAGCCAAAATTTCGCCGGTGCACTCCGGCCTGGGCGACAGAGCAAGACTCTATCTCAAAACAAAACAAAACAACAACAAAAAACATCAGAAGTGTCTCATAATGCACCTTTGTTTGGCCTGACAGTGAATAGTACTTGCATAATATGAACACTTAAGTGTTTATTTATCCAAAAATTTTAATGTCTAGGATTGATAAATAGCAAAATAAGCATAGAATTTTAAAAGGTGGAGGTAAATTCGAGAAGAAATGGAGAAGAGTTAAGATAATTGCTTTTTAGAGGTGGGAAGAAGTAGGAGTTAGGTACTAGTCTAGTGCTATTTGACTTTATATACAGATTTGAAAATAATAAAGTCAGCAATGGTTCAGTTCAGTGCTCTGCCCCCATCAGTTTTCTTTAGCGATGGCAATAAGGAACAATTTCCTTTCACCTTCCCTCCCTTTCTCCCTCCCTCCCTTCTCTTTTAACCATATATGATTGCTATCCATTATATTGACTTTGAAGACTGAGCATATCAATTTTATACCCTATTTGGTTATGATGCTTCATGATTCAGTAGGATCAATTTAGGTGGCTACAAACTACTCAGTGATAAAGTGAATCCTTTTTCTTTTTAAAAAGAAAAATAACTTTTTTTTTGGCAAGAAAAGGTTGCTTGCTAATAATCACAGATAATTTATACAATTATATTTCTCCCCCAGGTCCATGTGAAAAAATTCATGATGAAAATCTACGAAAACAGTAAGTTATTTTGCTTGTCACTTCCCCCCCAGTTATTAGTTGGTTTCAGAGGGACAAGGGTTGAGGAATAATTGGAATTAAATGTAAAATGAGTGTCTGAGAGAAGTCCAGTCACTCGCTGGGGATAGGAAGAAAGTTCTGTAGCTTCACTAATGATACTGATAGCTACCACATGAGTTTACCCTGTATGTCAAACTTTTTTTTCTATAGCTCATTTGCTTTTTTTTTTTTAAATGAGTCTCACTGTGTCGCCCAGGCTGGAGTGCAGTGGTATGATCTGAGCTTACTGCAACCTCCGCCTCCCAGGTTCAAGGGATTCTTCTGCCTCAAACTCCTGAGTAGCTGGGATTACAGGCGCACGCCACCATCCCTGGCTAATATTTTGTATTTTTAGTAGACACAGGGTTTCACCATGTTGGCCAGGCTGGTCTCAAACTGCTGACCTCAAGTGATCTACCCACCTCGGCCTCCCAAAGTGCTGGGATTACAGGCATGAGCCACCACGCCCAGCCCCGATTTTATTCATGAGACTTGTCCTAGGTCCAGGGTCATAGATCCAGTACAGTGGTAAAGCTAGAGGTTAAACCCCTGTGTAAAGCTCTATGATGAGGGGCAATCAGAAAGTCATTTCAAATACACCTGGTTTACCCTGCAGCCTAAATGCAGTCGTCGTTGAGGCTAGTTAAGATAGAATATTTGAGTTGTAATGGCTGAAGATTTGGAAATTTGTACTTGTTTATTTTCATGTTACCAGGTATGAGAAGAGCTCTCGTTTCATGAAAGTTGGCTATGAGAGAGATTTTTTGCGATACTTACAGAGCTTACTTGCAGAAGTAGAACGTAGGATCAGACGCGGCCATGCTCGTTTGGCATTATCTCAAAACCAGCAGTCTTCTGGGGTAAGTGAAATCAGCTCAGTCTTTGTAAAGGGTCCTTGTTTTCTGGAGATTCAGAGACCTCCCTAGTATTTTTGAAACTTGTCTTCTGTTCATTACTTTGTTCTTTTAAAATGATATGAAACTTACAAGGCATTCATTTTTTTTTCCAGTCTTTATTAGCAGACATAACATTGATTTTGCTAACCATAAGGTTTTTCTTTCTTTTTTCTTGAGGCCAAGATTTTTCTCTTAAATAGTAGTAACTGACAACATGTGATTGACCAACAGAAGTTGAGGATAATTGAATCACTATCCTTTCAATTAAGCATTTTAATTATTAAATAGAAATATTATGTATGGTATGTGCAAGTTTGCATGTTTATCTTTGTTTTCAACTTGTTGGTAATATGTTTTATTGTCTTCAACAGGCCGCTGGCCCAACAGGCAAAAATGAAGAAAAAATTCAGGTTCTAACAGACAAAATTGATGTACTTCTGCAACAGGTGAGAATTGTGTGCATTAATGTCAGGAAATAATTTGAAACAGGCATGTAACCGGCAAAAATATAAGGATGGGCCAAGCATGGTAACTCGTGTATAATCCCAGCACTTTGGGAGGCCGAGGCCGGAGGATTGCTTTTCAGCCCAAGAATTTGAGACCAGTCTGGGCAACAAAGTGAGACCCGGTCTCTACAAAAATTAGGCAGGGTGATGGCGTGTACCTGTGGTCCCCGCTACACTGGAGGCTGAGTTAGGAGAATTGCTTAAGGCTGCAAGGGCGAGGCTGCAGTGAGACGTGTCTGTGCCACTGCACTCCAGCCTGGGCAACAGAGTGAGACCTTGTCTTGTGTGTGTGTGTGTGTGTGTACATGTACATTTGTATGTATCTAAAAGGATAGCGAATATGAAAAGATGCTCAACACTATTAGTTGTTAGGGAAATACCGATTAAAACTACAATCAGATACCTATTAGACACCTATTAGAATAGCTAAAATTAAACTGATCATACCAGCTATTGGCAAGGATGTGAGCCAACTGGAACTGGGGTATAATATTGCACAACCACTTCGGAAAAAATAGTCTCATTTTTTTCTTTCATATTCCTGCAGATCGTATTGGAGTCTGTTTTGTTGTTGTTGTTACTGTTCTTTTAAGACAGTCTTGCTTTGTCACCCATTCTGGAGTGCAGTGGCGCGATCTCAGCTCACTGCAACCTCTGCCTCCCAGGTTCAAATGATTCTCCTGCCTCAGCCTCGCAAGTAGCTAGGATTACAGGTGTGCGCCACCATCCCTGGCTGATTGTTGTATTTTTAATAGAAATGGGGTTTCACTGTGCTGGCTAAGCTGGTCTCAAATTCCTGACCTCAAGTAATCCACCCACCTTGGCCTCCCAAAGTGTTGAGATTACAGGTGTAAGCCACTGTGCCTGGCCCTGGAGTCTGTTGCTTAAAAAGTTAAAAATGTACCATGAGCCATTCTATTCCCAAATATTTATCCAAGAGAAATGAAAACATATGTCTACACAAAGATTTATACTCCAGTGTTCGTGAGTGCTATATTCATAATGGCACAAAAAAATAAAAACCCAGACTGGAATCAATTAAAATACCCATCAGCAGGTGAGTGGATAATTAAATCATGATGTATCTATATGGTGGAATACCTATCAGTAATAAAAAGGAATTAGCCACATAAGACAATATGGATGGATCTTAAAATAATTAGGCTGAGTGAAAGAAGGCAGACAAAAAAGGAATATAGACTCTATGACTCTATATAAAATTTTAGAAAATGCATATTTACCTATAGTGACAGAAAGCAGATCTGTGGTTGCCTAGGGATTGTGTTTGGAATTCAGGCTGGAGGAGGTGCTGAAAAGAGTGGGTGGCTCACACCTGTAATCCCAGCACTTTGGGAGGATTGCTTGAGCTCAGCAGTTCAAAACCAGCCTGGGCAACATAGTGAGATGCTGCCTCTCCTTTTTTTTTTTTTTTTTTAAAAAAAAAACAGTCTCACGTCATCATCCAGGCTGGAGTGCAGTGGCATGATCTTGGCTCACCGCAACCTCCACCTCCTGGGTTCAAGCAGTTCTCCTGCCTCAGTCTCCCCAGTAGCTGGGATTACAGGTGCCCGCCACCATGCTTGGCTAATTTTTTTTTTTTTGTATTTTTAGTAGAGATGGAGTTTCAACATGTTGGCCAGGCAGGTCTTGAACTCATGACCTCAGGTGATCTGCCCACCTTGGCCTCGCAAAGTGCTTGGATTACAGGCATGAGCCATCACGTCCGGCCGAAAGTGCATTTTTCTTAACACATCAGTTATACTTTATTGAAGTATAAAAAAAACTAGGATAAATTAAACCCAAAGAGGCTTTTGTAAATAAAACTAAACAAAAAAGATGGAAAACAACCACTAATGAACCATGGGGAAAAAAGACAATAGTTGGGTTTGAAAGAAATCTTAACTGTTTTTTCCCCCCACTCTTCTAAGATTGAAGAATTAGGGTCTGAAGGAAAAGTAGAAGAAGCCCAGGGGATGATGAAATTAGTTGAGCAATTAAAAGAAGAGAGAGAACTACTAAGGTCCACAACCTCCGTGAGTAAACCTTATTTCACATTATCTCACCTGTCCGTTAACAGTAGGAACTCATTTTTATTTGAGAACCTTTGAAAACTGATGTTCTAAACTTAGAGTCAGCACAATTTGTAGGCCACAAGATCTGTGGCAACTGCTAAGCTCTGCCTGTGTGCAGTATGCAAGCAACTTTAGGTGGTACAAGAAACAAACGGGTGTGGTTGTATCCCAATAAATTTTCATATGAGCCTGGTTTTATTTTCATTTTTGTTGTAGCAAATTACTCAGTACTTACTAACATCTTTGTTAAAAATTAATACACCCTTAAAATATCTAACTCTTTTAAGTGGAGAATAGAATATACGTGTTTCAGATACTGTTGATTGCAGAATATAATTGGTCATTGGTTCCTCCATATTGAATAGGATATGTTCAGATTATAGTCAATGTGCTTAGTTCCTTAATTAGTTTTGTATATGGACATCATATCCCTTGAACCTAAGCAAGGAATGAATTCATATTAAAATAGGTGGCTTTCTGAAAGGTGATTTAAATTTTGAAAGGTAATGTGGGTGTTGAACATTGAACAGTGGGTCTCAACATTTTTTTCTGGATGATTCAGTAAGTTAGTTGCTGTTACCTTAAACATCCCTCTCTAAAAGTTGACCACATGTAGCCCAATATTACTGATTTGGGGAAATGGAAAAGAGCAATTTACACACATTAGAAATCTTTTCTAAATGTTGAGTACTTTCCTGGGATTTGTTTCTCTTCCTCAGATGTTCTTACAATAACTGATTTATCATTTTAGACAATTGAAAGCTTTGCTGCACAAGAAAAACAAATGGAAGTTTGTGAAGTGTGTGGAGCCTTTTTAATAGTAGGAGATGCCCAGTCCCGGGTAGATGACCATTTGATGGGAAAACAACACATGGGCTATGCCAAAATTAAAGCTACTGTAGAAGAATTAAAAGTAAGTTCTTTTGTTTGTTTGTTTGTTTGTTTTGAGGCAGATTCTTGCTCTGTCACCTGGAGTGCAGTGACTCGATCTCAGCTCACTGCCACCTCCACCTCCCAGGTTTAAGCAATTCTCATGCCTCAGCCTCCTGAGTAGCTGGGAGTACAGGCATGTGCCACCATGCCTGGCTAATTTTTTTTGTTTGTTTTGTTTTTGAGACAGTCTTGCTTTGTCACCCAGGCTGGAGTACAGTGGCGTGATCTCGGCTCACCGCAACCTCCACCTCTGGGGTTCAAGCAATTCTTGTGCCTCAGCTTCCCAAGTAGCTGGGATTACAGGCACACACTACCAGGCCCGGCTGATTTTTGTATTTTTTTAATAGAGACGGGGTTTTTTCCTGTTGGCCAGGCTGGTCTTGAACTCCTGCCTCAGGTGATCCGTCCTCGTCAGCTTCCCAAAGTGCTGAGCCACTGCACTTGGCCAGCGTAAGTTTCTTCTAAAGATACATTTTAGCTATTTAAAAAAATCTATTTTAGCTATAGCTACAGCTTTTAGCTATCACTAGCTATAGATAAAAATAACTATTTTAATATGGCTTAAATAGAGATATGACCCTCTCATTGATATTTTCCTATGTTTAATTATTTTTGAAGCATTGTGAGTTCTGTGAAATTTTGCTGTTTATCGAACTATGAAAGCACTTGATTTTCTTAACTCTTGAGTGCCAGAAATTTGGGAAGAATATTCCTGAGGATTTAGACAAATAATGATACCTTGTGTATATACATGGTGTTGGAATGTCTCCATATCCCTTAAGGGCATCATTTCCATAAGTTGGTCTACAGGTAACTTCACATTAGTTGACCATTGTTTAACAATGCTTTAAAGTTACATTTGCATAAGAATCCAACTGGATTTTTCTAGGAAAAGTTAAGGAAAAGAACCGAAGAACCTGATCGTGATGAGCGTCTAAAAAAGGAGAAGCAAGAAAGAGAAGAAAGAGAAAAAGAACGGGAGAGAGAAAGGGAAGAAAGAGAAAGGAAAAGACGAAGGGAAGAGGAAGAAAGAGAAAAAGAAAGGGCTCGTGACAGAGAAAGAAGAAAGAGAAGTCGTTCACGAAGTAGACACTCGAGCCGAACATCAGACAGAAGATGCAGCAGGTCTCGGGACCACAAAAGGTCACGAAGTAGAGAAAGAAGGCGAAGCAGGTATATATAAAACACCTAAGACTGATGTCCAGCTCATAATGAGTGTGCAATAACAGTAATAATTTACTAGTATTATTCCTTGGAATGGTACTTGGGAAGCTCTTAAACATCTTTAAGTGATAGGATGGGTTGTGAGAGCGCAATCAGTGAATAAAATAGTTCCATCTTCAGGGCAACTTCTGTGCTATTTCCCACCTGTCTAGGAAATTTCACACAATCTTTTTACAAAGTTAGAGTACCTGATGGTCTCTTAAGTGCTTGTCGTACTGATTCCGAGAAATAAAATATGAAATCAGCCATACTGTTTTAATTATAATTACAAATTGAAGAAGAGTCTTAAAGAGCACAACGATAACCATCTTAGCACTATTGGAGATGAATTTAGAAAGATTTTCCATAATTTTTAGTTCTTAAGATTTCTAATGTAAATATGTTTTAGAGGGTAAGTTTTGCTTAGTCTTGTTAATTAATAGCATCTACTTCAAGGCCTTTACTTATCGTAATACTGGCTGAAGTTGCCTTTTGGTTTTAAATTATTAAGAAGTAGAGATCGACGAAGAAGCAGAAGCCATGATCGATCAGAAAGAAAACATAGATCTCGAAGTCGGGATCGAAGAAGATCAAAAAGCCGGGACCGAAAGTCATATAAGCACAGGAGCAAAAGTCGGGACAGAGAACAAGATAGAAAATCCAAGGAGAAAGGTTAGTTTGTATGCGAATTCAGTTCATTAAGAAACTGTTTTCACACCCTAATCGCCCCACTCACTTTTCTCCAGACACAGGCAAAGATCCATTTCATACATACTCCTTTTCACTTTGAGGAACACTGTTCAGTAGGAGACAGGCATTCTTGGCATTCTTTCCCCCTCTCTTACTTAGGTTTGTGAAAATGACAGTTTATCTCGTGTTTTCTTAGATGTTAAACAACATCTTTCAGTTGATAACCTGAAGGTTTTTCATGTAGATTCTTTTAAGTATTACATTACCTTTCAGGGTTATTAGGCGTAGGATTTATCATATTACCTTGGTTATTGGCTACTTTTTTTTTTTTTTACACACTGCAGTGTTTCATAATATGTCTTACGAAGTGAGTGTACATTGTTGCATTAGTCTTCATTTGTAGCATTCATTTAAGTTAGTAATTAACATCTAAGTCCCTAGAAGTTGAATTGCTTACATGTGTCTTACCCATGTTTTCAATGGGATCAACATGCTCTTTCCCCTCTACTTTTTCTTTTTCTTTTTTTTTTTGTGTGTGTGGCATCCCAGTAGCTGATTTACTGTGCTGTTGGCACTATTAATGGACTTTTTAATTTTGTGTGGTATGTTTTCACAAGAATATTCTCATCTAACTTAGCCTTTATTGGAAGGTAATTCTGTTAACCATCAGGGTCTCCTGTTTGAGTTTTGTGTTCTTCTATTTTGTATTTTTTAAATAAAAGATATAAAATATCTTTTATTTTGTATTGAATGAGCTGTTGTGCCTTGCATGGTTTTAGGAATGAGAGAAGGGTCCTATTTCTGATTTTCTCAGCTCTCCTTGTTTCATTTCATTCTACCTGTCTCCGTGTTTAATCACCAGCATAATATATGTGCTGCTATTAAGGTTTATTATACTAGTCTTTTATGTGTTATTATATCCTTTAATAGAACTGTCCTGGTTTTTTGTTTTCGTTTTTCTTCTAGACTCAGCTAGAACTAGCAGCACAAACCATGGACATATTTTTTGGTCTCTACTTTTATTAAAATATGCACACACTCTTTTTCTGAAATATTTAACATATATTGGCTTTTACTGTAATGTGGGAAAGTGTTGAAAACTTTTGTCTTACTGCCAGATGTGCTAGTGTTTGCCATTGAAGTTGAGAACTTGCTTCTGTGATTCAAAAGGCAGTTGCTACAAAGGGTTAACTGATTTAACATTAGATTTAAGAATGTTTTACCCAATCTTTTTGCAAGACTTTCTGTGTAATGTATTTTTGGGATGAGAAGTCAACTCTTAAGAGCCAGGTATGACTATCAGGTCAAATTAATAATATTTGTTTTGAGAAAGTTTTTGGTTTTACATTTCCTATTGTTAGCTTTAGTTGCTCTATTCTGTGTTACAATTTGTGCCACTTAAAATTGTTGGGTTGGTTCGTAGGGATAAAAGCTAGCTAGCCTTCATAACTACTTGAAGTCAGAGTTGAGTAGTAAATGACACTGGCCTGACTAAAAACAGGCATATTTGTGTAATTTCTGGATAGAGCAAAAAGATGTCCAGAGTTGCTTACCTTTAATCCTAAAATTGTAGTGATGATGACATGAAATTTAGTAAAACTTTTTATTGTTTTTTTTTTTGTTTGTTTGTTTGTTTTCCCAGACAGGGTCTCAGTGTCACCCAGGCTGAGTGCAGTGGCACGATCACGGCTCACTGCAGCCTCTACCTCCCCGGCCCAGGTGATCCTCTCACCTCAGCCTCCTGGGTGGCTGGGACTGTAGGTGCATACTACCATGCTTGGCTAATTTTTTTTTTTTTTTTTTTTTTGGGTAGAGATGGGGTTTTGCCATGTTGTCCAGTGTGATCGTGATCTCGATCTCCTGGGTTCAAGCAATCCTCCTGCCTCAGTCTCCTAAAGTGCTGGAGTTACAGGTGTAAGCCACCATGCCTGGCCCCTAGTAAAACTTTTCTTTAAGCAGAATAAGCTGAGTTATGTTTAGATTAGCAACAGACAGGGATTTTCCATGTGTGAGACTTGGTGCAAAGAGAGAAGATACCAAGAAAACTGTATCAGGTTTGTCTCCCATGATTGGGTATGCTATGACAGAGGTAAACATTGGAATCTCTTTTAGAAGTGATATAATTTATTGGCATTTTGAAAATGCTATGTAAAAATAATTAAAAATCAGTGTGCAGATGAGTGAATTAAAAAAATGTAAAAAAAAAAAAATAATACAGAAAAGAAACTACCATGTAGCCATCCAGGCACTCTTATAAATGACTGAAGATCTGGACTTTGGGACCAGGTGTGAGCCACAGTGGGCATTTATTAATGGCAAATGAGAAAGAGCAAGTTTATTACTCCAGGTGCTATGATAGAAGCAGTTTATCTCACTCCACAAAT
>NW_026652316.1:35000-43850 GCF_009828535.3 Hylobates moloch
TATCTTTAAAGAATTTTAAATACAATAAACACTTCATATTATTCGCCTTGTTACACTCAATGCAATTCTCAAGTCTATAAGAGGTATGTGCTTAATATTTCCTACTGTGTAGGAGAATTTGCAGTCAGCCACAGGTATGTAGGAAGTCACTCACTGGCTGATACGTGTAAAGCAGCAGTGTGAATAGCAAGGACAGACACCTTCAATTTGTGAAATCAAAGAACTGATGCACTGTATAGAACCAATTTGGGTTTTCAAAGAACTATTAAAAGTTAGGTACTGTAAGTGTTCTTAAAACCTGTAAACTTCATTCTGTGGGCTAGTGGCGTGGGACAAAATATTCCTAATGAAAGGAAGTACCAATTAGTTGATTTGTTGGTGGCATTCCCCTTTTGGGAAAGCAATATAAGGTTGTGTCTGTGTGTGTCATTCACACGTAGGCAAGCATACACAGGCACATGGCTTTAAGAACCACACTGATGCCTTGATAATTAAAAAGAATACAAGCATTCCATATACACATGTTAATTAGCAGTTAGTGACTGGGCCAACACTTTCTCATAAAAATTGGCCTTTTACATGTTGTCTAATTATCATTTTTCCCCAAATTTTGCGTTGTAGGACTACTGTTCGAAGATTTTTGGAAGAATACTGAGAACGGCATAAAGTGAAGATCGACATTTAAAAAATGAGGTGAAAGAAAGCTATAGTGGCATAGAAAAAGTATAAAGCTCAGTTAGTTTTTTAATTATTATTATTATTATTAAAAGTTAATTCAGGACTGATGTGACCTACCAGATTTCAGAACATGTGTTAATAGTATATATGCCACTGAAAACTTAGGTCCTGTATCATACTTTTTTCTTTAAGACTTTTTAAGAAATATTACTTAAACATGTGGCTTGCTCAGTGTTTAATTGCAAGTTTTCATTCTTGGACTTTGAAAACAGGATTAAACGTTAGTATTCATGTGAATCAGACTAAGTGGGATTTCATTTTTACAACTCTGCTCTACTTAGCCTTTGGATTTAGAAGTAAAAATAAAGTATCTCTGACTTTCTGTTACAAAGTTGATTGTCTCTGTCATTGAAAAGTTTTAGTATTAATCTTTTTCTAATAAAGTCATTGACTCTGAACTAGTCCCCTGTTTTAAATACAAGAGTTACACTATTACTAGAGGTGTTGGTGTACAGTTTTATCTAATGTGTTCTGTTTAAGACTAATTTTTATAGACTTTCTAATGTTTTAAATAATGGTGCTTCAATTTTAGGTGGTTATGAATAAATTTGAATTTTGCTTTTAATAACAGATGTACAGTGAACTAGAATATATTTTTACATCCCTGAGAGATTCATTTAGTAGAAAATTCCAAGTATCTTTCTGACAAGCACTCTAGCTAGCTATGAAATGATGTAGCATTCAAGAGCTAGTTTTTGTTAAGTCCTGTATCAAGATTTCTTCTAACCCGGCTGTGTCAGTTTATAAATGTACTTGTGTATAGGGTGTGTAGTATATATGGCAAGGGTTTTCCCCCCCCTCTTAAGTGATTATTTTTGTGTCACATCTAGGAAAACTGGCAGCATGTTTCTATCGCCAGCTTCTTCAACTGTATAAAAATATTCTCTCCAGCTACGTATATACACACATACATATATATCATAGCAATTCCTTGTGGTTTATAACTTTCAAATACTGCTATCAGTTTATAGGTAAAGAAACAGTGTGTTAAATGACTTACCCAGGGAGGGTCCTGTGGCTTCATGTTTATGGAGTTGCTAGGTCTCTGCCTCATGGTCCAGTGCCTAACTGTTAAGCCACTGTGTTCATTCTAATAGGCATAATGAATTCTTAAAGAATTTACCAAAATCTCTTCCACCAAATTTTGAAAAATAATGAAGCCCCCACTTTAGAGGCTCTGTATGAAAAAATGCTGTGGAGACAGAGCCCGCCTGGCTCCTTAGCCGATCCTGGAGATGCAGCAATAGATGAATGGGTTATCTCTGAATTTGTAAGAGATGATTCACATGAAGATTAAGATAAAATGGGAAGTAAAATCTAACAAACACAAAGGTAGCTCCCAGGCACTGCTTTGTGTAGTTTGACAAGAGTGTGGTTGTAGCAGCAAAGGACTTAAAGTGATAGTTTTTAAACCATATTCTGTCCCTAAGTATTAAAAAATCTAGGAAGTTACTAAAATAACAGATTTGTTCTGCTCTGCCTCATCTAGAATCAGCGTCTAACTTAAATGAAGTATAATAAATGAGTTCATATGAAAAGGCTTCCTCTATGGACACTTAGATCTATTATAACTATTGAAGTTACCTGGGATTTGGGGGCAGTGGGAGGAGGACCTGCCTCCCCAGGGCATCTATGACTAAGGCCTGGCTTTAGTTACGGAGAGAGACCTAGAAGTTGAATTTTACACCCAAAATTGTTGTGACTGAAGAGGAACTGATTCTTGCTAACCAGCTCACAAGAATCCAGTATTGAGACCAGTTCACTAGAAGAAACAAACATTTCTGCCATGCAGACCAAAAAGTTATTAGTTGGTGAATATGTATTTTCTCTTTGGAAAGTCTTTAAGGGGAGCAAACCAGTTTTAATCAGATTGCTTTGGAAGTTTGGAATCTGCAATCAGTTGGTCTTAAAAAAAAAAACACTTTATTTTGGAAATTTAGACATACACAAAAGAGGAACAATATAATTAATCTCTGTTAACTCATCACCAACAAGACTCATGACCACTCTTATACTTCATGAGTGATTGTATTTGTATCCACTGTCTTCTATTATTTTCGAGCAAGTCTCAGACACACCACTTAATCTGTAAATAATTCAGCATGTATCTCTAAAAGACAAAGGCCTCTTAAATAACAGTTCATTAGTATAAAACAAATTGGGTAAACTTTTGTTGGTCATCAAACTATATTAGCACTGGTCCAATAGTTTAATTTTCATTGAGCCTTTCAAGAGGATCGACCAGTCTGCTGCTCAAGACACCCTCTCCTCTGGAATGTGGAGATAATATATATCATGCTCCGTTTTGTTAAAACACGTTTGTTTTCTGTTTTTGTTTTTTTTTTTCCTTCAAACATTCATTTTTCAGTTTGGGTTGAAACATCCTTCTTGTTTTCTTGAACTTGAGCTTATAATAACCTAGTCATATTGCTCAGCTCAGATATTTTTATCCCGTCTCCTTAGGCATTCTGGTTCCTTAAATACAGTTAGTGTCACAGAGGATAAACCAACCTTATTTCCGAGGTCTGAGAACACTTGGACCACATATTGGTTGAGCTCAGCCACCTTCCGATTAAAGTTTTCAGAGTTGTAAGAACTGAAAATTTTTATGGCAGAGGTTCTCTGAGCCCTCATCCATTCTGTTTTTTAAAAATGCATTGCAGGTGGGCTATGTGAATATGTTTTTAAACATCTGATAATGTGCATGAAACAAAAAACACTTGAAGTTATTATGTGTACAATTATGTGAGATGGGACGTCATTCAGGATTGGTTTTCAAGTTTGATTTCCTGAGGGATTTTTTAGTTGTTTGTGAAAGAACCCCAGGTCTACTTTTGGAATTTTGTATTATAATTGTAATGTTGCCCATGGTTAAAAAAAAAAAGTGTTTAGTGATCTATGTCTCCTGCTACTCCTATCTCTCTGTTATTCCTCTGCAGGAGCTTGCTGCTGTTAACAGTTATTCTTCCAAGTAGTTTTCTTTGTGGGGAGATGGGAGGTGGGAGGAAATGTAAACATATGTATAGATCTTTCAAATATATGACGGTATACCCGTGTGTTCTGAGTCACACCCGTGTGTTCTGAGTCTTGCTATATGACGGTATACCCGTATGTTCTGAGTCTTGCTGTTTTTACCTGCTAATATTTAGAAAATTTATTTTGAGATAAAGGAGACAGCACTTATAAGTTGAACCTGTAGTTTTAAAAAGTACATTTCAAGTAAGCCAAAGCAGAGAAGTAAATGTATTTTTCATTGCTGTATCAGAATTTTGAATTTACTATTTTAAAAATTCAAGAGTTTTGTAGCTGATCTATTTCTTCCCCTCGGCCATCCCAAATAGGTCATTTGTCAACAGATTTAAGAATGTTTAGGAACAACAACTTTGGGAAACCGGAAACAATTTGGCATAAGTGGATGTGCCATAACCTCTCTCATAGCCATTCACTCCCGGATACATACCCTAGAGAAACTCTTACACATGCGTACCAGGGGATGGATTTAAGCATTGTGTGTAATAGGAAGAAAAGAAAAAACCTGGGAAGACCCCAAGTGTCCACCAACAGTGTTGGATAAATACTGTGGTATATTCCAACAGTGGAATTCCACAGAAGTGAAACTGAACTGCAGCTATGTATGTGAACATGGACAAAACTCAACAATAGAAGGATCAAAAAAAAAGCAAGTTACAGAAGAATACATCACTATGGTTCCATTTCAATGAAAGTCAAAAACAGGCTGTCAAATACATGATAAAAGGAAACGATTAAGACAAAATTTAATGTTAGCCATTTTGATGGAGAGAGAGGTGATCATGAGGGCACAGGGGTCTTCAGAGGAACTGGTGAGGGTCTATTTCTGAAGCGCTGTGGGCATTTTTTTTAAGCTGTATGTCTATGTGCTTTTGTATGTATGATATTTCTTAATAAAATTTAAATTTAAAAAGTGGGAAAAAGTCTTGGTGTAGGTAGTTACTAATAGATATATAAGCTGTAGTGTATTTTGTAAAATTAACCATCAGTCAGTGACAAATTTAAAGATGCTGTTTCTTGAGTGCCCAGTTTAAGGCTTTATTTTGAGACAGGGTCTCTGTCTTGTCACCCAGGCTGGAGTGCAGTGGCACGAGCTCAGCTCACTGCATCTTCCGCCTCCTGGGTTCAAGCTATTCTCGTGCCTCAGCCTCCCAAGTAGCTGGGATTACAGCTGCACACCACCACACCTGGCTCATTTTTTTGTATTTTTAGTAGAGACGGTTTCACCATGTTGTCCAGGCTGATATTAAAACTCCTGACCTCAAATGATCAGGCCCACCCTGGCCTCCCAAAGTGCTGGGATTACAGGTACGAGCCACCGCACCCAGTCTTCAAATTGAGGTCTTAATTGTAGTTCTTAAAAAGCTAGAAACGGCAACAAGAGCAAGACTCCGTCTCAAAGAAAAAAACAAAAACAAAACTAAGAAAAATCTAAATGTGTGTTTTCTGTGTGATACCTTATTTTCATCTTAACATAATTTCTACTTGTCTGCCAGCCAGGGAGCTGATGCTTTTGTTTTCCTGTCTAAACAGCTTCCGAAGAAGCTTTTCTCAGATTTATGCCATTCTGGGAAAGAAAACTGCTTTACTGTGCTGTACTTCCCCTGCCCCAAGTTAGATGGTCACCTCAGAGAGGCTGCTGCTTTGGCCTTGTTGTAATTTCAGTAGGTGTACTGTGAACACAAAAATGTTTACTCTTTAAAAAGAGGAAAGCGATTGAAATTTGAATTGGCAGATTCATAAGGTTCATATAACTAAGGCCCTACGTCAGTTCACAGCAGCCCTGTTACCCCTCAACTATGCTCCAGGTGAGACTTGGATCCCCTCAGTATGAACATAGGGCTTGGCTGTGAGTTCGTCCAACACATCCCTGAGTGCTCCTATGTGCTGTGGAGTGACTGATAACCTTTGGATACACCAAGAACAAAATAGGTGCAGCTCCAGTTCCCCCCACTATGGAATCTGTTCTCACTGCAGCAGTGGCACCCTCAGGGCTGTGCCTAGTACACAGGACTTCTGAAAGGGGAGTGGAAAGGGGTAGTGCTGTTGAGTTACTAATCACCCTATTAGTTGAAAGTGCACAGAGGTAATGAACAACTAAGAATTCTAGGTCATTTCATATCTTATTTTAACCTAAGTAGTTCTGGAACTTCTCAGGATGGCATTTTGGTACGTGATTAATTTCACTTAAGGCCATTTTAAAAGTGGAATTGGCCCGGCGCGGTGGCTCACGCTTGTAATCCCAGCACTTTGGGGGGCCGAGGCAGTCGGATCATGAGGTCAAGAGTTCAAGACCAGCCTGGCCAACATAGTGAAACCCTGTCTCTACTAAAAATACAAAAAAAATTAGAAAAATTAGTTGAGTGTAGTGGCAGGCACTGTAGTCCCAGCTACTTGGGAGGCCGAGGCAGGAGAATTACTTGAACCTGGGAGGCGGAGGTTGCAGTGAGCTGAAATCACACCACTGCACTCCAGCCTGGGTGACACAGCGAGACTGTCTCAAAAAAAAATAAAAAATAGGCTGGGCCTGGTGGCTCACCCCCGTAATCCCAGCACTTTGGGAGGCTGAGGTGGGTGGATCACGAGGTCAGGAGTTCAAGACCAGCCTGGCCAACATAGTGAAAACCCATCTCTACTAAAAATACAAAAAAAATTAGCGGGCATGGTGGCGGGCGTCTGTAGCCCCAGCTACTTGGGAGACAGGCAGGAGAATCGCTTGAACCCGGGAGGCAGAGGTTGCAGTGAGCCAAGATCGCGCCACTGCATTCCAGCCTGGGCAACACAGCAAGACTCTGTCTCAAAATAAATAAAATGAGGGGAATTGCACCTTACTCGGGGATTAGTTTTTTATAATCAATGCATGAGGTGAAAACTAATCAAATTACTCTTGAAGCTCTTCAAATTTTGTTTTACTGATAATCTGCAGCCTTAAGACTTATTTGTGTTATAGAAAATGAGTTTTGGCTGGGCGCGGTGGCTCACACCTGTAATTTCAGCACTTTGGGAGACCAAAGCGGGCACATCACATGAAGCCAGGAGTTCGACATCTGCCTGGCCAACATGGCAAAACTTTGTCAAAATTATTTTAAAAAATTAGTTGGGCATGGTGATGCATGCCTGTAATTCCAGCCACTTGGGTGGCTGAGGCATGAGAATCACTTGAACCTACGAGACAGGTTGCACAGTGAGCCGTGCTCAAGCCTGGGTAACAGTGATATGCATCCCCCGAAGTTTTTTTTTTTTTTTTTTTTAGAGATAAGGTCTTGCTATGTTGTTCAGGCTAAACTTGAACTCCTGGGATTACAGGCGTGAGCCACTGTGCCTGGCCTCAAAATTTAAAAATAAATAAGCAATTTAGATGCTGACCTGAAGTGCTTCTGTCACCTTGTCACAGGAGGCTGCAAATGCTAAGCAAGTTGCAGATGGTTTCACATGACGTTTTCTGAATGAAACAGGACACGCTTCTTACTATTGGAACCATTTTTCTCTGTTTTGAACAGTTGGGTAAGAGAAGTCTTGACGTGCTGCCTATGTGTCCGCTGCCCTTCATCAAAGTTGAGCTACTGAGAAATTGGAGTTGAAGGAACAGTGGCTGATGGCATGTGCTGGGATGCAAGTAAGACATGCTTGGCCACAAGGAGTTCTGGTATTTTATGTATACCTCTCCCACAAGGTTTAGAGATGACTTTGTGGTCTAGGAGGAACAGGTGTGTAAAGAAGTGACAGTGTGGTGTGTGTGAATAAAAGTGGGTAGATAGGGTGGTCTAGGAGGAACAGGCGTGTAAAGAGACAGTGTGGTGTGTGTGAATAAACGTGGGTAGATAGGGTCAAGCCACTGCATGAGCCTGTACAAGGTGCAAGCAGAGTTATTAACTAGAATTTGGCAAGGGAGCTGACCTGGAAGGATCCTAGGGAGTGTGTTAGGGAGGAACGTAGCATGGGATGTGATGACAGCTCACTTTAGATGTTAGTGAGGGCACCAGCTGGTTTTTCAGCTTATTTAACAGACCAGTGGTGTGGGCTGTGCCTCCCCTGTTCTGTAAGTGGTATGTTAAAAATAGCCTCAAAGGTATTAATCGTTATTGGCTGGGTGTGGTGGCCACCTCTGTAATCCTAGCACTTTGGGAGGCTGAGGTGGGAGGATCACTTGAGCCCAGGAGTTCCAGACCAGCCTGGCCAACATAGTGAGACCTCATCTTTTTTTTTTTTTAAACGGAGACTCGCTCTGTCTCCCAGGCTGGAGTGCAGTGGTGCGATCTGGGCTCATTGCAACCTCTACCTCCCAGGTTCAAGCGATTCTCCTGCCTCAGCCTCCTGAGTAGCTGGGATTACAGATGTGAGCCACCGTGCCTGGCCAAGACCTCGTCTTAAAAAATAAAATTTAAAAAATATTTGGACAGATGCGGTGCCTCACACCTGTAATCCCAGCACTTTGGGAGGCCGAGGCGGGCAGATCACTTGAGGTCAGGAGTTTGAGACCAACCTGGCCAACATGGCGAAACCCCGTCTCTTACTAAAAATACCAAAATTAGCCAGGCATTGTGGAGCACGCCTGTAATCCCAGCCACTTGAGAGGCTGAGGCAGGAGAATCGCTTGAACCCGGGTGGCGGAGGTTGCAGTGAGCCGAGATCGTGCCACTGCACTCCAGCCTGGGTCACAGAGTGAGACTCCCTCTCAAAAAAGAAAAAAAAAAAAAAAAAAGTTATTTACTCAACTCAGAAATCATGCCATTTTGTAGATGAGTTTAAAAAGGTGTAAACAGGAAGTGATAGTAAAATGAGGACAATTGGCCAGGCACAGTGGCTTATGCCTATAATCCCAGCACTTTGGGAGGCCGAGGTGGGTGGATCACCTTAGGTCAGGAGTTCAAGACCAGCCTGCGCAACATGGTGAAACCCCATCTCTACTAAAAATACAAAAATTAGCCGGGCATGGTGGTGCACGCCTGTAAATCCAGCTACTTGGGAGGCTGAGGCATGAGAATCGCTTGAACTCGGCAGTGAGCCGAGATCGTGCCATTGCACTCCAGCCTAGGCAACAGAGTGAAACTCTGTCTCAAAAAAAAAAAAAAAAAAAAAAAA
>NW_026652316.1:43950-57377 GCF_009828535.3 Hylobates moloch
AGAGTGAAACTCTGTCTCAAAAAAAAAAAAAAAAAAAAAAAAAGGTGGGGGGTGAACACTGATAGAACTTGTGTTGCCAAGTGGGTCCTGGCTTTCCCAGCACCATCAGCTCACCCTGCCCATGTGGGTTCACCTGAAGAGACTCTGGCCGTTTGTCCTGACTGAATCTCATAAAGCACACTCATCAGGATTGGGGCACAACTCTACAAAATAAACTGCCCTTGGTGTAAGTATCATACCTTGCGATGTTTTTTATAGCTATTTGTCAAAACCCTGAACTTAACTCTTCTCCCAGCCTAGAGAAATTGGAGATGAGGAAACATAATAATTTCTCACAGTTCAAACATGAAGTTAGCTAAACTGGTATATGCATCCAGACTTCATTATTTGTGAAATAATGATTTCAGTTTTTTATTCCTGGGATTGATTATTTATTTATTTATTTATTTATTTATTTATTTATTTTGAGAGACAGAGTCTTGCTGTGTCGCCAGGCTGGAGTGCAGTGGCACAATCTCAGCTCACTGCAACCTCTGCCTCCTGGGTTCAGGTGATTCTCCTGCCTCAGCTTCCCATGTAGCTGGGACTACAGGTGTGCGCCACCACGCCTAGCTAATTTTTGTATTTTTTTTAGTAGAGATGGGGTTTCACTATATGTTGGCCAGGCTGGTCTAGAACTCCCGACCTCAGGTGATCTGCCCACCTTGGCTTCCTAAAGTGCTGGGATTACAGGCGTGAGCCACCACGCCCGGCCATTCCTGGGATTATTTAATAAGTCATTTTTGCAGCTTTGCTATTATAGCAGGGCCTTTCTGTCAGAGATGGTATATATTCTGTCAATCCGGAGCTTCCATTTTTCATTAAAATGAGTTCCACTTCCTGAAAGTCCTGCAGTCTTCGAATGTCTTTGTCCTTAATGTGGAAAAGAAATCATATCATGCTTAATAAATTTGAATGTAATAGAAAGGCTTAATATTAATATTGTTCAGCATCTTGGGTTCTGAACCCATAAGGTTTTTTGTTTTTTTTGTTTTTTTTGAGACGGAGTTTTGCTCTTGTCGCCCAGGCTGGAGTGCAATGATGCGATCTTGGCTCACTGCAACCTCTGCCTCCCGGGTTCAAGTGATTCTCCTGCTTCACTTGGCTCACTGCAACCTCAGCCTCCCGAGTAGCTGGGATTCAGACATGCGCCATCATGCCTGGCTAATTTTTGTATTTTTAATAGAGACAGGTTTCACCATGTTGGCCAGGCTGGTCTTGAACTCCTGACTTCAGGTGATCCGCCCACCTCAGCCTCCCAAAATGCTGGGATTACAGGTGTGAGCCACTGCGCCTGGTCCCCATAAGATAGTTCTGTATTTTTTTTTGAGACAGGGTCTCACTCTGTCACCTAGCCTGGAGTGCAGTGGCACAGTCACGGCTCACTGCAGCTTCAACCTCCTGGGCTCAAGCAATCCTTCCACTTCCACTGCAGCCTCCCAAGTCTACTACACCCAGCTAATTTTTGTATTTTGTTGTAGAGACAGGGTTTCACCATATTGCCCAGGCTGGTCTTAAATTCCTGAGCTCAAGCAATCCGCCCACCTCGGCCTTCCGAAGTGCTGGGATTACAGGCGTGAGACACCACACCCAGCAGATTTTTGTTGTTAAGGTATCTGGAAAGCATGATCATCCCTTGACATGTTAGTTTACAAAGAATATACACTATAAGCCAAGACACCAGTACGAATTGCCAAAGGAACAGCAGCTCACCACCTGTTATCCCAGCACTTAGGAGGATGAGGCCAGGGGTTTGAGGACAGCCTGGGCAATATAGCCAGACCCATTTCAAAAAAAAGAAATTAGTGGAGCGTGGTGGTGTGTCCCTGCAGGCCCAACTACTCTGGAGGCTAAGATGGGAGGATCACTTGAGCCGAGGATTTCGAGGCTGCAGTGAGCTGTGATCACACCATTGCATTCTATTGTGGGTGACAGAGTGAGACCCTCTCTCAAAAAAATAAAAAACAAAAAAATTGCCAAAGGAATTTTGAAAGCTTTAAAGAAAAATTTCCAAAGAAATAAGATTTCCTTTCCAAAATTAAAAAATTAAGATCTGTATTTTGAATCTGGGAAATATATAAAAATGCAAAACAATTTTTGTTTGCTAATATTTCAAATACTTAGCAAACCCACCCTTTGCTAAGCAAACAAGGATGGGTTTGTGTTTTTTTTCCTGAGGACTATGCCATTTTATGTTAACCAGTCAGTTTTGCAGAGATTGGTAGGGCCAAAAGCACTGAACTAAAGCCTTAAATTGGGGAGTCACTTGTCATTCAGAGGTTTGTTTTTTTTGAGACACAGTCTAGCTCTGTCACCAGGCTGGAGTGCAGTGGTGCTATCTCAGCTCACTGCAACCTCCTCCTCCTGGGTTCAAGCAATTCTCCTGCCTCAGCCTCCCGAGTAGCTAGGATTACAGGCACGCACTGCCATGCCCAGCTAATTTTTGTATTTTTAGTAGAGACGGGGTTTCACCATGTTGGCCAGGATAGTCTCAATCTCTTGACCTTGTGATCTGCACACCTCGGCCTCCCAAAGTGCTGGGATTGTACTGGCGTGAGCCACCGTGATCGGACCATTTAGAGGTTTTTAAAAGGTTTATGGATTAGATGTGCAAATCTTATAAGTGCCGGATTGAAAACGACCTAGCTACCATGTTTGGCCATTTTGCAGCCAGGATTTCTGGTGTCATGAAATGCAAAAGTGTAAACGATTGGCTCCAGAGAACATGATGTCACCCACTGTGATTCTGCATTTAGAGACTCTTAACCCTTACCTTTCTGAGCAGTGTGTTTGGTAGCTTTCTGATCTTCTCCACTTGTTCTGGGTTAATCCCCAGTTCACAGCAACTCACTTTTAGTAGGTTTTGGTAACTCAGTTCTTGTCTCTTCAGTTCAATTTCAATGAAGTCATTTTCTTTGGGGTTCTGAATTCTGACTTTAAGCACAAGCTCTAAATCACCCATAAATTCAAATACAGTTTGTAAAGGAAACAAAATACCCGTTAGAGATTTTCATATTATTACAGCATAAATAATCCTAAAAACTGAATGTTAAGTAGACATGGAGCTTTCATGGGCACATACACACTTTGCATTAGCTGAGGCTTCTTTTCTTGGAGTGTCAGGCAAGCTCTAGGATGTATGCCCCCATTATATCCACTGAAAACAGAAAGCTTGCAGCTTTAAGACAGCCAAGGATTTAAAATATGCAATGGATATTTAAACACATCACCCTTGGGCAATACATAGCAGGTGCTCATACCTTGTTGCTTATCTGGAAAGCTTCAGGGAAATGTATAGCCCTGGGGGCCCTGGTGTCCTTAAAGAAGCTATTGTGCAGGGGAGCAAATCGGCTCTTGAGATTCCTACCCACCACCCCCACTCCTCCAGAAATAGGATAATTCTACCATCTTTTAGGACAGTGGTATTGTATTCCAACTTAACTGTCCCGAGAAAATACAGTATGAACTAAAAGTCCAAATGGAAAGCAGATGGTCAGTTTGGCTTTGCAACGTGGTCACGTAGGGGCTGAGTCTTCACCTAGACAGGTGTCATTGGGTTTCTTGTTATCACTTGGGTCCGTTGGCAAGTGTGGATTTGTGCCTTCTTGTTTATGTTCACCTGGGAAAGAATCAGGAAAGAGTTGAGAAGGAGCAGTACCTCACCAGTTGGCTGTCTGCCAGACAAAGGACAAGGATGCTGCACTTCCACTTCCTGCCCTGCAGCTTATCCTCCCCTTCTCAAGGGAAAAGGCAAGTCAGGAAAAGGGCAGTAATGACTTTCAGTCTTGAAGAGTAATTTTCTTTAATCACCACCCAAATCATGAAAAGGAGCTGAGACAGTATTTTTAAATGGTGCGTAATCTGGGGAAGAAATATTTATAATCTCTGTGCTTAGCTCAAGTTTTTACTTAAATATTTTCGGCACAGAGTGCTTTATGTCTTCAGTTCTCTGGCAGAGATACAGTTAGGAGGGTGTCTTTATAAGGAGAAGTTTTCTCACCCAGAGGGAAGGGAAAGGAGTGAATATTTAGAGTGCTTTGCATATGCCAGGCCTTTTGCGTACTTCTTTCTTTCTTACAATATCCACTGAACATGTTGAAAGCCTGCTTTGCACCAGGCACTGGGCTAAGCCCTGGGGAAATCGTGTTCAAAAATCCCAAAGATGTCTCTCTCCTCCTGGACTTTGCAGGCCAGCAGAAGAGACAGATATTAATAAATGGGAAATCACAGTTGTGGGGGGCATGATGAATGTGAAATACACAGTACTTTGAAAGCATGTCAGGAGTCAAGGGAGGCCTCCATGAAGGTTGATTATTTGAGCTGACATCTGAAGGATGAATAGGCTTAACTAGATCCAGAGAGCAGAGGAGGTGAAGAGCTTTTCACAGGGCCCTGTGGAGAGTTCAGCATGGCTGCAGGGCAGAGAGCATGGGGGGACCGAGTGTCAGACAGGCTGTCAGGGACCAGTTAGTCCAATTACGTAGCTCCTTGTCACATGAGATAAGATACACGATAAGGTAAAATATACCTTGGATTTTGGAGGCAATAAAAAATTTTCATACTTATATGTTGATATAATGATTTGTATATAGTGGGCTAAGTGTATTATTAAAATTAGTTTCACCTGTTTTTACTTTTTAAAACATGGCTACTAGCAATTGTAAATTACATATGTGGCTTGCATTACATTTCTATTGGGCAGCATTGGTCTAGATGAAAGGTTTTGGTCTTTGTGCTAAAACACCACCAAGCCATTCTGGTTTTTAGCAGAGAGCTGTCGTAATCAGACTTGCATTCTGGAAAAGAGAAAAGCCTCACTGTCCCCAAAAGAATCCTGTGGCGTATGCACATTATTATTTTCATTTTCAGACAGGAAAATTGAGGCTGAAAGGGGAAGCAATTTGTTCAGGTTGGTAAATGGCCCGACATGGATGTGACCAGGGCCAACTACATAATTTGCAAAGCCGAGTGCAAACGGAAAATGAGGAGGAAGCCAATTTCCCCTCCTCACAGCCGCTGCTCTAACACAGGGCAAATGGGTGACGCCCAAGGTATTGTGACCTCCCCACTTGAACGCACCGACTAGCTGGATAGGGGTGGGTGAGAGTGTCCAGGGCTGCCTGCCACTCCTCAACTTCTGATCCTTCTTTTGCCTGGGCAAAGGTGACAGCGGAATGAGGGACTCTGGCAGAGGGTTACAGCAGTGGTGGGGCTGGTCTGGGTGTGGAGACCATACGCACGAGCTGAGGCTCCACCTCCCAACCTTGGCACATGCTCCATTGTCCCATCTGACGCCACTTACAAAACAAGTTCAGGGCTAAAATTATGACACATTTCAAGTTAACAACCACAGAATGTTGAACCCCAAGCCCAGGGCCTTTCTGAATGCAAGGCCCTGGGCAGCTGCACTCATCACAGCCTTATGAAGCCAGCCCTGTTTGTGCCACCCTGCCAGATGCCTCCAAGGAGATGAGACGCTCCTGCCCAACTCAGCCCCTTCCCAGGACAGGAATAATGTTCCCTCCCCTAGTGAGCGGGGATCTGCAGTCTTCTCTTTGCCTTTCAATTCTGGGCCCTGGAGGTGGCTTAGGGCTGTGGCCCCTTCTCAGGCAGCCCTCGTAGCAGCTGGGCCCCAGCCCACCTGCCAGTACCTGACCTGATAACGATACCTGTTACAGATACCAGAACCTAACCTGAAACAAGGCCTTCCTGCCTCACTGCTAACTCACCCAACACACAGCCCAAGAACTTTCCCTGCCCCGTCCAGTACGTTTGAAAGCATTTTATTCTGTGATCAATGTGTCAGCTCTGTGAATGGACAGAGTCTCATAGAGGTCACAAAGCATGCCCTTTGCACTCAGGCAGATTTGGGTCTGAATTCCTCTGCCACTTAGTAGCTTTGACACCTCGGGCAAGTTACATAACCTCTCTGATCTGAAAATGGGGTTAACATTCCTACCTCACCAGATTGTAAGAAGTCAATGAGAAAGTACACAGAAGGTACAACTTCCTAGCAGTCGTGAGCACCAGTAATTGCCGGCTGCTATTGTTATTTATTGTAGCTATAGACACTTGCTTCCTTCTGAAAGGACCTTTGGTCTAGTTGCTCTACTCTTCACTACCCCACTGGCAGAGTCGGGGAAGCCACGGGGCACTGCTGGCCACAGCATCACCCATGTCCCAGCCTTCCCCAGCCCCCCGTCCCATCCTCCTTGAGGACCATGTTGGGAACAGGACTCCCAGACTCACCTGCAGGCTTCTCCCCGATGTCCTGTTCCAGTTCAGCCATGAGTCACCTCTGTAGTCCGTCAGATGGGCAGCCCCTCTCGCATTTATGCACAAGCTCCCAACCAAATAAGCACTTTCTACAGCCTCAGCACATCTGTCTGCAAGGCAACAACAGGGTGTTCTTGCCAGCCCAGTGACACAGAGCAGGGTCATTTTTATTTTATAGATATAGGGAAAAGGAGGCTCCAGTGTGTGGCATGATTTGCACAGGGTGAGGCCAGTGAAGGAAGGTACTGAAGTTCAAGGCTCCAGACTCCCTTCTCAGGCTGTCTCCACTGGAAGACGGTGCAGGCCAGTAGTACTCACCCAAGGGAATGGTGCCCTTCGGAGGGGCGGCCTGAGAGGCACAGCAGGCACCCAGCCAGACCCAAGAAGGGCGCCAGGCCCTCCTTCTTGGAAAAGGTTGGTAGCTTGTATATCAGGGGTAAGAAAAACCAAATACTTTGTTTCTTGGTTTGAATGGACTACTCCTCCCCATTTCACTGTCTTTTCTCCCAGCCCCTTCCTCAGCAGCTGTGCATGACAAGAAAGAAGCAGAAAGACCCCTCCATACCTGGGAAAATGACCTTGGTGATGATCCTGGATCCTCTGATTCTAGACATCAAAATGGAGGAGGCAGAGGCTGGAGCAGGAGGTTCAGTGAAGAATGGGTGGGGCGGGTCAAAGTCCCCAGTGGGGCTGCTGCCTCAAAGGCAGGCTGAAGACAGGAGGAGGTGCACAGATAGGAACCCAGAGGTTCGGGTGACGCTCACATTTCATTTAACCCTCCAATGACAAAAGACGGGCAAACAGACGGGGCATCAGGGTGGGCCTCAGCATCAAAAAACTGAAGGGAGCTGGCTGGGTGCGGTGGCTCACGCCTGTAATCCTAGCACTTTGGGAGGCTGAGGCGGGTGGATTGCCGGACCTCAGGAGTTCGAGACCAGCCTGGGCAACTCGATGAAACCCCGTCTCTAACAAAATACAAAAAATTAGCTGGGTGTGGTGGCATGTGCCTATAATCCCAGCTACTCAGGAGGCTGAGACAGGAGAATCGCTTGAACCTGGGAGGCAGATGTTGCAGTGAGCTGAGATTGCACCATTGCACTCCAGTCTTGGCAACAGAGCAAGACTCCATCTCAAAAAATAAACACCAAAAAAACATAAACCGGCCGGGCGCGGTGGCTCAAGCCTGTAATCCCAGCACTTCGGGAGGCCGAGGCGGGCGGATCACGAGGTCAGGAGATCGAGACCATCCTGGCTAACACGGTGAAACCCCGTCTCTACTAAAAATACAAAAAATTAGCCGGGCGTGTTGGCGGGCGCCTGTAGTCCCAGCTACTCAGGAGGCTGAGGCAGGATAATGGCGTGAACCCGGGAGGCAGAGCTTGCAGTGAGCCGAGATTGCGCCACTGCACTCCAGCCTGGGGGACAGAGCAAGACTCCGTCTCAAAAAAAAAAAAACAAACAAAAAAAACCAAAAAAACATAAACCAAACAACAACAAAACAAAACAAAAGAAAAAAAGCTGGAGGGAGCTATGGAGATCGTAGCCCATCACCTCTCAAACGTGGTGTGCATTGAAGTCACCTGGGAAGCTTTAAAAACTGTGGATGCCTAGGTCCTACCCTATAAAGAGCCTGACTTAGCTGGTCTGGATGCAGTCAGAGCCCCAGAACTTTCGAAAGGTTCCCAGCTGATTTCAATGTGCAGCCAAGACTGTGAACCACTGATTTGGCCAAACTGCTTAAAGGAGCAAACAGGGAAATTGAGGCCTTAGGAAGTGAAATATTTACCACTAGTCACGTGGCCAGCCAGGCACAGGCCTGGCACTGGACCCGGGTCACCTGGCTGCCAGGCCGACGCTGTCTTCTCAGCATGCTGGTGTGTCTTTCTGCAAGAAGGGCGGGGTGGGGCAATGGAGAGGCGGAAGTAGCAGGGATCCCCTGGCCTGGACCCCTGAGAGAATGCACTTTGGCCAGCCTGGCTGCCAGAGTGTGGTCAGCCATAAAAAAGGCATCCTGAACCTCCTCCCCTGAGTGGGTGCGGCTACAGGTGCAGGGGAACTGTAGATGGAAAGGCTCGGCACTTGAGGGAAAGCCTCAGTTCATTCTCACTTTGCTCACCTGTTCGGTCCATTCATTCACTCACTCCCCATTCACTGATTCACTCATTCACTCACATGTTCACTCAACAACACTCATTTTTTTCTTATTTAGGGAAACACAACTTTCTTCTTTTAATTCATTTTATTTTTTGAGAAGGAGTTTCACTCTTGTCGCCCAGGCTGGAGTGCAATGGTGGGATCTTGGCTCACTGCAACCTCCATCTCCCAGATTCAAGTGATTCTCTTGCCTCAATCTCCCCATAAATAGCAGGGATTACAGCTGTGTGCCACCATGCCCA
This sequence comes from Hylobates moloch, assembly GCF_009828535.3. Lineage (NCBI taxonomy): Eukaryota > Metazoa > Chordata > Mammalia > Primates > Hylobatidae > Hylobates > Hylobates moloch. Next base: position 52,662 of record NW_026652316.1, read on the forward strand.
GCTAATTAATTAATTAATTAATTAATTTTTTTTTTTTAGTAGAGAGGGGTTTTGCTATGTTGGCCAGGCTGGTCTTGACCTCCTGACCACAGGTGATCCACCTGCCTCGGCCTCCCAAAGTGCTGGGATTACAGGCGTGAGCCACCGTGCCCGGCCTTTTAGTTAATTTTAATGTTTAAAATTAAAGTATTACATGTTCTAGTTAAAAAAAATCTACTGGTACTAAAGATCAGAGCCGATTAGGAAGAAGGCAAAGTGTGTTGGGGGGGACAATCAACTGCCACACAGGCCTTGGCATACGACTTTTCCCATTCGTTATGCTGGGCACTTATTGGGCCCTTTTATCCATGTATTAGTTTTGCGTGTGTGTGAGCCTATGAGAGGTAGCTTTTAATTCTGATATAGTTTCAAACTTACAGAAAGTTGTGCCCGGAGTAGTGGCTCATGCTAAGGTGGGTGGATGGCTTGAGCCCAGGAGTTCGAGACCAGCCTGGCCAACATGGTGAAACTCCATCTCTACACAGAATAAAAAAAAGAAAGAGCTGTACTTCTCATCCATTCATTCATTTATTATCATTGTGAACTCATGGATTCTTATTTTATTCAGTAGGTCATAATCCATCACTATCATGATCTATTTTGATGCTTTAATCATCCCAAATTTGTCCAGCATTTTATCCTAGCAGCTGTTTCCCATATCCTTTGACAGATCCCCATTATTTTGTGAGCACTTTCTTTTTTTTATTTTATTTTTTAGACAGAGTCTTGCTGTGTTGCCGAGGCTGGAGTGCAGTGGCGCGATCTCAGCTGACTGCAACCTCCGCCTCCCAGGTTCAAGCAGTTCTCCTGGCTCAGCCTCCCGAGTAGCTGGGACTACAGGCACGTGGCACCAGGACCGGGTAATATTTTTTGGTATTTTTAGTAGAGAGGGAGTTTCACCACATTCATCAGGCTGGTCTCAAAATCCTGACCTCAAATGATCCGCCCTCCTCGGCCTCCTAAAGTGTTGGGATTACAGGCGTGAGCCACCGCACCCGGACTGTGAGCACTTTCTTATTTCAGGGCACATCAGGATGTTCTGGGTTCCACTGTACTTTCCCTGCCCCAGCCCTGCAATCAGGCGTTTCTCCAAGGAGCCAGGTTCTTTTCCATGAGGCACAGGTGTGATCATTCCCATGGAGATGTCATTGCTTCTAGGCTCTTCCCGTGTGCAGAGCTAGGAGCACACATGCACGCATGCACATACGCACATAAACACATAAACACATGCGTCTATTTCTGTATGTAGATATATGTTTTAAAATCAATCTATTTAGTTTCCTCTTTTGTGTGTGTATATATTTAAGAGAACAAGTTCATATTTCTAGTCCCATTCCAACACCAAAGGGTTCTCCCTTGCTGGCTTGCTCGCCTTCCTTTCTTCCTCCCCCTTTCTCTCTTTCTTTCTATTTTAAACAACAGAAATTTATTCTCTCACAGTTGTAGAGGCCAGAAACCCAAGATCAAGATGTTGGTAGCGTCGATTCCTTCTGGAGGCCCTGAGGAAGAATCTGTTTCATGTCGCTCTCCTGTTCTGGTGGTTGCCAAAATCCTTGGTGTTTCTGGCCTAGCTGTCTTCAGTTCCATATTGTAACTCTCTTCTCCAAAGGGTGAAATCTGGCTCCTAACATCTTTGATACATTTACTCTTTTGCTCAGTCCAACACACAGAAAGTTTCAGAATTGTTCATTTGAAATATATTTAGGTGCATTGTTTCTGTTTGTATATGAGGATTCTTCCCAGTCCTTGTTGATTTTATCTATTTATTTATTTATTTAAGACAGAGTCTTACTCTGTTGCCCAGGCTAGAGTGCAGTGACGTGATCTCAGCTCACTACAACCTCCATCTCCCGGGCTCAAGCAACTCTCATGCTTCAGCCTTCTGAGTAGGCTGCACCACCACGCCTGGCTAATTTTTGTATTTTTTGTAGAGACGGGGTTTCGCCATGTTGGTCAGGCTGGTCTCAAACTCCTGGCCTCAAGCAATCTGCCTGCCTCGGTCTCCCAAAGTGCTGGGATTGCAGACATGAGCCACTGTGCCTGTCAATTTATTATTTCTTGAACATATTAATCATTAAATGGTTCTGTAGGTAGAGTCAAAACACTGATATTTTTAAAAGTGTCATTTTACTTTTTTATCCCTTCCATTTCATTCCCATCTATCTATCCCCTGTAGGAAACTAATCTCATTCGTTTCTGACTTACCCTTCTTATGTTTCTTTTTGCAAAATTAAATAGATATGTTTTTGGCCGGGCGCGGTGGCTCACGCCTGTAATCCCAGCACTTTGGGAGGCCAAGGTGTGTAGATCATGAGGTCAGGAATTCGAGACCAGCCTGGCCAAGATAGTGAAACCCCATATCTACTAAAAATACAAAAACTAGCCAGGCGAGGGGGTGGGCACCTGTAATCCCAGCTACTTGGGAGGCTGAGGCAGGAGAATCCCTTGAACCCAGGAAGCGGAGGTTGTGGTGAGCTGAAATCGCGCCACTGCACTCTAGCCTGGGTGACAGAGTGAGACTCCGTCTCAAAAAAAACAAAAAACAAAAACTTTTTTTTTTTTTTTTTTTTGAGACAGAGTCTCGCTCTGTCGCCCAGGCTGGAGTGCAGCGGCGCAATCTTGGCTCACTGCAAGCTCCGCCTCCCGGGTTCACGCCATTCTCCTGCCTCAGACTCCCGAGTAGCTGGGACTACAGGCGCCTGCCACCACGCCTGGCTAATTTTTTGTATTTTTTGTAGAGATGGGGTTTCACCGTGTTAGCCAGGATGGTCTCGATCTCCTGACCTCGTGATCTGCCCCCCTCAGCCTCCCAAAGTGCTGGGTTTACAGGCGTGAGCCACTGCGCCCGGCCTACCAAAAATTTAAAAAATAGCCGGGTGTGGTGGCATGTGTCTCTAGTCCCAGCTACTCAGGAGTCTGAGATAGGAGGATCGCTTGAGCCTGGCAGGTTGAGGCTGCACTGTGCCATGATTATGCCACTGCACTCCAGCCTGGTGGGGGTGGAGAGAGAGACAGATAAAATAAAATCTGTACCAGATTCTAGGATTGGAGACCCGAAAGAGAGAGAGAAAGAAAAAATAAAAATCTATACCAGCTTCTAAGATTGGAGACTCAACAAATAATCCAATTTCGTTGTATAAAAAATATGGCAGCTCTGGGAGAGACTGTCATGGGGGTAGAAGTCCTATTCTTACTTCTGAGTATGGAGTCATAGACAATTTGTTTATCTTCTCTCTGACCCTCAGTTTCTTCATCTGTACAATGGGAGATAATAATACCATCTATTCTACTTATGAGGATGATTCAGGATAGAATATACAAAAATACATAATGTAAAATTTTTTTTTTTTTTTTAGACACAGTTTTGCTCTTGTCGCCCAGGCAGGCGTGCAACGGCACAATCTCTGCTCACTGCAACCTCGGCCTCCTGTGTTCAAGCGATTCTCCTGCCTCAACCTTCCTAGTAGTTGGGATTACAGGCATGCACCACCATGCCTGGCTAATTTTGTATATTTAGTAGAGAAGGGTTTTCATCATGTTGGCCAGGCTGGTCTCGAACTACTGACCTCCGGTGATCCGCCCGCCTCGGCCTCTCAAAGTGCTGGGATTACAGGCGTGAGCCATCGCGCCCGCTCATTCTGTAAATTTTAAAGTCCCGTATCAGTTGTTGTCTATTGCCATTCCTTGAGGGAATCCTGGAGGCCTTAGAGAAGCCAATTCAGATAAAGGCCTTGGGCAACCACTAGGGGTCAGGAGAGGACTGGATGTTTCTTCAGGGACAGATTTCTTTACCAAAGACCCTTCACCCGCTAGCCCCATCTTCCCTCCACCGTTTCGTTCTGTTTTCCTTTTGGGAGTGAGGCACTATTGTAGCCATACCATTCTTTTCTTTGATCTTGGAATCAGCAAGAAAGCTTGATTGAGTAGGATGATGACTTCACCTTGAACACACATGTGGGCTGTTGAATACCTTATAGTGCTGGGGCCACAAGAGTAGGTGGAAGAGGAGAGCCCCAGGGCAGTTGCTGGCTTTTGACTTCATGAGATGGCAATTTGAACAAGGGATGGAAGGGAACCAGGGCAAGTCAAAAAGCCTAATTTTGCCAGGCACAGTGGTTCATGCTTGTAATCCCAGAGCTTTGGGAGGCCGAGGCCAGGAGTTCAAGACCATCTCGGGTGACATAGTGAGACTCCGTCTCAAAAAAAAAAAAATTTTTTTTTGTGGACATAGTCTCGCACTGTCATCCAGGCTGGAGTGCAGTGGGGTGATCTTGGCCCACTGCAAGCTCTGCCTCCCGGGTTCACACCATTCTCCTGCCTCAGCCTCCCAAGTAGCTGGGACTACAGGCACCTGCCACCATGCCCGGCTAATTTTTTGTATTTTTACTAGAGAGGGGTTTCACTGTGTTAGCCAGGATGGTCTCGATCTCCTGACCTTGTGATCTGCCCGCCTCAGCCTCCCAAAGTGCTGGGATTACAGGCATGAGCCACCACGCCTGGCCAAAAAAAAATTTTTTTTAAATTAGCCAGGAGCACGTGGCTGGGCATGGTGGCTCACGCCTGTAATCCCAGCACTTTGGGAGGCCAAGACGTGTGTATCACCTGAGGTCGGGAGTTCAAGACCAGCCTGACCAATATGGTGAAACCCCGTCTCTACTAAAAATACAAAAATTAGCC
>NW_026652316.1:57854-78389 GCF_009828535.3 Hylobates moloch
CCTGACCAGGCACGGCGGTTCATGCCTGTAATTCTCACACTCTGGGAGGCTGAGGCAGAAGGATGCTTGGGCCTATGAATTCTAAAGCAACCTTGGCAACATGGCGAGACCTTGTCTCTAGAAAAAAAATTAAAACATAAAGTAGCCAAGCATGTTGTCATGGGCCTGTAGTCCTAGCTACTTGGGAGGCTGAGGTGAGAGTGTCACTTGAGCCCAGAAGATCAAGCCTGCAGTGGGCCATCATCACATCACTGCACTCCAGCCTGGGCGACAGAGCGAGACTCTGTCTCAACAACAACAACAAAAAAATTTCCCAGGGCCTTTGTGTTACCTTGTAAATAAAAAACAATGAATATGGTAAAAAGAAAAAAACAAAAAATCAACAAGCATACAGATACAAATGGGAAGAAACAGAGCAGGGCAGGGAGAGTCCCGCAGTCAGAGAACATCACGGCTGGGTTGACAGGTTATAGGACTCTCACCCCATAGCTCTTCTCAGCTGGCCTGTCTGCTCAAATCTTCTGGAATGAGAAAGATATCCACAACCCAGGAGAAACTAAACAGCAGCAGCACCATAAGGAGACAGACACAGATGGCATGGAGAATTCTTACACATTGAAGCCTTGTGATATAGGCGGCACTGCAACAGACAGGCCATCCTGCCACCCAACAAGTTATGCTGTTTCTTTTCTAAGAGACAAAGTCTTACTCTGTCTTCCAGGCGAGAATGCAGTGGTGTAGTCATAGCTCACTGCACCCTCAAACTCCTGGGCTCAAGCAATCCTCCTATCTCAGCCTCTTGAGTAGCTGGGTCTACAGATGTGCCCCATCATGACTGGCTAATTTTTTTTTTTTTTTTTTGGAGACGGAGTCTCGCTCTGTTACCCAGGCTGGAGTGCAGTGGTGCCACCTCGGCTCACTGCAACCTCTGTCTCCCAGGTTCCAGCAGTTCTCCTGTCTCAGCCTCCCGAGTATCGGGGACTACAGGCGCATGCCACCACGTCCAGCTAATTTTTGTATTTTTAGTAGAGACGGGGTTTCTCCATGTTGGTCAGGCTGTTCTCGAACTCCCGACCTCAGGTGATCTGCCTGCTTCGGCCTTCCAGAGTTCTGGGATTACAGGCGTGAGCTACCATGCCCAGCAGCTATGAGTTTCCTTCTAAGAAGAGACAGACAGCCTGGGCAACATGGTGAAGCCCCCTCTCTAAGAAAAACATAAAAATTAGCCGGTTGTGGTGCTGCTTACCTGTAGTCCCAGCTACTTGGGAGGCTGAGTCAGGAGGATCGCTTGAGCTAAGGAGGTGGAGGTTGCAGTGAGCTGAGATGCCACTGCACTCTAGCCTGTGCAACAGACTGTGATCGTGTCTCAAAATAATTAAAAAGAAAAAAAAAGCGGAAGAGACAGGAGAGAGCTTGCTTACCCTGTGTCTCTGCACCATGTGAGGGCACAGCAAGAAGATGGCCATCTGCAAGCCAGGAAGAGAACCCTCAGTAGACATGGCATCTGCCAGAGCCTTGATCTTGTACTTCTTAGCGTCCAGAACCTTGAGAAATAAATGCTTGTTGGCCGGGTGCAGTGGCTCAGGCCTGTAATCCCAGCACTTTGGGAGGCCGAGGCAGGCGGATCATGAGGTCAGGAGATCGAGACCATCCTGGCCAACATGGTGAAACCCAGTCTCTACTAAGAATACAAAAATTAGCCAGGTATGGTGACACATGCCTGTAATCCCAGCTACTCGGGAGGCTGAGGCAGGAGAATCACTTGAACCCGGCAGGCCGAGGCTGCAGTGAGCCAAGATCGTGCCACTGCACTCGAGCCTGGCCACAGAGTGAGACTCCTTCTCAAAAAAAAAAAAAAAAAAAATTAGTTAGGCGTGGTGGTGTGTGCCTGTGATCCAGCTACTCAGGAGGCTGAGGTGGGAGGATTGCCTGAACCAGGAGGTCCAGGCTGCAGTGTGCCATGTTCGCCATGTTGGCAACACTGCACTCCAGCCTGGGTGACAGAGCAAGACCCCATTGAAAAAAAATTTATTAATTAAAAAAACATAAATGCCTGTTGTTTAAGGCACCAGTTGATGGTACCTTGTTATAGCCCCCTAAAATAAGACACCCCTCCCAGGTGTCTCCCACTAAGACACAATGGTTCCCACAAAAGCATGGGCCTTGTCTGTTTTGTTTAATGATGCGTGCCCAGCAGATAGGTCAGAACAGTGCCTGAGACATGATGGTGCCCATATTTGTTGAATGAATGAAAGAATGATGAATGTATGAGCAGTTTGATATGAATTTTCTAATATTTTTTCTAGGTATATACCAGTATAGGTGTATTAAGAAAAAATATGGGGTCATGGTATAAATTGGGTTCTGAACTTACTTTTTTATTAACAATTCATTGTGTATATATCTCCATGTTACATTATACCAGGGTCTCTCAACTTGGATACTACTGATATTTGTGTTTTTGTTTTGTTTTTTTGATTTTTGTGTTTTTTTGAGACGGAGTCTCTGTCCCCTAGGTTGGAGTGCAGTGGCACAGTCTCAGCTCACTGCAACCTCCACCTCCTGGGTTCAAGTGATTCTCCCACCTCAGCCTCCCGAGTAGCTGGGACAACAGGCCCACACCACCACACCCAGCTAATTTTTGCATTTTTAGTAGAGACGGGGTTTCACCATATTGGCCAGGCTGGTCTGGAACTCCTGGCCTTAGGTGATCTGCCTATCTCGGCCCAAAGTGCTGGGATTACAGGCGTGAGCCACCGTGCCTGGCCCTATGTTTATTATTATTATTATTTTGCATTGGCGTTGGATTTTATTCCGAGAACAGACTGAAGCGAGCAATGCGTCAGAAGCGCTGCTCAGCCACAGCCTGTTGGGTGGCATGGGAACAGGGCGGAGGCATTACGCAAACCCAGTTCTCGGGCAGCAGATCGGGAAGCAAAGGGCCTCACTGGAAATCTCCTGGCTTCTGGGTGTCCAGGGCGGCCGTCCCAGGCAGGCGACGACGGTCTTCTTGGCGGCCAGGCTGCCTGTGCGTCCCAAGGAAGCCTCCAGATGGAGTGCGGCCGCCAAGGCGCAGTAGCAGGGGGACGATGCTCCGAGAGGTCCCCATCGTCAGACCCCTCCGGCTTCCGTGGCGCGTCTTCAAACCCGGCCGACCCCGGCGAGCGTGGCGGCCGCGCAGCGCAGTGGCGAATTCGACCTTCCGGGTCTCGGGGTGGTTCCCACCGGGGCTCTCGCGCTGTCTCTCTGGAGCCAAAGGCCCCCCTGACACGGCTTCGCCAGTGCATCGCTTCTCCCAGCGGAAGTTCACAGAGACAAGCGGATTGAGAAGGTCTGTTTTTTGTTTGTCTTTTAAACTGTAGCTATACCAGTGAGTGTGAAGTGGTATCTTATTTTGGTTTTGATCTGCGTTTCCCTAATGACTAGTGATGCTGAACATCTCTTCATGTGTTTATTGGCCATTTGCATATCTTCTTTAGAGAAACATCTATTCAAATCATTTGCCTATTTTATTTTATTTTATTAAGACGGAGTCTCACTCTGTTGCCCAGGCTGGAGCGCAGTGATGCGATCTTGGCTCACTGCAACCTCTGCCTTCCGGCCTCAAGTGATCCTCCTGCTTCAGCCTCTCGAATAGCTGGGACTACAGGCTCGTGCCACCGTGTCAGGCTAATTTTTGTATTTTTAGTAGAGATGGGGTTTCACCATGCTGGCCAGGCTAGTCTCAAGTGATCTGCCCACCTCGGCCTCCCAAAGTGCTGGGATTACAGACATGAGCCACCGCTCCCAGCCTGCCCATTTAAAAAGTCGATATCGTTTCCCACCTGTATCTTGTAAGCATAGTCAACGCTCAGTGAAGGTCGGCTTCCTTCCTCTTGTCTGTCCTCATGAAATTCCCCTACCCATGCCGCCACCCCGCCCCAGGAGCAGCTTTTGCTGTCCCAGGACTGAGCTCCAACATGGGAGACCCTCTCAACACCTCCTCTTGAGCCTGCCCGTTTCCTTCCCTGCCACTCCCACGCAAGGCCACTGGGCAGGGCGGGTCCGCACCACCGAGTTGCCATTCTCCCCGTGTCCACCAGGGGCCGCCCCACTCCTGCCTGAGCTTCCTCCAAGAACCTGCGTTTTTAATTCAATCCCTCTCTGGCCTCCCATCTCTCCCAGCACCACCTTTGGGTGTAAAGCCCCAGAGCAGTATTCCTGGTTATCCAAGGAGTCCATAAACTGTCCTGTGGGAAATCAGCCTAATGCACCCTGGCTCCCTCATTCAGCAACCGTGCTGTAGTTTTCTTCTCTGCAAAATGAAAATAATAATTTCCACCTCACTTAGAAAGAATATGTAGGCTGGTCATGGTGGCTCATGCCTGTAATCCCAGCAATTTGGGAGGCCAAGGCGGGCGGATCACTTGAGGCCAGCAGTTTGAGACCAGCCTGGGCAACATGGCGAAACACCGTCTCTAATGAAAATACAAAAATTAGCCAGGCGTCGTGACACACACCTGTGATCCCAGTTACTCCAGAGGCTGAGCTTGCAGGGAGCTGAGATTGCACCACTGCACTCCAGCCTGGGCAACCAAGTGAGACCCTGTCTCAAAAACAAAACAAAACAAAAAAACAAAAACAAACAAGCAAAAACAGAAAGAAATAATATATAGTTCGGGAGCCTGAGGCATGAGAATCACCTGAACCTGGAAGATGGAGGTTGCAGTGAGCTGAGATTGCACCACTGCACTCCAGCCTGGGCAACAGAGTGAGACTCTGTCAAAAAAAAAAAAAAAAAAAGAAAAAAAAAGAAAAGAAAAGAAAAAAGAAAAAGAAATAATAAATAATATGTAGTGTTTGGCAATGTGCCTGGTATACAGTAGGTGCCTAATAAAAGCAAGTCACTTTACAGGGGTTCAAACCCCATCCCTCCACAACTCTCCCTAAAGCTCTCTAGGCCTGTCTGTTTTCTTAGGTAATGGGGTGGCACCCGGGTTACATGGGGTGAGATCTCCTCGTAGGGGCACAGGCTTCATGGGTTACAAAGTCAGATGTGTGAACGTTTTTATTTTCTATAATTGACTTGGATTTCCACCTCCATTTCCCATGTTGCACGATGTGGAAACATTTTTATTACAGATTTCAGGGTTTCTTCAGTCAATTCTTTTTTTTCCGGGACAAAGTCTTGCTCTGTCACCCAGGCTGGAGTGCAGTGGTGTGATCTCGGCTCACTGCAACCTCTGCCTCCCGGGTTCAAGTGATTCTCCTGCCTCAGCCTCCCGAGTAGCTGGGATTACAAGCATGTGTCACCATACCTGGCTAATTTTTGTATTCTGAGTAGAGACATGGTTTCACCATGTTGGCCAGGCTCGATTCCAAGTCTTGACCTTATGATCCACCCGCCTCGGCCTCCCAAAGCGCTGGGATTACAGGCGTGAGCTACTGCGCCTCTTCAGTCAGTTCTAAGTTTTTCCCTCCCGCTTTGCCCTGGGGTCCCAGATAATGGTGTCGGCAGGGAGAGGGCTCTGATCGTGGTCATTCTCGTTTTCTCTGCTGGTATCTGTAAAGATGGTCTCTGGTCCTATCGGGCATCATTTGCTGATGTCCGTTCACACTGGATTCATTACTGCCTGTGTCCACCCCATCAGCATTCACCACGAGGGCCCGCAGCCCACCTGGCCTCCTTGTTATACCATCCTGATCCTGAGCTTCATGTGGTCCCAGAACCCTCTCTCAGCCACTTCAATGGGAAACTGCGGGGAGGGGTTTGTCTCGGGCCCTCTCTGCCCAGACAAGCCACAGCAGCACATCTTATGTGTAGAGACATGAGGGTGTTCCGGGAGATGGTACCTCGGTGCCTTCACCAGGAAGCAGGCCCCTCTACTCCCTGAGCTCTGCAGTGCTTCTCCTGCAGCCCGGACAACAGGGCTGGAGTGGGGAGGAGAGAGCCATCGTGTGATCGTGGTTTTACTGAGGCACGGACCTGAATTTTGAAGCTCGATATCCAAGACCCAGCTCCACTGGCTTCTCTCTTCATTCCTTCTGAAACATTCCTGCCCCAAGGACATCCTTGCTGCCACCTGCATTGGGGCAGGGCAGTATGACATGCTAGAGAAAGAAGCCTGGGTAACGTTTCCTAATCTAGGTTGCCACACCTTTTGCCCTGTTTTCAGGGTACTCCTAGTACAGAGTGACACATGCCCGCCCCATAGCACCCAGTAATGAGTAGGGCAGAGCCAAGGTGGTGGAAGAGGTTTTCTGAGGGTTGGTACTCAGCCCTTTTTGGGAGGGGAGACGATCCTGGTTGTAAACAACAGAAAACAACCCTGGTTAACTATAGCCCAAAAATAATTTTCTGGAAGGATGGTGGGTGGTTCATAGAGTCACAGGGTAAACTGGAGAACCAGCCTGATAAATTGGGCAGGAACCCAGAAGACTGGGAGGCAGAATCACAGGGAGGGGATTATGAGGACAATCATGCCAACCTCACAACCACCACTGCCATTTGATGGTGGCAGCTGGGACCCCAACATTAGAGGAGCGACACCTCAATGGTCCCAGCTTCTCAATGACCCTCAATCAGTGTCAAAGTCCTAGGCAAGATGAACCAAGGCTGAGCTCCCAAGCACCCCCTGCAGGAATTGGATCTTTGGCCCCCTTAGGCTTCCATTGGGGGAACGCTGCCTCCAGCCCATCTTGAGATTTGTATCCTCCCCTCTCAATGGGTATTTGGATGACAAGCAACTAAAATCAGCAAATGCACACATCTCTCTAATTTCCCTGAATTTGCATTTGCCAAGAGGCAGTTTCAAACCTGCCTCATTTGAGCAGTCTACTCAGAGTGCTGTTTGTTTATGCCACTCGGAGAGCTTGCCAAATACAGTGAAGTCATCTGAACAGCCTGAGCGCTTCCAGATAAATACATCGGCCTCCTTTCCATGGCCCCCATTGTAGCTAACATGTACTGAACAGTGGGCCAGGCACTGAGCTCAGCGCTCTACCTGGAGGATTGCCTTGGGCCTTACTGCCATTTTTCCAAGGAGAGACTGAGGCCCAGTGGTTTAGTAGCTTTCCCCAGTTCACACAGGTCTAGATGGGAATAACAGGGACTTGACCCCACACAGCCTGTCGGGCCCTGCTCCTGGTGATCTAATGGAGCAGATATTAAACCTATAACCACAGGATTATGTACGTGATTACAAGGATCGCTGGAAAGGGAAAGAACAGGGTGGGAGAAGGAAGGATGACAGAGAAGACAATCCATAGGGGTGGGGTGGATGGGGGTCCCGGGAAGGCATCTGGAAGAACATTTAAGCTGTGACCCAAATGATAGATTTAGCCAGGCCGAGAGCAAGGGGAAAGAGGCAGTGGCCAGTACCGAGACCTCTGAGGCAGGAGAGAGGGGAATGTGTTCGGGGGATGGAAACAAGGGCCAATGCAGCAGGAGCAGAGGGAGCTGGGGATCTCTGGGTGGGGCCATCAGGCAGGGCCAGGCTGAGCCTTGGTGTTCTTCAGCTCAGAACTCCTCACCTGCTCTCACTGACCCCCACCCCATCCTCTGAGCTCCGACCTCACAGCACAGTCAGATCCAACCTCTTCTCCCCACGTCCACTGCCGCCACCCTAGTCTGATTATTGCAATATCCCCTCCCATTCCCACTGGTCTCGCTGCTTCTGCACTGCCCCCATATCTCTTCTTTCTCAGCAATAAAGTGATCCTTTTAGCATGGAAGTCAGAGCTTGCCAGGCCTCTGCTTCTCATTTTGCTTAGAGTAAGTGCCTACGTCTTGCAATGGTCTACAAAGCCCTCCACAGTCTGGGTCCCAGGAGCTCCTGCAACGGGGTCCCCTCTCTCACTTGGCCGCAGCCCCACTGGCCCTGTGCTCCTTCTCAAGTACACCAGGCAAGCCCCTATCTGGAAGGAGGGCCTTTGCACTGCCCGTTCCCTTGGCCCGGAATGTTCTTTCCTCACATATCCATGGGTCTCTCATCCTCCAGCAGGCCTGCCCGGGCATGTTCTCATAGTGGAGCTCAGGGCAAGAACAGATGGAGATGCTAAGCCCTCTGCTGCCTCTGGTCTGCTAACATCCTGCTGGCCACAGCAAGCACGTGGCTGAGCCCAGAGTCTGAGTGGGAGGGCACCAGGATGGTAGATGCACATGGTAAAGACACAGGGAGTAAAGCACTGGGGCCCTTGCACACATGATTACAGCCCTTTGATCTGAGCTCCAAATCCCAGGCCTCCTCCTGCACAGCGACCTGCCACCAGCAGTAACTCTCTCCACCAGCCACCATCCCATTTTCATTCAGCAGACATTTGTGGAGCACCTGCAGTGTGCATGCCCCGTTCTAGACCCTGTGAGGCAGCTGCACATAAAGTAAACGAAGGCTTTGCCCGTTTAAAGTTTTGTTTGTTTGTTTGTTTGTTTGTTTGTTGTTGTTGTTGTTGTTGTTTTTGAGACGGAGTCTCGCTCTGTCGCCCAGGCTGGAGTGCAGTGGCGCAATCTCGGCTCACTGCAAGCTCCGCCTCCCGGGTTCACGCCATTCTCCTGCCTCAGCCTCTCCGAGTAGCTGGGACTACAGGCGCCCGCCACCACGCCCGGCTAATTTTTTGTATTTTTAGTAGAGACGGGGTTTCACCGTGGTCTCGATCTCCTGGCCTCGTGATCCGCCCGCCTCGGCCTCCCAAAGTGCTGGGATTACAAGCGTGAGCCACTGCGCCCGGCCTGTTTGTTTGTTTTTTGAGACAGAGTCTCTCTCTGTCGTCCAGGCTGGAGTGCAGCGGTGTGACCTCGGCTCACTGCAGTCTCTGCCTCTTGGGTTCAAGCAATTCTCCCATCTATTCAGGAGGCTGAGGTAGGAGAATCGCATGAACCCCGGAGGCAGAGGTTGCAGTGAGCCGAGATCATGCCACTGCACTCCAGCCTGGGCAACAAGAGTGAAACTACATCTCAAAGAAAAAAAAGAAAAAGAAATCCTATGTGTAGGGAAAATGGGGAGGCAAGTGATCAATATCTAGTGCTATGTGAATCTCAGCAACAAGGAAGTGGGTCAGAGTGCAGCCGAATTAAAGCTTAATTATAACTCTATTTCTGTCCAGAACCTGACCTGTTCCTTGTTAACCCTGTGGGGACAGTTTCAGTGGCTGGAACAGAGTGAACAAAGCAGAGAGAGGATTGTTAGTGGGTCGCAGGCAGGGAGGTGAGGCAATCCGAATGATATTTCCAATAGGCCACCCCACATGCAGACAGAACCTGGGTTGGAGAAGAGGAAGAAGGAAAGTGGGGAGTCCCCTTAGGAGGGTATTGCCATCGTCAAGGTGAGAGTTCGTGGTAGCCGTGGTGGTCAGATTCAGGATGTACGTTGAAGGGGGCCCAAATAGGATTCACCAGTGCATTAGAGGAAAGGGAGGTAGGAGTCAAGAATGACTGACCCTATTTTTTTTTTTTTGAAATGGAGTCTCACTCTGTCACCCAGGCTGGAGTGCAGTGGTGCAATCTTGGCTCACTACGTCCTCTTCCTCCTAGGTTCAAGCGGTTCTCCTGCTTCAGCCTCACAAGTAACTGGGATTACAGGTGCACACCACCATGCCCGGCTAATTTTTGTATTTTTTAGTAGAGAGGGGGTTTCACCATGTTGGCCAGGCTGGTCTTAAACTCCTGACCTCAGGTGATCCGCCCACCTCGGCCTCCCAAGGTGCTGAGATAATAGGCATGAGCCACCGCGCCCGGCCAAGGATGACTGACATTTTGAACTTGAAGAAGTGGGTAAATGGATTTACTGTCTAGTGAGATGGGGAGTGCTGGGGGTAGGGCCTCTGCTTTAGACATAAAAGGTATCTGAGAGCACAGGGTCTTTGGGGACAGAGAGACTGGCATCTCAGGTAGGAGTGGGGGCTTGGGGAGCCCCACCTTCCACAGTGTGGGGGAAGCAGGAGGCCATCAGAGTTTCACTAGCTATCCTGTTCATTCATGAATTCATTTATTCATTCATTCAGCAAAAATTTATGGAGCACCAAGGATAAGCCAGACACTTTTCTGGATGCTGGAAATAGCAGGGAACAAGAGGAGGTGTTGCCAGTCTAATTTGGTTTCTTACCTCCAGGTAGAAGAGACAGGTAATGAATAAGCAAACACATGTAAAAGAGAAGATGATCTTACAGAAGGATGGTGTCACAAGGAGCAGTAGATGGTGGTGGGGTGCCAGGGAATTGGATTGGGTAGGAGGTCACCCAGGCAGCCCCGAGGACCAGTCCCAGACTCCCAGGAGGAACTGCCTCAGTTTATCTTCTTTTTGTCCCACAGAATGGCTGCTATACCATTAGGAAAGGGAGGGAAGAGGAGTGGCCCCGCAGTGACCCTCAGGGGTCTTTGGGGGAGGGCTTTGTCCTAGAGGAATAATCTCTTCGCAGGGCGCTGTGGCTCATGCCTGTAATCCCAGCACTTTGGGAGGCTGAGGCAGGTGGAGCACCTGAGGTCAGAAGCTCCACACCAGCCTGGCCAACGTGGTGAAACCCCATCTCTACTAAAAATACAAAAATTAGCTAGGCGTGTTGGCACATGCCTGTAATCCCAGCTACTTGGGAAGCTGAGGCAGGAGAATCTCTTGAACCCAGGAGGCAGAGGTTGCAGTGAGCTGAGATCATACCATTGCACTCCAGCCTGGACAACAGAACAAGACCCTATTTAAAAAAAATTAGCCAGGCGTGGTGGCGCATATGCCTACAGTCCCAACTACTCGGGAGGGTGAGGCAGGGGCTCACTTGAGCCTGGGAGTTTGAGGCTGCAGTGAACTATGACTGCACCACTGCACTTTAGCCTGCGAGACAGAGTGTAGCCCTGTCTCAAAAAAGGGAAACAGCCGGGTGTGGTGGCTCACACCTATAATCCCAGCACTTTGGGAGGCCAAGGTGAGTGGATCACCTGAGGTCAGGAGTTCAAGACCAGCCTGGCCAAAATTGTGAAACCCCATCTCTACTGAAAATACAAAAATAAGCCGGGAGTAGTGGTGAACGCTTGTAGTCCCAGCTACTTGGGAGGCTGAGGCAGGAGAATCACTTGAACCCGGCAGGCGGAGGTTGCAGTGAGCTGAGATTATGTCACTGTACTCCAGCCTGGGTGACAGAGTGAGCTTCTGTCTCAAAAAAAAAGGAAACAGAGAACCCATGAGAGGTATATGCTGTGTTCCCACAGAGCAAAACTGCTCAGCCCACTGCAAAATTCTTCTCTGAGTGTGTGGAAATGGGGTTACTCACTTTCTACTGTTTGAGAGTTTCTGCTATGCAAAGAATTTTCTTTATGCTTCCTGGTGCTTTATCCTGCAAAGAATGGGAGAGTGAGGCCCGTGAAGGCTCATAAGCCAAAGTTCCCATCTGAGCTCTGGCGCTGCATAGGTGGGTGACCTCAGGTGATGTGTTCGTGTCCTTTGGGGACAGCAAGAGTTAATATGGGGGAGCAATTTAGTTAAAAGAGATATTGAAGAAGCTGAACTCAGACAATTGTGAGCAAGCTTCAGGGATGGTTCTGGTCATTGAGACAAGTAACGAGACGAATACTAGAACCTGTGCTGAGGCTGTGGCAGGCTGCGGAGAAGAGGAGGCAATGACATCTGCTAAGAGAGTGTTGCATTACTGGCTGAGGGACTGGGAGGGCCATGGGCATTCCTGGGGCTTCCAGTTTGGGCACTGGAGTGAATGATGGACTATTAACTGAGAGCGAGCACAGAAGGAGAAGCCAGCTCGGAGGGAAAAGGATCAGGTTCTGTTTGAGGACACGAAGGGTGAGATGACTGGCAGATTGCTAGAAACATGGATGTGAAGTTGAGGAAGGAAGTTGGACCCACAAGTGCCCAGTCAGAAATCCTCAGGGCCTGGATGGTGCTTGTGCAGAGAACGACCAGATGATAACTCCAGCTGTTTCCCTTTCCTTCTAGGGACACATCCAGAATACACTTTGGGCCAGGCACAGTGGCTCACGCCTGTAATCCTAGTACTTTAGGAGGTCAAGGCAGGCAGATTGCTGGAGCCCAGGAGTTCGAGACCAGCCTGGCCAACATGGCGAAAACCCGTCTCTACGAAACAACAACAACAACAACAAAAACAAAAATTAGCCGGGCGTGGTGGCGCATGCCTGTAATCCCAGCTAGTTGGGAGGCTGAGGCAGGAGAATCGCTTGAACCTGGGAGGCGGAAATTGTGGTGAGCTGAGATTGCGCCATTGCACTCCAGCCTGGGCGACAGAGCAAAACTTCGTCTCAAAACAGAACAGAACAAAACAAAACAAAACAAAACCACTTTGAGGTCTTAAAACTTTTACCCGAAGGAGCTGCAGGCTGCAAAATGTGAGCAGCAACCCGGGAGGGTCTACCCCTCAATGGCCGCTGCGAACTACCCCTCAATGGCCGCTGTGAATGCGGCCTGGGAGCAACGTGGCAAGAGGACAGTCTGGAGGGCAGGAGGGCAGGGCCGGAAGCCATAGAGAACAGGACGGGGCAATTCCTTCAAGGGTGGGGGCTCTTCCGGCACCCGCCCGGCCAAATGGCATCATCGCTGCCATCAGAGCCTGCTTTGCATCTTCTATTCTTCCCTTCTCTGAAGAGGATGTTGTCCTGTGCTTGCCCTATCTGCGCCCACCACTGGATCCAGAAGTGTGTTGCGTGTCTGTACCGGGGTGGGGAAAGGAAGGACACAGATAACTTGTTCTTTTAGGCATTGGTTTCCAGATCACAGGGAGTCACAGAGGACCTGGAGGAGAGAATCCTGTGTGTGCTGGAGATTCTGAACTGTGGCGGAGGCCCCAGGAGGCAGTGATGGTGTGGACTCAGCTGCCTCTCTGGGAAGCAGTGAGTGTGTTCCATGTGTGAGAGGAAGAGTGAAATGGCTACTTCGTGGCCATTGGGCAACACATGGCAGAGACTGGCAAGAGGCTTACGAACACTGTCTTAGACCATTTTGCATTGCTGTAAAGGAACCTGAGGCTGGTAATTTATAAAGAGGGGTGTTTGGCTCATGGTTCTTCAGGCAGTACAGGAAGCATGATACCAGCACCTGCATCTGGGGAAGGCCCCAGGAAGCTTCTACTCATGGCCTCAGGACAAGGGGGAGCAGGCACGCCACATGGCAAGAACGATGCCAGGCTCCTTTAAACAACCAGGCCTGGTGCAGTGGCTCACACCTGTAATCCCAGCACTGTGGCCAAGGTGGGAGGATTGCTTCAGGCCAGAAGTTTGAGACCAGTCTGGGCAACATAGCAAGACGCCATCTCTAAAAAAAAAATTAGGCTGGGCGCCGTGGCTCACACCTGTAATCCCAGCACTTTGGAGGGCCGAGTGGGCAGATCACTTGAGGCCAGGAGTTCAAGGCCAGCCTGGCCAACATAGTAAAACTTTGTCTCTACTAAAAATACAAAAATTAACTGGGTGTGGTGGCAGGCACCTGTAGTCCCAGCTACTCAGGAGGATGAGGCATGAAAATCACTTGAACCCAGGAGGCAGAGGTTGTAGTGAGCCAAAATTGTGCCACTGCACTCCAGCCTGGGTGACAGAGTGAGACTCTGTCTCAAAAAAAAAAAAAAAAAAAAAAAAGATTAGCCAGGTGTGGTAGTGTGGGCCTGCTCAGGAGGCTGAGGTGAGAGAATCACTTGAGTCTGGGAGGTGGAGGTTGCAGTGAGCTGTGATTGCACCACTGCACTCCAGCCTGGATGACAGAGTGAGACACTGTCTCAAAAAACAGACAAACAAAAACAAAGCACCCACATGAACTAATAGATTGAGAGCTCACTCATTACCATGGGGAGGGCACTAAGCCATTCCTGAGGGATCCACCCCTATGATGCAAATACCTCCCACCAGGCCCACTCCTAACACTGAAGCTCATATTTCAACATGAGATTTGGAGGGGCCAGACATCTAAGCCATATCGAACGCCAGCCCCTCTACTGCCAGATGAACTGCTAGATCACATTCCCCACTTTCATTGCGTTAGATGTGGCCATGGGTGAAGTTCTGGCCAGTGGGGAAGGTGGGTGGAAGTGAGATACTTGTTTACCATAAAAACCCACATAACTTTCCAAACCATTCTCCTTGTTCTCTCCAGGCTGCTTACTGGATACAGATGCCCAAGGCCAATGTGGAAGCCACGTGTCAAAGATGGCAGGGGCCCGGGCATGGTGGCTTACACCAATAATCCCAGCACTGTGGGAGGCTGAAGCAGGAGGATCACTTGAACCCAGGAGTTTGAGACCAGCCTGGGCAACATAGTGAGACACCATCTCTACAAAAAATTAAAAAACTGGGCCAGTTGTGGTGGCTCACGCCTGTAATCCCAGCACTTTGGGAGGCTGAGGTAGGCAGATCACAAGGTCAGGAGTTCGAGACCAGCCTGGCCAACATAGTGAAACCCCGTCTCTACTAAAAAATACAAAAAATTAGCTGGGCTTGGTGGCAGGCACCCATAATCCCAGCTACTTGGGAGGCTGAGGCAGGAGAATCGCTTGAACCCAGGAGGTGGAGGTTGCAGTGAGCCGAGATCGCGCCATTGCACTCCAGCCCGGGCGACGGTGTGACGAGACTCCATCTAAAAAAAAAAAAAAAAAAAAAAAATTAAAAAACTAGCCTGGCACAGTGGCTCCCATCTGTAGTCCCAGCTACTTGGGAGGCTGAGGTGGGAGGATTGCTTGAGTCCAGGGAGTTGAGGCTGCAGTGAGCAGTGATTGCACCACTGCATTCCAGTCTGGGTGGGTGACAGAGCAAGACTCTGTCTCAAAAAAAAAAAAAAAAAAAAAAAAACAACAAAAAAACACTTTTGTGACTTTATGGAACTCAGGCCAACTGGATTTCATATAAAGAAATACACTTCTATTACATTAAGCCACTGAAACCTTGGTGTTTGCCTGTAATAGCAGCTGGTGTCACCTTAACTAGAGTTGAAGCCGTGGGAACAGAGCAGCCAGAGCAGGGAGAGGCAGGAAGAGAACTGAGGGAGGACCCTGGGGACACCTCATTAAACAGTGGGTGACAGGGAGGTGGCACAAAGGAGACTGAGAAGGAAGCAAGAGGAGGATGAGGGCAGAGTGGCCTTCTGGAAGAAAAGGAATGTGGTGGCCAGGCATGATGGCTCACGTCTGTAATCTCAGCACTTTAGGAGGCCAAGGCAGGCAGATCACTTGAGGTCAGGAGTTCGAGACCAGCCTGGCCAACATGGTAAAACCCCATTTCTACTGAAAATACAAAAACTAGCCATGGTGTGTGCCTGTAATTCCAGCTACTCGGGAGGCTGAGGCAGGAGAATTGCTTGAACCTGGGAGGCGGAGGTTGCAGTGAGCTGAGATCACACCACTGCATTCCAGCCTGGGTGACAGAGTGACACTCCGTCTCAAAAAAAAAAAGAATGGGCCGGGCGCAGTGGCTCATGCCTGTAATCCCAGCACTTCAGGAGGCTGAGGCAGGCGGATCACAAGGTCAGCAGTTCGAGACCAGCCTGGCCAACGTGATGAAACCTGGTCTCTACTAAAAATACAAAAATTAGCCAGGCATGGTGGTGGGTGCCTGTAATCCCAGCTACTCTGGAGGCTGAGGCAGGAGAATCACTTGAACCTGGGAGGTAGAGGTTGCAGTGAGCCGAGACTGTGCCATTGCACTCTAGCCTGGGTGACAGAGTGAGACTCCATCTCAAAAAAAAAAAAAAAAAGGAATGTGGTGGAGAGAGAAGTGTCTTAGTCTGTCTTATGTTGCAGTAACAGAGTACCTGAGACTGGGTAATTATGAGGAACAGGGATTTATTTCTTATAGTTCTGGAAGCTGGGAAGTCTAATATTGAGGAGCCGGCATCTGGTGAGGGCCTTCTTGCCATATCATCTGACAGTGGAAGGGCAACAGAGGTAGAGGCAGAGAGAGAGAAAGGGGCCAAATTTATCCTGTTATAAGGAACCCACTCCCAGTGAGATAACAGCATTAACCCTTTCTTGAGGGCAGAACTTCATGGCATAATCACCTCTCATTAGGCCCTACCTCAACACTGTTGCATTGGGGATTAAGTTTCCAACACATGTTTTTGGGAGTACACATTCAAACCACAGTGAGAAGAAACTCTAGATACATATGTGTACATACATACATACACAAATATATGTACCTTTTTTTTTGTTTTTGAGTCGGGGTCTCACTCTGTCACCCAGGCTGGAGTGCAGTGAGGGTGATCATAGCTCGCTGCAGCCTCATTTTCCTGGGTTCAGGCAATTCTCCCACCTCAGCCTCCTGAGTAGCTGATACTACTGGCATGCCCACCACCACACCTGGCTGGTTTTTTTTGTTTGTTTGTTTTTGTAGAGATGAAGTCTCACTATGTTGCCCAGGCTGGTCTCAAACTCCTGGGCCCAAGATCCACCCACCTCAGCCTCCCCAGGTGCTAGGGTTACACGCATGAGCCACTGAGCCCAGCCAAACACTATATATATATATATATATAATATAAAAATATATATGTACCAAGGCAAAGGCTTAAAAAATAATTTAAACAGTATATATATATTTTCCCAAACTAAAAAGGGCGTGTCTATTGAGGCCAAGAGGATGCAAACAATCTAAAGATCAAGAGCCTATTGTTTAATTAACTTCCTTTCTTTGCTTGTTAGATGAGATTTGGATTTGATGTGTCTGTTTTCTTGGCTCTGGTCTGCTCATGAAAGCCTTCTACAGGGGGAAGCTGGCAGGTTCCTATAGCGACTCTTTGGGAGAACCCTCACGGGGCTGAGTAATTGCTTAGTTCTGCCTGCTTCGTTCCCTTCGGCTTCATAGGTACTACAAATAGCTGTTGTCCACAGTGGTGAGCCCCACAGTGAGTGAAAACCAGTTCTGGAAGTTCAGTGTGCTGTCTTGGCGCTGGTCCACGTCCTTCATTGTTATGTCTGCAGCCAGAGGGTCTTTTTGATTCTCCAAAAATCCAGGGAACTCCTTTCCCATGAGTACTTTCAGGCCCTCCTTCATTAAGTAGCCTTTATCCCCGGCAAATCTGTGAAACGTAAACAACACGGTTTCCATGGTGTGTTCCACTGGACTGGGGTTGTTCGTGAGATCTGTCGAAACCTTGGCCGGAGGTGCGTTGTGGGCGCTTGGCAAGCTGGGCCTCAGGGCCCCTCGGGAAGGAGCAGTATTAAGAATTTGTTTTGCTATCGAAAGGACAAAAAACCAAACACCGCATGTTCTCACTCATAGGTGGGAATTGAACAATGAGAACTCATGGACACAGGAAGGGGAATGTCACACTCCGGGGACTGTTGTGGGGTTGGGGGAGGGGGGAGGGATAGCATTAGGAGATATACCTAATGCTAAATGACAAGTTAATGGGTGCAGCACACCAGCACGGCACATGGATACGTATGTAACAAACCTGCACGTTGTGCACATGTACCCTAGAACTCAAAGGATAATAATAATAAAAAAAAAGAACTTCTTTTGCAAAGGAGCCCTGGGTCAGGCACAGGGTCTGAGCCTGGCCTTGTGAGGGCCCCTTTCCTTGTGAGGCCACCACACCACGCGGCAGATGCAGCTCAGGGCAAGACGCAAGGTGCAGGACCCAGGAGAGACGCTCAGTCCGAAGCGGAGCCGTGTTCGGGGGCTCTGGGCTGGGGGATTTACCTGGGGGGGTCTTAACTTCTTGGAGTCATGAACCCCTCTGAGAACAAGGCAAGAGCTAAGGCTTGAGAGCAATGTAGGCAGCTGTAGGTGCTATTTCACTCCCAGCCTCGGGGCTCTCCTGGACCTCCTGAGGCTGGCCCGTGGGGCCCAGGGAAAGAGCCTCGGCCTTGTAGGGTCTCTTACAACCTTGACTAGCTGCCTCCCACAACCCTGCTGGGATCGCTACCTTACAAAGGAGGAAATAGATGCCATGTAGAACTTGCTTGGAGTCACACAGCTACAAGTGTGACGCCTGAATTTGAAGGCAGGTGTGTCTGACTGTCCCGTTCCCTTAGCGGTTCAGGATGGGGCCTCTTCAGCCGTCCTGAGGCATCCCCAACACAGAAGGCGTCTGGGGAAGGGGTCAGGGGAGGGTTCAGGGAGGAGGGGATGTCTGGGCTCAGCAGGTGGCATGCTCGTGGGAGCCTCAGGGCTAGGGAGAACCCAAGGCTGGGGGAGAGGCAGGGCCTTGCTCAGGACGTGGCAGAGACAGGGGTGAGCTCAGGCGGAAGCCCGAGCTGTCAGGCAGCCCTGAGTGGCCAGAGCGGAGTGGTGGACCCGGGAGTGAGGAGACGCCTCGTCCAGCAGCCCGTGGTCTGTTTCCTTCTCCCCCTGGGTCAGGAGAGAGCAGGAGGCCTGGCGTCAGCTGGGCTTCCCTCTGCCCAGCACCGTCATTACCCAGCCTTTGCTTTTCTTGGCCTCACAAGCAAGGCTGGGGACAGGAACGAATATGACAGTGTCTCCAAAATCACCGTAGGGAGTCAGAGGCGTTTCCCTCTAATCTGAGGCCCCCCCGTCTGAGGCCCTGTGTATTTGCTTCTAGAGCTGCCGTAACTAAGTACCACACACTAGGCAGCTGCAAACAACAGAAGGGTATTGCCTCACGGTTCTGGAGGCCAGGAGTCTGGAATCCAGGTGTGGACGGGCCTGCTCCCTCCGAGCCTGGAGGGGAAGACTTCTTGCCTCTTTCTGGCTACCGGCGGTTGCCAGTCCTCTTGGCAGGCCCAGGCTTGCGGCTGCCTGTCTGCAGTCTCCGCCTCTTCTTTCTTTCACACAGAGCAGGAGCGTGTGTCTGTCTCTCTGTCTCTTCTCTTCTTTTATAAGGACACCAGTCCTATTGGATTAAGAACCCACCCTACACTCCAGTATGACCTCATCTTTGCTAATTACATCTGCAAAAATCCTATTTTCAAATACGTCACATTCTGAGATACTAGGGGTTAGGTCTTGAGCATATCTTGTGATAGGAACACGGTCCTACCCATAACAGCCTGTGGGGTAATTTACCTTTCCCTAAGAAGCTCTGACCCTGAACACCCTTGCACTGTGGCGTCCCCACCCTCACACCGGCCTCCAGCAACGGCCGACCCGGCAGAGCCAGGAGCTGTGGGGGCTTTCACAGCCCGTGCCTGGGTGACCAAATCCAGCTCCTGCCACC
This sequence comes from Hylobates moloch, assembly GCF_009828535.3. Classification (NCBI taxonomy): domain Eukaryota; kingdom Metazoa; phylum Chordata; class Mammalia; order Primates; family Hylobatidae; genus Hylobates; species Hylobates moloch. The sequence goes on from NW_026652316.1 coordinate 76,943, forward strand.
AGAACCTTCCTTCCAGGGCGGCTCGTGAGTGGTGCCGTGCTGGGAACACACAGCATGCAGCTTAGGGCACCGGCTGCTGCCACCAGCCCCCCGTTAATCTCCTCCAGCCTCAGCAAGAATGCAGCGGTGACAGGGGCTCTCAGGAAGGCAGGGAAGGAGGGGAGACCTGGTGCTTTTCTTTCAAGTGGAGAATTCTCCCCATGGATCTGCTCCAAGGTGTTAGTGCGGAGGGAGGGAGCCAGCTTTCCAGCCTGGGCTTCCTGACCAACAGTCCCCGGCCAGCCACTGGGCCCTTGGTGGAGGTGGCTGTGAGGCTGGGGTCAGGGAGGGGTGCAAAGCCCGCTCAGCTCTGGGCCAGGTTTCCAGCAGGAGGACCTAAGACAGCACTGGGTCACCAGCTCAAGCCCACCTCGGAGTCAGGCTGGCTGGGTCATTAATTCCCTCCTTTGCTCCACCAACATTTACCCAGTACTTATTGCATAGCAGGGACATGCGGACTGGGAGACCAAAGCAAAACAACAGGAGAGATGCTGAGGTCAGCTACACTCAGAGGAGGGCTTGGGGAGGGCCCTGGATCTGGTTTGGAGAGGTAGGGAGCATTCTCCATGGGGCACCTGTTCCAGGTAGAGTGCATGCAAGTCAAAGGAACAGAGACCTGGAGACCCCGGGGGCTTTCCGAGGGTGCCAGTCATCTCTCAGGACTGTGATGAGCCCCGATGCCAGGAAGGGCAGGCGCTGAGGCCAAGGACACAGGCAGGAGTCAGACGACATGGCGTCTGTACCAGGGAGCTTGGGTTTAATCTGAGCCATGGGACAGCACCGATGGGTTTTAAGCAGTGTAAAGACTTCATCCAATTTGTGAGTTGGATCATCCTGGCTCCAGTGGGCAAGCTGCTAGGGTGCCAGGAATTGTTTGGAAGTCATTGGTCCAACGCATGGCAGTGGTGTGACCACCTGGGAGAATGACCCTGCAGAGCAGACAAGCGGCCCAGGAGGCACCTTTCGGAATGCCAGCATGGTGGGGGAAGGCCGGGAAGAGGAGCTGGTCAGAGAGAGTGTATAAGTGGCCGGAAGAGATAGGAAGTGGCCTTCAGAAGGCAGGCGGAGGACAGTTGGGGAAGATGGGATTGTCAGTAGCATCAGATGCAGCCAAGAAGTCAAGTGACGCAAGAACTGAATGTATCATTGGGTTTGGTGATAGGGAGGTGGCCTCCATGAGTGCAGCGTGAAGGAGGTCAAAGCCAGCGGGCTTGCCACAAGCTGGCAGGCAGCTGGAAACCTGTTCCTTGTGCATAGCAGTTATGAAGGCTGGGGAGCGGCCTTCTTAGAGGAGGAGGACGAGGAGGAAGAGGAGGAGGAGGAAGAGAAGGAGGAGGAAGAGAAGGAGGAGGAGGAAGAGAAGGAGGAGGAGGAAGAGGAGAAAGAGGAGTAGGAAGAGGAAGAGGAG
>NW_026652316.1:78399-113555 GCF_009828535.3 Hylobates moloch
AGGAGGAGGAGGAAGAGGAGAAAGAGGAGTAGGAAGAGGAAGAGGAGGAGGAGGAGGAGGAGGGAGAGCTGTCCGTGATCAAGTTCCCATGGGCATTGCTGGCTGAGCAGGACTTTCAGCTTGCAGCTGCTTTGGGACCATTCGCCCTGGATGGAAGCCTGAGTGAATCGTTACCCCCAGGGTCTAAGGTGCTGCATTGTAGCAGCAAAGAGCCCCGATTATAACAGCACTAGGCTGATGGCCTACTGCACGCCAGGCACTGAGCCAGGGCTTTGCGCACACTATTTCATCGAGTCCTGCACAGAGGTATTATAGTCCATGTGCTGAGGTTCAGAGAGAGGTAAGTGACTTAAGCAAGAAGCTCTGCTAGTCAGTAGCAGAGAAGGTATGTGAAGCCAGGACGACCTGAACCCGAGGCTGTTTCAGCTTCATCCTGCTGTTGTCCTAACTCCTGGGAGATGTGGCTGAGAAGTTCTCTTTGGTCCTTGGCTGTTGAGTGGTGAGTGGTTGACAGGTGGCTGTGCTTATTCAACCTGGGCCAGGAACTGGACTTCAGGTGGCTGGATCATTCATGGAGAGAGCGGCAGTGGCTGGGGTTGGCATGAGTCAAGGTAACAGATGGCCGATGCCGTCTTCTTGAGGGGTCCTCTGCTCTCAGGGTGGTGGTAGAACAGTGGAGGCAGTGGGGTACAGGTGCCAGGGGGCTCACCTGGAATGAAATCCTTAGCCCTGGGACCCTAGATGGGCTCTCAGTCTGAGGTCAGGGTCAAGGGTCACAAGTGCTAGACAGGGTCCTCCATGATGGGAGGAGCCTCCAGAATCCTGGAGGGTAATTCACAGTAGACTGCGGTAGCCCTCTGACGAGTGAAGCTCTGAGTGGTGGCCATCTCTGGAGAGAAAGAGGGTGCAGCTAGTGGAGTTGACGGTCTAGGACAGCCCAGTGCTCCCTAGCGGTCATCCTCTGAGGCTCCCACAATGGCTCTGTGATTTGGGAGCATAGATGCTGCACACAGGTGACCCTCACATCTGCAGCAGCCACAGCTGGATGGTGTGACAAGCATTGTTGGGTGCTCTCTTTTCATCTGGGCACACAGCAAGACTATATGCCCAGCTTCTCTTGCAGTTAGATGTGGCCATGAGATTGAGTTCCATCTCAGTGGAGGGAACAGTCTGATGAAATGTGACTGCTTTTCTAGGCCTGCCTGTAACTATAAAATCCTTCCCCACTTAACTAGTTCTTCATGCCCTTTCGCCTTTCATTGCTGGATGTCAACATCCCAAGTGACCTTGGGAGCCATATGTTGGAGGTGACAGATCCCGGGTAATTGAAGACCTCTGTGGCAGAGAGCTCCTCCCCCAACTCCAGGGACTGAGCCCACCTGTGACTGTTTATGTGAATGAGAATTCCACCTCACTACGCTTGTGCCATTATCATTCTCAGGCTTGTTTCCTGCAGCATTAACTGATCCTGTCTAATACAGATAGCCACAAAGCTGTTAGGTCCTGAGGTCTCTTGCTTTCATCTCCGGCTATTCTGTATCTGTTCAGCAGTTTTGGCTCCCCCTAGCCTGGAGCAGATGTGGAATTCTCTCACGAGGCACAAGCCAACTCATTTTCTTTGGATGATTATGTTATGATGTGCTGATGTACCATCTTGGGGAGCCAGACCCTGTAAAGTGGTTCATTCCCCCCCTTTACTGTGGGTGTAATTGTGCCTGGGGTGTTGACCTCAGCTAGGACCAACTTTCTCCAAATAGACAGGGGCAGAGGTCACCTGTGCTGGCTTCCTGTTGCAATTTTATGTCCCCACCAGAGCACAAATAGCACTCCACTGGGTGAAGTGGCTCAGGGAACAAGGAGGACAGACAGAAACTGGTTTCTCAGCTCCTGGCAGCTCATGCGGCTACCAGGCCTTTCTCCTTCTCTAGGAGGCTGGCTGTGAGGTAGGAGGGGTGGAAAAAAGGTGACAGTGTTTCACTTTTGTTTTGTTTTGTTTTCTGAGACAGGGTCTTGCTCTGTGGCCCAGGCTGGAGTGCAGTGGCACAATCATGGCTCACTGCAGCTTCAACCTCGCATCCTCAAGCAATCCTCCTGCCTCAGCCTCCCAAGTAGCTGGGACCACAGGCGTGCACCACAACACTCGGCTAATTTTTTATTTTTAGTAGAGACAAAATCTCACTATGTTGCCCAGGCTGGTCTCCAACTCCAGGGCTCAAGTGATCCGCCCACCTTGGCCTCCCAAATGCTGGGATTAGAGGCGGGAGCCACCGCGCCTGGCTGTAGGTATTTCTTGTGTCTCTGGTGAACCCTAGGAAGTGTACTCAAACGAGTCAAAACCAAACCAAACAATGGGCCCCGATTGGAAGGACACCAGGAAGCTGAGAATGGCAGCAACTGGGGTGTCTCTGAAGACCTCACAGGCCACCATTAGAGACCCAGCCCCTGTGGGCTTCAGCGGTTCCAGGCCATCTCCTTCCAGTCCTGCCCCCTGCACCTGTGAGGCAAGCTTGGCAGAAAAGTCCGGAGAAGGAGATCCAAAGGGTCTGGCTTGTAACCGCTGTAGCCAGGAGAAGTGAGTTCAGTCTGAATCACAGGCCTTACCCTGCAGCCTGGGGCAGAGTCTGGGGGAAAGAAAGAAGCTTTGCTTTCATTAAAACTCAGAAACAGCCAGTGGCACCTTTATCTTACAGCCAGTATCTGCAGAGAAAAATAGCAGACTGGTCTCGCTTAGTAAGTGAAACAGAGGGACCTAGTTTAGATGGGGAAGAAGAAACACAAAACAAAGGACAAGAACCCAGTGAGTTTGCTGAGCTTATTTGCAGCTGAAGTGATTGACAGTGGGTGCAGGTCCTGAACCATGACTACGTCCTGTGCTGTCGAAGCTTCATTTCACTCAATCACCTAAAGAGTGTTCTACATCCTCAAGATTTATAATGATGATTATGGGGATGATAATGACTCATATATTTTATTGTTTCTACTTTTCAGGCACGGTTTTTTTTTTTTTTTTTTTTTGAGATGGAGTCTTGCTCTGTCACCCAAGCTAGAGTGCAGTGGCAGATCTCAGCTCATTGCAAGCTCCACCTCCCAGGTTTAAGCGATTTACAGCTAATTTTTTGCATTTTTAGTAGAGACAGGGTTTCACCATGTTGGCCAGGCTGGTCGTGAACTCCTGACCTCAAGTGATTCGCCTGCCGTGGCCTCCTAAAGTGCTAGGATTACAGGCGTGAGCCACCGCGCCCGGCATCAGGCACAGTTTTTAAGTGAGTTATATGTCGTAAATCCTCAAAATATTCCTATGGAGTAAGTACTATTATCCCATTTTACAGATGAGGAAACCGAGGCACAAAGTTATTATATTAAAAGGCTATATTTTACATGAAAAAAATTAGAACAACAAAAATTATCTTTTTCTCTCTCTCTCTCTTTTTTTTTTTTTTTTTAGAGATGAGGGTCCCACTATGTTGCCCAGGCTGGTCTCGAACTCCTAGGCTCAGGCAATCCTCCTGCTTCGGCCTTCCAAAGTGCTGGGATTACAGGCATGAGCCTCTGCACCTGGCCACTCATCCTTGTGTATGGAGTGGCTGGACAAGACATAAAGTCACTTAAGATAGAGGCTGAAGAGTCTACTTTAATTGCACATATGGCCTTTGCCTAATGAGTCACATAATTGGGGCTCCGCGGAGTCATTAATATTTCACGTCTTTTCCCATCAGCACAAAGTGGACGCTATTTTAATAACCGCAATACTACTTCTTTTTTTGGGCCCAGGAAATTGCTTGGTTCATTGTTCCCTTTTAGAGAAGATTAAACAAAATTGATTTTCATAATTGTCATTCTGTACTTTTTTTTGAGACAGAGTTTCACTCTTGTTGCCCAGGCTGGAGTGTGATGGTGCGATCTCAGCTCACCACAACCTCCGCCTCCCGGGTTCAAGCGATTCTCCTGCCTCAGCCTCCCGAGTAGCTGGGATTATGGGCATGTGCCACCACACCCAGCTAATTTTGTATTTTTAGTAGAGACGGGGTTTCTCCATGTTGGCCAGGCTGGTCTTGAACTCCCAACCTGAGGTGATCTGCCCACTTTGGGCTTCCAAAGTGTTGGAATTACAGGCGTGAGCCACCGCGCCCTGCAGTTTTATTTTTTAGACAGAGTCTGGACAGAGTCTTGCCCCGTCGTCCAGGCTACAGTGCAGTGGTGTGATTTCGGCTCACTGCAATCTCCACCTCCCAGGTTCGAGCAATTCTGCTTCAGCCTCCTGAGTAGCTGGGACTACAGGCGCACACCACCATGACCAGCTAACTTTTGTATTTTTAGTAGAGACAGGGTTTCACCATGTTGGCCAGGCTGGTCTCGAACTCCTGACCTCCAGTGATCCCCCCGCCTCAGCCTCCCAAAGTGCTGGGATTACAGGTGTGAACCACCACGCCTGGCCTCATTCTGTACTACTCATCCCCAAAGGGAAATCTTATACTTTCTGATTCCACAATATGTTCTGAGGAGGAGGTGAGGAGCGTTGCTGATCAGACAAAGACACTGGGGAATCTACCTAGGAAGTGTCAACAGCCAGTTCAACACACGCAGAAGTCCTGGCTGGACAGAGGAGGGCCCAGGTGTTCTGCATTTGGGAACACAGTCCTTAGGAACAGCTGGCTTGGAGGCGACGCTGTCTAAGCCACAGCAACTTTTTCCAGGCCCCACTGGACGGCACCTAAGGATGTTATGCAGGCGAATGGCGACTCCCTGCAGGATCCATTCATTAGCCACTAAATGACATGGGGTGGGGGGAATCCCACAAGCTAAGGGTCAGTTACCAGGTGCAAACTGTCCAAGGAACACCTGGAAAACTTTCTTGCACTTTCTGACCTCCAGGGTCTCGACAAGCCTGGGTGTGCCCCAGAGGTCCAGTTTTATGAATACTGGAGCTCCATGCTGTTCATCCAGGAAGCTCAAAGTTAAATGAAACACCTGGGGACCCCGCAGAGTTATTATATTGTGGGGTTGTGCTAGTCTGGGCCAAGGCAGGATGCCCCATTGTCTCCACTTCAGGGAGCACCTGGGATTTGTGGTGGGAGACGGAGCTGCCCCCATGAGGACTCTGGCTTGAAAGTGACAAAATCCAACATGAGCCAGCTTGGGCAGAAAGGGGGAATTTGCTAGAATCAACCAAAACCTGCAGCTGCACACTTGGCCGCTTCGCCTGTGGGAAAGGCCACTCTGCAGGGACCCTGCATCAGGTAGGGTTCTGGGATGGCATGGCAGCCCCACTAGGGCCACGTGGTTGGAATAGGGGGAGAAGCCGCCCCCAGGAAGAAGGGGTGTTCCCTGAAGAGGGCATGTGGCAGATCAAGAGCCAAGGAACTTGGCTTAGCGTTGCCAAATTTTCCCTGTGTTGGATTAGGGTCAAGCTCTGTTTGAATTGGCACAGAAGCTCCGAGGCCCGCTGGCTGCACGACTGCCTCACTCAGAGATGAGTACGGAGGGTCTAGAGGGGGCGCTGTGGGGCTCTGGCCAGAAACAGCCGAAAGTAGAAAACCATCCAAATATCTGCAATTGATGAATGGATCAACACAATGTAGAACCTACAAACAACAGGCTGGGCGCAGTGGCTCATGCCTGTAATCCCAGCACTTTGGGAGGCCGAGGCAGGTGGATCACTTGAGATCAGGAGTTTGAGACCAGCCTGGCCAACATGGTGAAACCCCGTCTCTACTGAAAATACAAAAATTAGCCAGGCGTGGTGGTGTGCACTTGTAATCCCAGCTACTCGGGAGGCTGAGGCAGGAGAATCACTTGAACGGGGAGGCAGAGGTTGCAGTGAGCCGAGATCGAACCACTGCACTCCAGCCTGAGTGACAGGGTGAGACTCCATCTCAAAAAACAAAAAAGAACCAACAAACAACAGAGTATTATTCACCCATGTAAAGCAGTGAAGTACTGACACCCACCACAGTATAGATGAACCCTGCAAACCTCATGCTAAATGAAAGAAGCCAGACACAAAAAGGCCGATATTGTATGACTCCATTTATGTGAAATGTTTAGATAGGCAAATCCACAGAGACAGGAAGTAGATTTGTGGTTGCCAGGGGCTGTGGGGAGGGGAAATGGGAGTGATGGCTAATGGATTTCCTTTCGGGATGATGAAAAAGTTCTGGAACTAGGTAGTGGTGATGGTTGCACAACAATATGAATGTCCTCGATGCCACTGAATTGCATACCTAAAATGGTTAAAATGGTAAAATTTATATTACGTGTTTCACCGCAATAATAAGAAAAAAGATGAGCTTCCTTCAGACAAACACATGGGAGCTTGCAGCTTGGAGACTCGAGAGAAGATGTGTGTGAGACGGTTACCTGCACAATGGGTGGGTTCCATAGCTTGGGTCAAGAGTTCAAGACCAGCCTGTGCAACATGGCAAAACCCCGTCCGTCTCTATAAAAATTAGCCAGGTATGGTAGTGCAAGCCTGTAGTCCCAGCTACTTGGGAGCCTGAGGTGGGAGGATTACCTGAGTCCTAATGAGTCGAGGCTGCAGTGAGGTTGCCTACACTAGATACTTCAGATAAGTGGAATCTTACAGTCTTTGTCCTTTGTGTCTGACTTCTTTCACCTAGCATAATGTTTTCAAGGTTCACCTATGTTGGCTGGATGTAGTGACTCATGCCTGCACTTTGAGAGGCTGAGAGGGAGGATCACTTGAGACCAGGAGTTCAAGACCAGCCTGGGCAACATTGCAAGACCACATCTCTACAAAAAAGAAAAGAAAAGAAAAAAGGTTTCATCCATGTTGTAGTATATATCAGAACTTCATTCCTCTTTAAGGCTAAATAATATTCCATTGTCTGGATATATCACATTTTGTTTATTCATTCATCCATTGATGGACGCTTGAGTTGTTTCTCCCTATTGGCCCATTGTTGAAAGAAGCTTGGTACAGGTTGTCCCAAGTTTGACAACAAATCCTAACAACCCTAAACATTTTCACTGCATTAGTAACATGAATTGCAAAGGTGAAAAAAAGTATTAAATTCTCATAATAAAAAGAAAAATAGAATTGATTATTTTTCTTTTTTTGTATAAAAATTCATATTACAAAATCATTATAATATGAAAAGACAATCAAAGAGTAGGTAGTCAAAATGTAGGAAGGTAAAGATTATAGTCAGGCAGTTAATTATAAAAATATTATGTTAATTTTCTAGATTTGGTGAGGTTTGTGTTATCAGTTTTTTAAAATGTGTAATTTGTGATTTTTTTCATATTCTAAAAACTTTAACGCGCACTTTTACTTGTAAGTTTACATTATTTTTCATAAGGAGAGCCTACCCGTCTCCCAATACTGTATAAGCTTTTGGCACTGCACCTGGATCCCCTCTGCCAACCCAGGGTCCACGACTCTGCCCTCCTCTATCCACTTCCTAGCAGCATTAACCAAAGCATGGCCACTTCCTCCTTCTCTAAGTGCTTTGTCTCCTTGCCTTCTGTGATTCCACCATCTCGTGGCTTTCCTCCTATTCACCGGCTGCTGGATTTCCTCTCCTTTGCTTGTTTTTCCTCCTTCTCTAGACCTCTAAATGTAGCAGTCTCCTGGGCCCTGGGACAGGTCCTTTTCTTCACCCACCTGGTGACACTGCCAAGGCCATGGCGGTAAATATCTTTCTTTTGTTTTGAGACAGGACCTTGCTCTGTTGCCCAGCTGGAGTGCAGTGGCGTGGTCACAGCTCAACCTCCTGGTTTCAAGTGGTTCTCCCACCTCAGCCTCCCAAGTAGCAGGTGCACACCACCAGGCCTGGCTAATACTTTAATATTTTTGTAGAGACAGAGTCTCACCTGAGGCTGCAGTGAGCAGCCTATCTCAAAAATAAATAAAAAAAATAAAAAATTAGTATCTTTTTTTTTTGAGACGGAGTTTCACTCTTGTTGCCCAGGCTAGAGTGCAATGGTGCAATCTCAGCTCACTGCAAATTCTGCCTCCTGGCTTCAAGCAATTCTTCTGCCTCAGCCTCCGAGTAGCTGGGATTACAGGTGCTCATCACCACACCCGGCTAATTTTGTATATTTAGTAGAGATAGGGTTTCACCATGTTGGCCAGGCTGGTCTTCAACTTCTGACCTCTGGTGATCTGCCCGCCTCAGCCTCCCAAACTGCTGGGATTATAGGCATGAGCCACTATGCTCAGTCAAAAATTCACATCTCGAATTTAGCTTTGTCCAAATAGAATCTTCACTCCTCCCCTTTCCACACCTGTTCCTCCCCGCTTCTTCCTTGTCTCTGGAGCAGCACGGAATGGGTGTTTAACGTGGTTTGTTGATGGTTAGTGGCCGGAAGGGACAGTGGTACTTCCTGTTTCTGAGGGCTGTGGCCGCTGACCTAGTTTGGGGAACGGACCTGCCGCTGGACTAAACTTCTATACAGTTGCCTTTGGGTGGCCATCGGTGCCCAAGCCCTGGGCGTCCTCTTAGAGCCAGGGGACCATCTAAGCCTGAGCAATCATATCTGTTCTTTTAATTGCAGTCAAATGCACATAATGTAAGATTTACCTGAAGTGGTAACTTTTAAGTTGTACGGTTCAGTGGCATTTAGTCCATTCACAACATTGTGTGGCCATCACCACGATTTAGTTCCAGAATATCTTCACCATCCCAAAAGGAAACTTGTTACCTATCAGCAGGCCTCCCTACCCAATTCCCTCCTTCCCCCAGCCTGGCAACCGTTAACCTGCTTTCTGTCTCTACCTATTTGCCTGTTCTGGACATTTCACATAAATGGAATCAATACGTGGGCTTCTGTGTCTGGCTTCCTTCACGTGGTGTAATGTCTTCAAGGCTCGTCACGTTGTAGTGCGTATCAGAACTTCCTTCCTTTATAAAGCTGAGTGATATTCCACTGTGTGGATGGACCACATTTCTGTATCTGTTCCTGAAGGAACTGGAAGGGAGTGGAGGCTCCATGGCAGGGCAGGTATATGCTGGGGGCTGGAAAAATTCAACCAGGAGCACAACGATGCCAGCTCCTTGGGGTGTGGCTGGGGGTGCTGCAGCCCCTGAATCATCTGTCAACCCCATCTGTGGTTTCCCACACCGTGGCGAGGGCTTGAGGTGAGTGCTGCAGGGCTGACAGCCACGGGGTCGTTACGGGTGAGATTATCCAGCGTCCGAGCTTTCTGCCCTACAGCCCCACGTTCTTTATGCCTCAGGCAGCTTCTTCAAACCTCCCCGGGGAGACAGGAGGTCCCCTCCTCAGTCAGGGGAGGCTGAGGGCTCCGTGCCCCACGGTGCCGGGGTCAGCAACACGGGGTTGAGCCCACGCGGGGCTCCTCGCAGCAGGGGGCGCTGAGACAAGTCGGGTTCCGGGGGCCTTTCTCCTACCCGGGCTGCTTGTGAATTTCCACCTTGCTGCGGTGTCTTCTTCCTCAGTTTACTTTACACATATTTGAGTGAGGATTACTTGCCCTTGGGGAGTCTGGATGGCTCCCCAATTTTGGGATGCAGCTAGTGCTGTACTGGCCGCCTCATAACCACCCAGGGAGCGTGTGAAAAGGCAAATTCCTGGATATGATCCCAGTGGGACCAGGACAGAGTCCATGAGGCCTCTAGGTGATTCTCATGCCCAGGCTTGGGACTCCACGCGGCCCTCCTTCAAGTTCACGATCTGCAGACACCACGCGTCTGCCTTCTACGCTGCAGCGTCTTGCTTGCAGGCTCATCTCTCCTTTTAATCAATGCATTCAGGTGAACCAACCACAGAGCCATGGCTTATTCTATGTTTACACCTGAAAAATATTCATTCATTCATTATTTCAATAGAACTTTATGGAACGCCCTGTGCCAGGCACCAGATATACCGTGGTGAATAAGACACGGTTCCTGCCTTGAGGTTTGGCTGGGGAGGCGTGTCAATACATTCCAATGTGATGAATGCTAGGAAAAGCAAAACGCTACGCTCAGCTCAGGGTGGGATCACAGAAGTGGGTGCCTGGCTTACGTGGCTCGAATTTGGGGAATCACCAGGAAGAGGTGATTTCTCAGTGGAGATTAGGAGGATGAGCAGGAAAATTCCCTGGGGACGGGAAGTCAGAAAGCAGAGAGCAGTGACAATTCTGGTGGGGGGTGGAGGGAAGCAGAGAACTGAACCAAAACGTCATAATTTGGGCATAGGCATTTTAGCATTCTAGATTTTCTTTAAAATTCATGATTCAAGAGATAAAAATGTAAGTTTGTTTCTAGATATATGACTAAGGTCTCAGAACTACTTCCCTAATAGTCCACTATGGAAACATGTATTCAGATTATTTACGGATAGGGGAAGGCCCTGCATAACTTCTGTGTCAGTCTCTGGAATGGCTCATATGCAAATGGAGAAGGAATCACTGGATCTGGGTGGATGCCTTCTGGGGAGCAGAGTTGTCTTTCGGTGTCCAGGAGCTGCAGATACAACTTTGAAGGCAGTGGCTCGAAACCCTGGCTGCACGTGAAAATCACCTGGAAGTTTTTTTGTTTGTTTGTTTGGTTGGTTGGTTTTTTTTTTTTTTTTGAGACAGAGTCTTGTTCTGTTGCCCAGGCTGGAGTGCAGTGGAATGATCTCGGCTCACTGTAACCTCTGCCTCTTGGGTTCAAGTGATTCTTCTGCCTCAGAATCCTGAGTAGCTGGGATTACAGTCATGCGCCACCACGCCCGGCTAATTTTTGTTATTTTTAGTGGAGATGGCGTTTCACCATGTTGGCCAGGCTGGTCTCGAACTCGTGACCTCAAGTGATCCACCCACCTTGGCCTCCCAAAGTGCTGGGATTACAGGCATGAGTCATTATACGCCCGGCCACCTAGGAGCTTCTTAAAGCTACCACAAGTGGCAACCGCTCTGGCAACTCATATATTAACCGTTTGGGGCTAGGGTGCAATGTCTGGGTGGAAGGGGAAGCTTCTGTAAAGGAGATGAAGAAGAAGCTACCAGGGAAGTGGGTAGAAAGCCAGGAGAAAAAAAGGTCACAACACAGATGCAGGGGGAGAGTGGCCAGGAAGGAGGATGTGGTCAACAGGTCACAAGCTGCAGAAAGGCAAGAAAACGAGGACTGGTTGTGTCATTTAGGGCCATGGCAGTCACCAGCAGCAGATGACTCTAGCAGCAGGCTTGTCAGCAAAGTGACGTGTGGGAGGCTGGATCACAGAGCAGGAAAATGAGTTCAGGGACTTGGGAGCTGAGAAAATGGAGCCAGGACACAGACTGACTTGGAAGGTAGAAAGAGGCAGGGCTGTTCATGGAGGGGGAATATGGGGTGGAAGGAACGATGTGACGATCTGTGGAGGATAAGAGAGACATGAGTGTGTCTAAAGGTGGCAGGTATTTGGGAGACAGAAGGCGTAATTGACGGTATAAAGTTCCTAAGGAGGTGGAAGGATTGGAAGTGTTGGGATCCAACACATTGTTGGCAGCATTGACCTCAAATAGGAGGGACACCTCCTCAGTTGTAACAGGGTGGAAGGTGGAGAGGGTGTGGTGGGGGCAGGGTGGCTCATTTTATTTGGTGGGGGTCAAGAACATCCGTCACTCAGAGTTGACTCGTGGATGCGGTGACTGGATTTTCAGAGGCACGTGGCCTTGATAGAGGCCTCTCTCTACGTCCTCTCTTTCTTTCACGTCTCCCTAATGGCAGCCAGACCTGGAGCCACTGTCCCAGTGATGAGTTAGCTGGGGGAGTGTAGGGGCTGGCCACCCTGTCTTTCTGGCCCATCGTCTCCACCTGTGGCTGGACCCTTGGGGAAGGAAGCTGCAAGGTTGAAGCCTGGCCTAAGCCTAAGCCCCATGGTTCATCAGGGTCTACCATACTAAGGGTCTCTGCACTGGGGGCAGCGCTCAGGCACCAAGATGACCATCCCTGAGAAACCCCAGAGGGAAGGGGATACTCAGGCATTGAGCCCTCACTCCAGCACTGTAACACCCTCTACCCTCAGTGGTGGGGTCTTTGCCTTTCTGATCCTCATGTACCTGAGGCCACAGTGGGCAGGTTGTACCTGAGGCCACAGTGGGCAGGTTGTACCTGCCCTGTGCCCTGCAGGCACAGAGGGGCTGGCTCCCTTGCATGGGCCCCCTCTTTATCCTCCAATTCCCTCCTGCTTCCCTTCTGCTGACTCAGAGTTAGGAACAGAGCCTCTCCAAACTTTGGGAAGCACCTCTCCTGCCATCTACCATGGTGTCTGCCTGCTGGACTTAGGGAGAGAAGCGCCTTCCCCCCGGCTCCTCATTGGCAGAAAGTCCTCCTGGTGGCTCCCGATGAATGAGCCTGGCCCATTTTCTCCCCATCCTCTGTACCCAGCAGTGCCCCCAGTCATTCCACCATGAAATGTGCAGTAGTTTTCTATCACTCAACTATTTCATGCTCACTTGGCCCAAATGCAGACAGTCATGGGTTCTGCTTTTGATATGGAAACGCTGGGAAGAGAAGAGCGTGGTCCCTTTAAATGATAGGGAACAGGGGAAGGGAAGTGTTGGGTAGAGGAAGGGTGTGCTCCCTGGCTAGGGCTCCACCCTCATGGACCTAGGTCAGGACAGGCACTCCTGCTTTCTCACCCAAATGTTGCATCTCCCAGGACCACCCTGTCCTGCCACACCCCCATCCTGTGCCTATAAAAACCCGAGACCCTAGCAGGGCAGAGACAGAAGCGGATGGACATCTAGAGGAGTATATTGGAGGTGGAACACACAGGTGGCTAGATGTCAAGAGGAACACCCTGGCACCGGCATGCCAGCAGGCCACTGACCAGCAGAAGGACGCAGAGTTTGGGTGGGGCAGTTGGAGGAGAGCCTGGGCCACCAAGCGGCCCAACTCCAGAGGAAAACCATCTCCCTTCTGGCTCCCCCATCTGCTGAGAGCTATTTTCGCTCAATAAAACCTTGCACTCATTCTCCAAGCCCACGTGTGATCTGATTCTTCCGGTACACCAAGGCAAGAAACCCTGGGATACAGAAAGCCCTCTGCCCTAGTGACCAAGTAGAAGGTCTAATTGCGCTGACTAACCCAAGCTGCCTACAGATGGCAAAACTGAAAGAGCACCGTGTAACACACGCTCACTGGAGCTTCCGCTGTAAACATTCACCCCTGGACACTGCCGTGGGGTCAGAGCCCCACAGCCTGCCCATCTGTATGTTCCCCTAGAGGTTTGAGCAGCAGGGCACTGAAGAAGCGAGCCACACCCCCATCGCACACCCTCTGAGGGGGACAAAGGAACCTTTCTCGTGAGACTTTTTTTTTTTTTTTTTTTTGAGACGGAGTCTCACTCTGTCGCCCAGGCTGGAGTGCAGTGGCACGATCTCAGCTCACTGCAACCTCTGCCTCCCAAGTTCAAGCAATTCTCCTGCCTCAGCCTCCTGAGTAGCTGGGACTACAGGTGCCCACCACCACGCCCAGCTAATTTTTGTATTTTAGTAGAGACAGGGTTTCACCATATTGGCCAGGCTGCTCTCAAACTCCTGACCTCATGATCCACCCACCTTGGCCTCCCAAAATGCTGGGATTACAGGCGTGAGCCACCACGCCCGGCATCCTGTGAGACTTTCAGTCTGCTTGCTACAAGCTAGAGCAGTGACTGATATATATTTTCTGTGGTCTAGCTCTTCACTTAGCTACATACTGTTTTGTTGTTGTTGTTTCCCTCAAATCTCTACTCCCAAGATCAGCCCAAAACGGAGTTCAAAGTGCAAAGCAAGCCTTTCTGAAATAGAAAAAGCCTCCTTCCTGGTGGTGGTGTAGGCATGGGTGAGAGATTCTACCCTCTGAGTCCCACTTGGACTTGTGTGGACTCCCTCTTCTCCAGCCACCCTGGCTGTCTTCCAGTTCCTCCAATGCTCTGTGCCACCTCCCATCTCACAGCCTTTGCATATACTGTCCCCTCTTTGTCCAGCTATGATTTATCCTTCAGGTCTCAGTATTGATGTCACTTCTAGAAGCCCTTACCTGACCTCTGCTTTTAATGGGAAATAGGGCCTTTACCCTCTAATGCTGTTCCCCTAGAATCTGAGCTGGCCACATATTTCAAGTCTACTCCAGCCAATATTATGGTCTGGATCATAATCGCGGTCTGTTGGCTTAGAGGCTGTTGATGGTGCTTTCCTCTAAGCCCACGCTCCAGACCCCTGTCATGAGCATTGCTAAGGGCACAGGCTTTGAGAAGAGCCCCAGATATTCTATCTTATATCCTAAAGAGAATTCTGGCAGGACTCTTGTCTCTGCCTCCTAATTAGTCATGAGCAGTGAAGCTGAGCAGCTGAAACTGGCTTTTGCCACAGTTCCCTCATGTCTATTCCATTTGTATATTGCTCTACATTTTTTTTTGTTTTTAAATAAATTTAAAAGAATTTTTTTTTTTTTTTTTTTTTGTAGAGACAAGGGTTTCGCTATGTTGCCCAGGCTGGTCTCAAACTCTGGGCTGAAGTGATCCTCCTGCCTTGACCTCTCAAAGTGTTGGGATTACAGGCATGAGCCACTGCATCCAGCCTGTATGTTGCTCTGTAACAAACTATCCCAAAAGTTAGTGGTATAAAACATTTTATTTGCTCATGATCCTATGGATCCAAAGTTTGGGCAGAGTTCAGCTGGGCTGTTCTTCTGCTCTATGTGATGTTAGGTTGGTGCAAAAGTAATTGTAGTTTTTGCCATTACTTTTAATGGCAAAAATATTAGGGATCATTCATTCAACTACCTTATAGGAATCATTCATTTAACTACATAGCTGGTAGCTGGGCTAGGCTGGAAGGTCCAGGAAAATGCATTCACTTGTCTGGTATCTTGGTGCCCCTCCATGGATCCGCTAAGTATTTCTGTCTAAGTGGCTAGCTGGGACTTCCTCATGACATGGTGGTCTTAGGGTAGCTGGACTTCTTACACAGTGCTGGCTTCTAAGAGGAAACCTTCAAAGAGGGGCAAATGTGGAAGTCGTGATCTTTAAAGCTTGACTTGGAAGTTATACTTCTGTTACATTCTGTTTGCCAAAGTCAATAGGACCAGCCAGGTTGAAGGAAAGCCCATCTCTCTACTGAGGGAGTGGCAAAGAATTTGTGGCCATCTTTAATCCACCACAATGCCGAATTTGGCACTGTTGAACCAGAGATGAGAGCCTCAGGCCGCATTTGGAAGAGCTTCCCGTAGGAACACTCCCAGGGCTTATCCATAATTGCTTACTTTAAGGCTCGAAATTCTAACTTGAGTGCATGCCTTGTGGTCTGACATATTCCTGGGCAAAGCAATGGCTTTCCCTTATCACCATCTTTATCTCATACATCTTATGACCCTTAAAACTGGTGTTCATGTGGAGAGTAAATAGTTTGGAGGCATCACCAAATACCAGCATGGGAGCTTGAATCAGGCAACTCATGAAGACCTCAAACTCCTCCCGAGGGCTTCCAACCACCAACATTGCTTCCACTCACAGTTTATGGGCCAGAACTAGTTACATGGCTTCAACCTAACTGCAAAGAAGGCTGGGGAATGTAGGGAGCACATGGGATGGTTGGTGTGCACAAATGGCCTCTGCCACATCTTCTCTTCCTGCCTTTGAATGTTGCCATGTGAGCACTTCCAGTGATGGCAGCCATCTTGTAACCATGAGGAGAAGGTCAAGAGAATTCCAGGAAGGCTGACCTGAAGCCCTAGTGTTGTTGAGCTGCTGAACCAGCCCTGATACTGCCCATTCTTGGACCCCTTGACATGTGAGATACCTTGGGTGGGTGTTCCATTACTGTTTTTGCAGCCAAAAGAACCTCAATGGATGCAATGGTGAATGCTTTTAAGAAAATAAAACACGGCGAAGTGTCATGTGACTTGGGGAGAGGGTGGCAAAAATCTAGGCGTGAGTGTGTGTGTAACAATGGACAAGGAAGTGAGGGAAGTCTTTGAATGAATAGAAAACACCACTATGGGAAGAGCTCTTTGGGCAGAAAGGACACATTACAAAGACCCTGAGGCGGCCGGGCACGGTGGCTCACACCTGTAATCCCAGCACTTTGGGAGGCCGAGGCGGGTAGATCACAAGATCGGGAGATCAAGACCATCCTGGCCAACATGGTGAAACCCCATCTCTATTAAAAATACAAAAATTAGTTGGGTGTGGTGGTGCGCACCTGTAGTCCCAGCTACTCGGGAGGCTGAGGCAGGAGAATCACTTGAACCCAGGAGGTGGGGGTTGCAGTGAGCCGAGATTGCGCCACTGCACTCTAGCCTGGTGACAGAGCGAGACTCCATCTCAAAAAATAAAATAATAATAATAATAAAGACCCTGAGGTAAGAACACAGCCAACATGTTTGAGAGGGAAGGCCAATAAGGCTGGAGCAGAGTGGCAGCAGAGAGGTTCTGCATGAGGACCAAGAGGCTGGATGGGGTCAGAAAAGGCAGACTCTTGTAGATAAGGTCAGAGTTTGACATTTTAAAAGACAGATTTGCCTGGGTGCGGTGGCTCATGCCTGTCATCCCAGCACTTTGTGAGACCAAGATAGGAGGATAGATTGCGCCTAGGAGTTCAAGACCAGCCTGGGTAACATAATGAGCCCATCTCTGCAAAAAAATATTAAAAATTGGCCAGGCATGGTAGCACGCACCTGTAGTCTCAGCTACTCGGGAGGCTGAAGTTGGGAGATCTTTTGAGCCTGGGAAATCAAGGCTGCAGTGAGTCATAATTGTACCACTGCATACCAGCCTGGGTGACAAAGCAAGATCCTGTCTCAAAGAAAAAACAAAGAAGCAAACAAGCAAATAAATAAAAACCAGATTTACTGATGTACAGCTGACAATATACTGCACATGTTTAAAGTATACTCTTTTGGGTTAGTTTTCTTTCCTTTAGCATAATTATTCTGAGATTCATCTGTATTATTGCATGTATGAGTAGTTTATTCCTTTTTATTGCTGAGTAGTATTCTATTGTATGGATACACCGCAATATGTTTAAACATTCACCTTTGAAGTTGTTTGTAGTTTCTGGCAATTAAAAATAAAGCTGCTATGAATACTCATGTTCAAGCCTTCTGTGAACACATCCTTTCATTTCTCTTGTGTAGACACCCAGGAGGGGAATGGTAGAAGTGTTTAACTTCCCAATTTTTTAAGAAGCAAACTGATTTACGAAGTAATCGTACCATTTACGATGGTACCAAATGCACTCATTTTCCCAGGAACAGTGTATGAGAGTTTCAGTTCTTCCACATCTTTGCCAACACTTAGTATGACCAGGCTTTTGAATTTTAACCATTCTAATTAGTGTGTAATGGTTTCTTATTGTGTTTTCAATTTTTATTTCCCTGATGACTAATGATGTTGAGCATCTTTTATTTATTTTTATTTTTTATTTTTTTTGAGATGGAGTCTTGCTCTGTCACCCAGGCTGGAGTGCAGTGGCACAATCTTGGCTCACTGCAGCTTCTGCCTCCCTGGTTCAAGTGAGTCTCCTGCCTCAGCCTCCCAAAGTGCTGGGATTACAGGTGTGAGCCACCACACCCGGCTAATTTTTGTGTTTTTAGTAGAGACGGGGTTTTGCCATATTGGCTGGTCTCGAACTCCTGACCTCAAGTGATCTGCCTGCCTCAGCCTCCCAAAGTGCTGGAATTACAGTCATAAGCCACAGCACCTGGTCAATGTTAAGCATCTTTTATTATAATTATTTACCATTCATATATCTTTTTTGGTGAAGTGTCCAAATATTCTGCCCATTTTTCACTGGGTTGTTTATTTTCTTATTATTGAGTTTTGAGAGTTCTTACATATTCTGGACACAAGTTCTTTATCAGATATATGTTTTCCAAACAATTTCTGCCAATTTGTGGCTCATCTTTTCTTTTTTTTTTTTTTCTTTTCTTTTTTGAGACGGGGTCTCACTCCATCATCTGAGCTGGAGTGCAGTGGCACAATAACAGCTCACTGCAGCCTCAACTTCCTGGGCTCAAGCAATCCTCCCACCTCAGCTTCCCAAGTAGCTGGGACTACAGGCATGTGCCACCATGCCAGGTTAATGTTTTTATTTTTTGTAGAGACAGGATTTGGCCATGTTGTCTAGGCTTTCATTCTCTTAATGATATCTTTTGCAGGGCAAAAGTAACATCAATTTTTTCTGTCTGGATCATGTTTTGGTTATTGTATCTAGAAAGTCATGTGGCTGACACCTGTAATCCCAGCACTTTGAGAGGCTGAGGTGGGTGGTTAACTTGAGGCCAGGAGTTTGAGACCAGCCTAGCCAACATGATGAAACTCTGTCTCCACTAAAAATATAAAAATTAGCCAGGCGTGGTGGGGGCCGCCTGTACTCCCAGCTACTCGGGAGGCTGAGGCAGGAGAATCGCTTGAACCTGGGAGATGAAGGCTGCAGTGAGCCGACATTGCGCCACTGTACTCCAGCCTGGGCGACAGAGCAAGACTCCATCTCTAAATAAATAGTCATTGCCAAAATGAAGGTCACTTAGATTTTCTTTTGTGTTATCTTCCAGAAATGTTATAGTTTTGTGTTTTGCAATTAGTTCTTGATTCATTTTTAGTTAATTTTTGTGAAAGATGTAAGGTCCATTATGTCTAGACTTTTTTTTTTTTTTTGCATATGAATGTCCACTCGGCCCAGCACCGTCTGTTGAAAAGACCGTTCTTTCTCCATGGATTGCTTTTGCTCCTTTGTCAAAGACCTGTTGACTATATTTGTATGAGTCTATTTCTGGGCTCTGTATTCGGTTTCATTTATCTATATGTCTATTCTTTAACCAATACCATGTTGCCTTTATTTCTGCAGCTTAATATATAGTAAGTCTTGAAGTTGGGTAATGTCAGTCTTCCAACTTTATTTTCCTTCTTCAGGATTGTGTTAGCTGTTCTGGTTTTTTGCCTTTCCATATAAACTTTAGAATAATTTTGTTGATGTCACAAAATAGTTTCCTGGGATTTTGATCAGGGTTGCAGTGAATCTATAGATCTAGTTGGGAAGAACTGACATCTTGACAATTTTGAATCTAATCTAATCTATAAACATAGAACATGTCTTTCTTTTTTTTTTTTTTTATCTTGGCTCACTGCAGCCTCCACCTCCAAGGTTCAAGTGATTCTCTTGCCTCAGCCTCCCAAGTAGCTGGAATTACAGGCGTGCGCCACCACACCTGGCTAATTTTTGTATTTTTAGTAGAGACAGGGTTTGCCATGTTGGCCAGGTTGGTCTCGAACTCCTAACCTCAGGTGATCCGCCCACCTCATCCTCCCAAAGTGCTGGGATTACAGGCATGAGCCACCGCACCCAGCTGGAACATGTTTTTCCATGTTTAGATTTTCTTTGGTTTCTTTTACCAGTTGTATAGTTTTTCGCGCATAGCTTTTACACATATTTTTAAAAGATGTACACGTTAAGTATTTTTTATGTTAATGTAAATGGTTTCTGTTTAATTTCTGATTCCAATTGTTCATTGCTGATATAAAGGAAAGCAACTGACATTTGTATATTAACTTTGTATCCTGCCACCTTGGCTTTTTAGATCATGACAATAGGAGCCCCCAAACCCTTGGCCTTTGGTTGTTCCTAACTTTCCCAAGTGATCTTTGACTTTTGGAATCTGCATGCAAAGGAAAGAGGGAGTTTCCCATACTTCTCCTTGGAATGGCCTGGCCCAAGCCCATCCTCCTTGGCCAAGGCCCCTGCCTCCATGGGACCCCAGCCTTTGGAAAGTAAAGGTGAGAGAGGAGTCAGCAGGTTTAGGAGATAGAGTGGGGGTGGGAGCCGTAGGTCTTGCCAGCTCTGCACGGATGGCCCTAGCAAAGTCACACCAGGGGGACGGAGTGCCTGACATATAGAAAGGGCAACTACGGCTTTGTGAAACTTTTGCTTCAGTTATTCACATGAATACGTCTACTGAATCACAATGAAAAATGTATTTCTGGCCAGGTGCAGTGGCTTACACCTGTAATCTCAGCACTTTAGGAGGCTGAGGCAGGCGATCTCTTGAGCCCAGGCATTCGAGACCAGCCTGGGCAACATGGCAAAACCCTATCTCTACCAAAAATACAAAAGATTAGCTGCGCATGGTGCTGTGTACCTGTGGTCCCAGCTACTCGGGAGGCGGAGGTGGAAGGATCGCTCCAGTCCAGGAGGTGAAATTGCAGTGAATAGAGATTGCGCCAGCCTGGGTGACAGAGCAAGACAGCATCTCAAAAAAAAAAAAAAAGTATTCCTCACTATGTGTTGCAGTCAAAACATTTGAAAGCCCCTGCCACAGAGGGGTTTTCTTCCCTAAAGATTACAGATTAGAGGTGAGCTCCGTTCAGCTCAGCCCCCCGCTCGGTACCTGCCTCCCAAAAGTTTGTCCCACGCTACCAGCACCTCTGGCCCTGTGGGGTGAATCAAAGCTCTCAGCAGCTGAGCTCAGTTCTCCACTGTTCTGGCCACCCACATTCTACGGAGTGTCTTTACTGTGAGATCATCTTGATTCTCGGTTTCTGTTAAAGAGTAAAACAACAACAACCACAGCTTTTTTTTTTTTTAGATTTTTAAAGCATTGAGTCTGTCAACTCAGTGCTTAAAAAAGCACAGTTCTCAGAAAAGAGAACACACTCTGGAGAAGCAATTCATTGAGTATTTTTAGGAGGAAACTAAAAGGGGCAGCTCAGGGTAGTTGTGGCATTTAATTATGACCGGGAGAGGCCACTGAAGAGTTTTAGGCAGGTGTGTTCATTTCCTGGGGCTGCTTAACAAATGACCAGGAACTTGGTGGCTTAAAACAGCACACGTTTATTATCTAACAGTTCTGGAGACTGGAGGTATGAAACCACAACGTTGGCAGGGCCATGCTCCCTCCAGAGGCTTTAGGGGAGACTCCTTTTCCTCTTCCAGTTTCTGGGGGCTCAGGTGTTCCTGGGCTTGTGGGTGCATCGCTCTAATCTCTGCTTCTATCTGCACATGACTTTCCCGTCTTCTGTGTCTCAATTCTCTCTCTGCCTTTATAAGGATACCCGTCACTGGATTTAGGGCCCTCCCCGGTAATCCAGCATGATCTCATCTCAAGATCCTTAATTTCATCTGCAAAGACCCTTTCCCAAATGAGGTCACGGTCACTGTCTCTGGGGGTTAGAACATGGATATATTTGGCAGGGGTGTGGGAGGCTGGGAGGAGCAGCACTCAACCCACTACATTGAACATTTAAACTTTACCTGTATTTTACAACCCAGTTGTGGCTTTTGTTTTATTTTGCTTTGTCATTTAAAGTCAGGAAGGCCTCCTGAAAGATGTTGTTTCTGAAATGGGTCAGGAAGCAGTGGGCTGGGAGAAGACAGAGAGGGCCAGGGGTGAGAGGGTGCTTAGGACAGAGGACAATGTCTGTGTGAGGTGGAAGGGGGAGTACTGTGTGGAGCTCTTAAAGGTCTGAAAGCGCGATACTGCAGCCTCCAGAGTTTGAGAGTGAAAGGGACGGATGAAAAGAACGAAGAAGTAAATGGAGGCAGAAGGTCACGGCAGTCCAGAAAAATGCTTTGGCCTCCTCTTGAAGGCATGGGGAAGCTGTCTTTAAGCCACAAGTCTTGGAATCATGATCAGTCAGAAAGAAATCTGTTCCTCATCCCTACTCCAGCTCACCCCCACACAGCCATTGGACGTTTTGTTTTTATTTTTTATTTTTATTTTTGAGTCAGGGTCTTGCTCTGTCACCTAGGCTGGAGCGTGGTGGCGTGATCTCCACTCACCATGACCTTCTCCTCCCGGGTTCAAGTGATTGTCATGCCTCAGCCTCCCAAGTAGCTGGGATTACAGGCGTGCACCACCACGCCCAGCTAATTTTTGTAATTTTAGTAGAGACGGGGTTTCACCATGTTGGCCAGGCTGGTCTCAAACTCCTGACCTCTGGTGACCTGCCCGCCTTGGCCTCCCAAAGTGCTGGGATTATAGGCGTGAGCCACCGCACCCAGCCTTCATTGGACATTTCCTATCGTTGGAATGAGTGTGAGGGGTGCATTTAGCTTTAGAGATCTTGTCCTCCTTTGCTCAGCAGCAGGCAGGGAAGCAGAGAGGCCCAAGAGTCTCAGAACTTCTCATTTCCCGTCATTCAAAGGGAGAAAGGAGGGAGGCAGGAGCTCCAGAGCGTGGAGAGTAGAGTAGCTGGGGAAGCTTTTAGGGTGGGGGAGACCCGAGCGGGAGAGAGGCCGTGCCTCTGTGGCTTTCCTACAGGCCTGGGAAGAGTGGAAACCCGCCCTCGCTGTGTCCCAGCAGAGCAGGGGGGTGGAGCCGGCCCCAGCCCCACAGCCCCATGGCCTTGTGGCTTCTGCACTCTGGTGTTTGTCTTGGCTGAGAGCTCCACAGGGCTTTTTGAAGCTGATT
Organism: Hylobates moloch; assembly: GCF_009828535.3. NCBI lineage: Eukaryota > Metazoa > Chordata > Mammalia > Primates > Hylobatidae > Hylobates > Hylobates moloch. The sequence continues at coordinate 100,719 of NW_026652316.1, forward strand.
CCATCAAGGCAAAGCTGGAGGAGTCAGGACACGGGATCACAGAAGAGGCAGCTGGAAGGGGCCTCAGATGGGGAAACAGAGGGGGTCCCACAGTGAGATGATGGCAAAGCAGGAAGAGAGCCCAGGGCTCCTGACTCCTTGCACAGTGCTCAAACCAAGACCATGGAGCTTCCCAAGCAGGCGAGGAGCCCGAGACAGGCTCTAAATCCTCTAGGAAGACATTTGAATGCCAAAGGAGCCCAGAATTGTGCTGTCCCAGAAGTGCCTCCTCTTCTGGGTTCCTGACACACAGACTCCAGGACTCCAGCTTCTAGGGGCTCACTGCACCTGTAGACCCCCCCCCCGGCCCAGGCAAGGGTCTCCAGGGAGGCCCAGCTGGCCCGGGACACTGGGCCATGCCCCACCCCTGACAACCCCATAATTCTCAGATCTGGATTCAGGACTGCCCCCGCTTTACCTCTCTGCTCAGCGAGGACCCTCCCATGTCCTGTTCCACACAGATGCGGATGGGTCACGTGTCTTACAGCTGAAGGCCTCCCCCATCCGTCTCCACCATCTGCTGAGGCCCCATAATTATTCCAAGGCCCCGTGCAGCCTCACTCAGAGGGGAGAGTTCACGCAGTCCTGTAATGTAACCCAGGCCCGAGGCCGCGCGGGCAGGGGGTCCCAGCTGGGTAATGAGCCGCTGGCTTTATTGAATTCTCCTGCTTGGGTCTGACTAATCACTGCCTTTAGCCGAGGCAACCTGGGCTGCCGTCTGAGCACCCTGGCTAGGACTTCCTTTCTTTCTCAGCACCCCAATTCCTGCCCCTCCTCCCCAAACATGTTTAAATGACCAAGATCAGGGCGGGAGGGGCTCCGGGGGGGCTGGTTTCCCCCCATCCATTTGGGAGAAATGTGGCTGGCTCAGGTCTGGGGCCCAAGCAGGGTAGACCAGAATGGGCCGCTGGGGTGTACTTTTGCTGGGGCCACCCCGTGCAGCGCCTGCAAGACCTGCAGCTCCCACCCCCACCCTATCTCCTAAACCTGCTGACGTCCCTGTCAGCTCCCCTTTCCGGACCAGGCCTCCGAGGAGGGAGGGCCTTGGCTGAGGAGACTGTGGTGTAGGCCAGGCCTTTCCAAGGAGAGGGGTAGGAAACGCCTTCTCTCCTTTGAGATTCTGCCCAGGCTTGGGCCCCACCCAATGTCATGGTCGTGCGAGAGCAAGCCCCAGGCCTCTCCCTCCTCTCTGTTCCCCAGCCCTGAGAGGACTCCCCACCAGCATGCACCATTCTTATCTCTGCTTGCTGGCTTTCTAGACTAGACGGTACCCTCCCTGTGGACAAACACGGTTGTTATTTTCTTTTCTTTTTTTTTTTTTTTTTTGAGATGGAGTCTTGCTCTGCCACTCAGGCTGGAGTGCAGTGGCGTGATCTTGGCTCACCGCAGCCTCCACTTCCTGGGTTCAAGCAATTCTTCTGCCTCAGTTTCCCAAGTAGCTGGGACTACAGGCTCACGCCACCCTGTGCAGCTATTTTTTTTATTTTTATTTTTAGTAGAGATAGGGTTTCACCATGTTGGCCAAGCTGATCTCAAACTCCTGACCTCAGGTGATCTGCTCACCTTGGCCTCCCAAAGTGTTAGGATTACAGGCACGAGCCACCGTGCCCGGCTGGTTATTGGTTCCGATGTGCCCAGAACTTAGTACACAGTAGGTGCTCTAAAAAACCTTTGTGGAAAGAAATAGAGGGAACAGGTGCAGTGTGAGGTAGGAGTGTGGGTGTGGGGTGTGCATAAGCCACGTGGTGCCCAAGATACTCTTGTGGCACCTCTGTGCCTCCCCATCGTGGCTGCTGGGGGCTGGCCGACTTGGGAGATGGTGTCAGCTGTGCTGTCCTGTCAAGACCCTAGTGGTTCAGGAGTTCTTAATGTCAGGGTGAACCTGAGGTTAAGGGTCACCCAGAGTGACCTGGTGACCTCCTCCTACGGCTCCTAGAGCAGGTTTGAACCCACCCTGGGGGTGTGAAGAATCCGTGGTTCTCCACCCTGTGACAATGGTGGGGGATGGAGGGGCCCTTCCAAGGTGGGGCCGAGCCCAGCCCTCTCTGACCTCTCATCCTGAGTAGCAGGAGAGCTGTGTCTGGTGTCCTTGGGAAAAGGGGAAAAGGCAGATCACACCCGAGGCCAGGCCTCTGCTCCCAATGGCCTGAGTGGAGGAGCCCGGTGCACGGTGGGCATGTGCCGCTGAGCCGCTCCCGCTGGGCCCACCTTCGGTACCGTGGGTTTGGTGAGGGCGGGGCCCACACCACCCACAGGGAAGAGTGTGAGGGACGCAGAGTCAGACAGACAGACACACCGAGGGGAGAGAGAGAAGGAGGCAGATCCGGAGCCAGTTCCAAGGGCCTCTGGGGAGGGAGGAGGAGACTTCAAATCACTCCCAAACAGCTTATAAACAAGCCAGTGGGTGGGGTGGCCAGAGTGGGCTGGGGGTTGCTTTCTGGAGGGGCTGGAAGCTTGCATGGGGTGTGTGGAGGCCATAGGCCTGGGGTGGACAGGAGGAGGGCCCAGCCTAACCTCTCTGTGACTCGGTTTCCTCTCCCGCGCTAGGGAGCTCCCTCCTGGGGCTGCCGTGGGGTCAGCAGCGATGTGCAGGTGAAAACGCTGTGTGGGCTCCAGGCCGATCAGATGTTATTTATTATTCTGAACTGTGTTTTGGTGGGAGACTTGGAAGGGCTGGAGGCAAAGTCAGAGTGTTTTGGGCTCCTCTCTTCCCCGATGCTGCTTTGAGAGTTCTCAGAGCAGAACGTCCAGGAATGGGGCCTGGGAAGGAGAAGTCCGTGGCTTGAGACAGGACCAGGTTGGGTGTGGGGGCTTTCTCCATCAGCCCCAGGAGTGGGGGTAGGATGGTCAAGCTTCCCCTGCCCTGCCCTGTGCCCCTCTCCTGCCCTCCTCAGCACCCCCCCCACCTCTGCTGGGCGCCTCCCCTGCTCCGACCCCCTCTCATCTCTCCCATGCCCTCTAATGGACTCTTGGGACTGCCCAGAAATCGGCCTCCTCTCCTTGGATACTTGTCCTGGCCTAATGGGGCTGTGACAGTTTTTCTAAGTCCTGCTTAGAAATATGTCACTGTCCATGTCCCTTTGTGCTATCAAAGGAGGCTGCGCAAACCGCGTTTGTCCAAGGGCTGTGTGAAGGCCCCCACGCGGAGCAGCTGGAACACGGGCTGATGAAATTACGGGGAATTCAAAGCAGCCAGCGTCGCCCGCTGTCTGGCTTCATCACGGGGACTGGCCTCGAAGGGAAGTTTATTCCAATAATTTAGAGGATTAGGATCTGACACCCTTCATTAGCGATTTGACGTAAGCAGAAAAGACAGATCCTGCAGAATGGCCGCACAACGGGAAGGAACCAGCTCAGGCGGGGAGAAGGCAGCACCCGCCCGGCTGGGAAGGGGAAGGGTCTGGGTGTGGAAGCGAAGGTCCCGTGGCCGTTTTACAGTCCTGTGAGATGGCGAGCTGTGTTCCTGAAGGGGAAAGTGGATGTGGGGGAAGGAGTGGCCTGGGCTCAGGCCTCAGTTTCCTTAGCTGTAAAGTGAGATTACCTTCAGGATGCCTTCCATCTCTGATGCGTGTGGGGGCCACCCCACCTACTGTCCCCAGGACGCAGCAGCTCCTCAAGGCCCTCGTGGTTTGGCCTTGGAAAGGTGCCTTTCTTTCGGGGCCCTATGTGCCTCCGCCCCCTACCCCCAGGATCGGGTGACCAACTAGAAAACACTCAGACTGCAGGCTGCTCTGTGGCATTTTAGATACAAGCCATTTGCTGCCAAATGGGGGAGGAATCGCCCCCAGCCCCTGGCAGCTTCTGGCTCTCTTCCCGGCCCCTCCACAAATATAGCCCCTAATGTCTCAAAAATTTCTTGTCCAGTCTGTGAAAACCAGAGTTTGGGCTGTGCCTTGACAGCAGTTCTGACAGATGGATGGGGGAGGGGTGGTTTTAAAAGGCCCCTGCCCACACCCAGCAAGCTGGTGTCCCTGTTTCCTGTACCGTGGTGGGGTAGCTGTGCGACATGGGCAGCTTGCTTAGCCTCTCTGTGCGGCCTTTCCTCCGATCTGAAATGGAGGTGCAGTCTGTTGTGAGGATTAAATGAGACGATGCGTTCACAGAAGCCACACGTGTGAAGAGCCCAGTGCCTCTGGCAGCTGGTACCACCAGGACTGCTCACTGTGTGTGACCTTGGACAAGTCGCTTGCCCTCTTCGACCACAGACCTTCTCCTTGGGGAAGTGGGGGAAGCCAGACAAGGCTGGCAGTCGGAAGGAGCTCACTGAAGAGCAGCCACGGTGGTTGTCGGCGAGGGCAGCCGGACTCTGGCACAACCCTGAGACACTGTGACCGCGGGGGTTTTCTTGGTGTGTGGATGGAAGAGGGAGGAATGTGATCCGTCCCAGCCGCCGGGGGAGCCAGAGCATATCTGGTATGTGTCTCTGGAATGATTTGGGGAAAATTAACCGAAGTTGGAACTTAAGACGCAAACTGCCCTGGACACAGAGGTACGGAGCTGTCCCGGCGCACACCTCCCACAAAGGGCCAGGGCCGGAGCGGGAGTCGGCTTACAGGGCACAGCGCAGGCCCGTCCTGGAATGGCCGTGAACTTGTTGTTTTTCCACGTCATTTGCTCTCAAATGTGCTATCAAGCCGGGCGATGCTAACCCGGCGGCTGCAGGTCCCTCCTCGTAACAAGCGATTGTGTGTTCTTTAGAGGTGGCCAAAGGGGAGGAGGGGGCCCGGCCCCGAGGAGGTGGGGGAAAGGGAAACAAGCCCTCCTTCAGAGTGAGCTTGCGTGTCCTGGAGCCAGCTCCCCGCAAAGCACATGCCATTTCTGGCCCTTGAAGGGGTTAAAGGCCTCCTGGAGTCAAAAACAAGCAGGTGTCCCACCGTGCCAGATACGCTGCCTAAACTGCTTCCAGCTTCTTTTTTTTTTCCCCCTTCTGCAATAAGTCTGTGATCAGCCACGGGACAGAGGCGCCAGCAGCCTGCCTGTGACAGGCATCAGGTTAGCTGGCTCCCACTCGGGTGGCGCGCCCAGGATATAAATCCGGGCGCGGGCCCCTGCTGTGGCTCCTCTCCCTGCACACTCAGGAGAGGGAGCTTCCTTCCAAAGACCTTTCTTTTATCTGCAGCCGCACAGCCCGGCAGGCTGTGCTGACTTGGTGGAGGCAGCAGCGGCAGAGCAGCCTGAGCAGGAAACCTGCTGGGGTGGGGAGGGCAGGTGTCTGCAGCCCCTGAGAAGAAGGCCCTGGTGGGCTCCAGACCCCGGCATCGTTTCAGGGGAGGTCTCTAGCCGCCCCAGCCTGCACTATGTGGGCCCTAAGGTGTCGCCGGTTCTGGTCTCGCTGGGAGCAGGTGGCAGCGCTGCTGCTGCTGCTGCTACTGCTCGGGGTGCCCCCGCGAAGCCTGGCGCTGCCGCCCATCCGCTATTCCCACGCCGGCATCTGCCCCAATGACATGAATCCCAACCTCTGGGTGGACGCACAGAGCACCTGCAGGCGGGAGTGTGAGACGGACCAGGTGAGCCTGTGAGTGACGGGGGTGGGAGCCATGGGGTGGGGACTGTGCGGGAGTGTGAGACGGACCAGGTGAGTGGGGTCCAGAGACCAGAGATGGACCACGTGAGCCTGTGAGTGACGGGGGTGGGAGCCATGGGGTGGGGACTGTGCGGGAGTGTGAGATGGACCAGGTGAGTGGGGTCCAGAAGCCACAGTGTGAGATGGACCAGGTGAGTGGGGTCCAGAAGCGGGAGTGTGAGATGGACCAGATGAGTGGGGTCCAGAAGCGGGAGTGTGAGACGGACCAGGTGAGTGGGGTCCAGAAGCCACAGTGTGAGACGGACCAGGTGAGTGGGGTCCAGAAGCCGCAGTGCGAGGTGGACCAGGTGAGTGGGGTCCAGAAGCTGCAGTGCGAGGTGGACCAGGTGAGTGGGGTCCAGAAGCCAGTGTGTGAGACGGACCAGGTGAGTGGGGTCCAGAAACCAGAGATGGACCATGTGAGCCTGTGAGTGATGGGGGTGGGAGCTACAGGGTGGGGACCATGCAGGAGTGCCCTGCAGGGCCCAGGAAGGTGAAGGAACACAGGCCCCGTTCACCTGGAGAGAAACAGGGCACCATCCTGTCTATTAACACCGAAGCCTGGAAGGAGAGGTGGGAGAGATGTCCCAGTTCATCAGGGACTGGAGCCCAAGGATTCCTCCTTCATGCGTGCTGAGGGCTACTGTGGGCCAGCACCGTGCCAGGCATGTCATGTGTGTTGGCATGACATGTCAGCATGGTGGGCATCAGCAGCCCATTCACAGGTGAGAGAGTGGACACAGAGCCAGGCAGGTGTCATGGCCAGTGAGGGATGAGCTTGGAACCCATGTCTAACAACAAAGCTTTGGTTGCATCGGACTCCAGGCCACCTCCTCAGGAGTTTGGACCCTGAGCCTGAGAGCAGGCTAGGCTGATGGCAGGCCAAGCAGGAGCAGCTCTGAATGGATCTCTGGTGTCCCTGGGAGGAAGGAGACCATGTTTCAGCCTCCCAGCTTCCTTGGTCCTGCCTTCTGCTCTGTATCAGAGGGCGCTGCCGCAGGGCAGAGCCAGTCCTCTTCTAGCTCCCAAGTCATTCCCGAGGGCCATTCCTGCCCACCCCCTCTGGGGCAACAGGCTGTGGGAGCTGCACCTGCTCCAGGCAGAGCTATTTCCTGCCCAGTCTGGCCAGCTCTGAGGGCAGCACGGAGTCTCCCAGGGCTCCAGATCCAGGCTGGGGCATCCCCAGGGAACACGAGAGACACTGGTTCCCCTGTAGATGCCTGGTTACCCACAGGAGAGCAGAGGGCTGACCTGGAGAGGGTGGCCTCAACCTCATAGTGCCCAGGGACAATTCTTAGGCCTCCCAGGACAGATGCTCCCAGTGGGCAATGGTGGTGCCAAGTGAAAGGAAGATAAGAAGTCGGGAGGAATGGCGGCTGCTCCTACCTGGCCAAGGTCACACCATTAGTTGGCTACATTTGCAGGCACAGGCTGGCCTGATAAACCAGGTAGGGCTTGGGGATGGTGAGACTCTGGTGGATTTTGTGTGTCTTGGGGAGAAGGCACCTGTGGAGGGCTGGGTATCCAGACAGCCCTTGGGGACATTCTGGCCCCCTTACACAGAAGTGTTCTAAGGACCCCCTCTAAGTTCCCTGTGGCCAGAAGTACCTTCCCTCTGGTGCCCAAGGAGCCAGCCTTTCATGGACCTCCGGGTACTGCATGTCTTAGGGAATGGGATGAGGCTCAGGCCAAGGAGAAGGTTCTCCTGCTCCCACTCCCTCTCCTGCTCTGCATTCCCTGCGGGGTCTCTCTCCCTTAGACCCAGCTCTGAGAGCTGGCCATCCCTGTCCCAAAGCCTCCCCTGGTGTGGCCTAGAAGACTATGCCAAACAAGGGCTGCAAAACAAAGTCCCCATTCTGAGCCGAAAGGGGTAGAACAGTAAGCAAGTCAAGCAGGCAGGCTCCATGCAGCCAAGGCGGGGGGATATTTTCCCCCTCTTAGCTGATGTGGAATGTCAAAGAGGCTGAAATAAAAGTTGGAATGACAAGAGGCCAGCCCTGGCGGGGAGTGATTCACAGAGTTACTACCTGGTGGAGGATTAGGAGCGTTGCCTGCCTGCCCAGTGGGTACGATGTGTTATTGTCGAAAACACCACGTGAAATCCTTGTTTGTGTCGGCTCCAGGAGTATGCTGCTAATTTCGAGGAATTAAACTAATGCTTTACGTGGCTCCACAGAATATCAGAGGGGATTACGGCCTGGCAAGTCCTCGCTGACGGCCTTGCTGACCTTTGCCACACAAGGGGACTTTTTTTCTTGTTGCTTTCCCCGTGAAAGGTCCCACACGGAGCTGACACCTGGGCCTGGCACAGCCCGTGGCTCTGAGACCTGGCGTGCGGGGCCCATCACGCCCGCCCTGACTGTTGGCTGTGGATCGATCTGGGCCCTCTCACAGCCTCTGTTCCCCGTGTGTGTCGGTCTCCTTGAGGGGAGGAGAGGTGTGGATCACCTCGGATAAAGTCCCAGGGGCATTCCCCGCTTAGCGTCTGACGTGATCTCTTCCAGTCAGCAAGGCATCCTCACTCCCCTAGGAAAGAGATGACAGGCAGGCCTACTTGTTCAAGCCAGACCTCAAATGTGCTATATGACGCGAGAGAAAAAACGCCATTTCTCGATCCCTTCCACTGGGAGCTTGGAGCCTTGTTCTGCCACTTCCCATCTCTGTGAACTTGGGCATCACCTCTCTGAGTCTCTGCAGTCTCATCTGTAAAATGGTTGTAGGAAAACTTTTCCTCTTAGAGTCTTTGGCCCACCCCTTCCTTCCCTGCTAGCTGAGTGACCTTGGGAAAGTTACTTAGCCTCTCTGTGCCTCAGTCATCATCTGTAGAGTGGAGATAACGGCTGTACCCACCTCTGGCTTGTGATGAGCGTATCAAGCTCACAGATGTCAAAGTTCTTACGCGAGGGCCTGGCATGTAGGAGATGCTACGTATGCATTTGTTATTATTTTCAAGTGTTTTGCTCCCACTAGATATGAGTATATGTTAGTTCTCCTCCCCACAAACCATGGGGTAGGATAGGGAGCCCCTCCTTGCCTCCTTCTCCCTGTTCAGGCCACTCTCTCTGGCTCTTTCAGGAGTGTGAGACCTATGAGAAGTGCTGCCCCAACGTATGTGGGACCAAGAGCTGCGTGGCGGCCCGCTACATGGACGTGAAAGGGAAGAAGGGCCCAGTGGGCATGCCCAAGGAGGCCACGTGTGACCACTTCATGTGTCTGCAGCAGGGCTCGGAGTGTGACATCTGGGACGGCCAGCCCGTGTGTAAGTGCAAAGACCGCTGCGAGAAGGAGCCCAGCTTTACCTGCGCCTCGGACGGCCTCACCTACTATAACCGCTGCTACATGGACGCCGAGGCCTGCTCCAAAGGTATCACGCTGGCCGTAGTAACCTGCCGCTATCACTTCACCTGGCCCAACACCAGCCCCCCGCCACCTGAGACCACCGTACACCCCACCACAGCCTCCCCAGAGACCCCTGAGCTGGACATGGCGGCCCCTGCGCTGCTCAACAACCCCGTGCACCAGTCGGTCACCATGGGTGAGACGGTGAGCTTCCTCTGCGATGTGGCGGGCCGGCCCCGGCCTGAGATCACCTGGGAGAAGCAGCTGGAGGATCGGGAGAACGTGGTCATGCGGCCCAACCATGTGCGTGGCAATGTGGTGGTCACCAACATCGCCCAGCTGGTCATCTATAACGCCCAGCTGCAGGATGCTGGGATCTACACCTGCACAGCCCGGAATGCGGCCGGGGTCCTAAGGGCCGACTTCCCGCTGTCGGTGGTCAGGGGGCGTCAGGCTGCAGCCACCTCAGAGAGCAGTCCCAATGGCACGGCTTTCCCGGCGGCCGAGTGCCTGAAGCCCCCAGACAGCGAGGACTGTGGCGAAGAGCAGACCCGCTGGCACTTCGACGCCCAGGCCAACAACTGCCTGACCTTCACCTTTGGCCACTGCCACCGTAACCTCAACCACTTTGAGACCTATGAGGCCTGCATGCTGGCCTGCATGAACGGGCCGCTGGCTGCATGCGGCCTGCCCGCCTTGCAGGGGCCCTGCAAAGCCTACGCGCCTCGCTGGGCTTACAACAGCCAGACGGGCCAGTGCCAGCCCTTTGTCTATGGTGGCTGCGAGGGCAATGGCAACAACTTTGAGAGCCGTGAGGCCTGCGAGGAGTCGTGCCCCTTTCCCAGGGGGAACCAGCGCTGTCGGGCCTGCAAGCCTCGGCAGAAGCTCGTCACCAGCTTCTGTCGCAGCGACTTTGTCATCCTGGGCCGAGTCTCTGAGCTGACCGAGGAGCCTGACTCGGGCCGCGCCCTGGTGACTGTGGAAGAGGTCTTAAAGGACGAGAAAATGGGCCTCGAGTTCCTGGGCCGGGAGCCGTTGGAGGTCACCCTGCTTCACGTGGACTGGGCATGCCCCTGCCCCAACGTGACCGTGAGCGAGACGCCGCTCATCATTATGGGGGAGGTGGAGGGCGGCATGGCCATGCTGCGCCCCGATAGCTTTGTGGGCGCGTCGAGTGCCCGCCGGGTCAGGAAGCTTCGCGAGGTCATGCACAAGAAGACCTGTGACGTCCTCAAGGAGTTTCTTGGCTTGCACTGAAGCCCCCCACCCCTCCCTGGCCCCCTCCCTGGCCTTCTTCCACCTATCCACCCCAATGCCTCTCAGCAAACTGGGCGAGGTCAGATTAGACAGGCTTGGGACAGCAGGGAAACATCAACCGACGTGTCAGAGAAAAAGCCACAGAGGGTCTCAGATCAGCGTCTATTCTTTGGGTTCAATAAAGGGTTCATATCCTTTTTAGCTGAGGGGGACAAAAGGAGAAGTCAGCGGGCGCACGGAAGTTATTCGGGACCACCAGCTCGCTCAGACACTCTCCTCCCCCCCTCACTGGCCCCACACCCCTGGCTCTCCCAGCCACCCTCCCCTAGCCAGTCTCCCAGCAAGGGTTTAAGAGATGGCCGCTGTGTGCTGGTCACAGGAACAGTTGAATGGATTGGCTTGCAAAGGGGGTAGGTGGCGAGAGATAGGAGGGCCCAGGGACTCATGGGACACCTTTCCCACAGCCTTCTCGATTGCTGTGAGCAGAGGCCACTTGGGGTTAGGGGCATGGGCAGTAGCAAGCTGGAGGCAGAATCCAGCCCAGCACGTGACTTGCCCTGAATGGAAGCTGCTGGAACGGGTGCCTTTGGGTGGTGGTCGGCTTGCCTCTGAGGCCACTACGGCACCAGCAGAATACATATTTCTTCTCCTTGGCTGCATTGGTTTGTCGATCTAGTTCAGTTCAACTCAGTGGACGTTCTCTGAATGCTTACTGGGTGCCAGGACCACAGAGAGATGTTAGTCACTGCCCAGCTCTTAGAGCCCCAACGCAGATGCCCTCATCCCAGGGCCCCCAGACACACCCCTCTGCTGGACTCACAACTGTCTGGAGTTTCTATCTGACGGATGGTGTGCTTTCATATGCCACTGGCTTCCTTGGACATAGAGCAGACAAAAGCCCCGGGATCTGTTTGGTAGCAGGAGAAATGAAGGAAGATGAAAAAGCAGGCAGGGAAGGGGGTAGTAAAAGACTGAGAGAGGAGGGAGGTGGCTGGAGAAGGAAAAGGAACATTGCTCGATGCTCCCATCTGGTGGCGGCCTCGGGAGCCCACGGGAACCTGGAGGGAGGCTCTCTGTGAGACCTGGGCAAAGGATGTGGCAGCTGGTCGGTGATTTTTTTTGTGTGTTTCCAGACTTCCTGTGTGATCCTGGCCCTCCGGCCGCTAGAGAGAGGATTGGGAAACCCCACTGTCAGCTCTGCATCTGCCCCCACTACCCTCCTCTGCCCTATTCTGTCCCTGCCCCTCCAAGCTGAAGAAGGTCCTTGTGGGGCGTCCTCATTTCTTCCTCAAATATAAGGAGGAAGATGCCAATTAAAAGCTCATAGTATCAACGGCCCTTCTCGTGTGATTCGTTTGGGTTATGGTGGGGGAGGGAGGGAGGTGGGTAGTGTCGTTCGCTTTGGTGACCTGACGAGAGGGAAGTCCGGCCAGTGGGAGCATGTTTGGGGGATGGAGAGACGCTGGTAATATTTGGGCCCCTTTTGCAGCTCCGAGGCCCCTTAGCTGACGCTCAGCTCAGCTCTGTGAGTTAAGCTGAGGTCAGAGAGGTGAGGTGACTTGCCAAGAACACAAAGGCAGGAAGCGGTGGGGCCCAGCCCAGGTGTTCTGATCTGTAACCTGCTCTCACCCCAGCGTGACAGCACAGTTGGTCAGGTGCAGTGTCCAGACCCTTCCACCAATGGTGTCAAGTTCAGAGGCGAGAAGGTGCAGGAGATGGGAACAGAGCAGGCAAGGACAGCTGCCAGCTATGACTCACTAGGGGGTCTCCAGGTGAGGCCTGGTCCCAGGAAGACTGTGTCAAAGCCCTAGGTATGCTCAGGGCATGAGGCTTGGTTCCCAGAATGGGGACAGCAGTGCCTTTGGCCCCAGGGAGGCCCACAGCAGCTCCCCAGCCCTGGAGACGTGTTTAGCCATGGCACACCCCACAGGCTGTTTGTCCCCAAGAGACACCACTCCCCTGCACACTTGCCTGTGTTTTCCTGGGCCCCAACCCAAAAGAAGAATCCAGGCCCAGCCTAGCCTGGCTCAGCCCATCTCATCTGCAATAAGGGTGCGAGGAGGAAGTCGGGAGCAGGAAGAACAGAGGCAGAGGATCCAGGGTTTCTCAAGTTGACATCGGGAGAACACTGAGCACAAAATTTAGCCACCAAAGTGGTGTGGGCAGCAGCCACGGGCCCCCACCTTGCTTGGGTCAGGTAACCAAGGAGGGTGAGGATGGTCTCACCCTGTCCTCAGAGGCCCACGGACATTCTGTGCACCTGCTTCCAGCTCGAGCTCTAGCACATTACCAAGCAAGCTGTGGGGGCAATTGTCCACATGCCAGCACCTGTCACCTCCCTTTTCAACCCCATTTGCACAGACATGGGACCTGAACCCTGCGGCTGGGCTGGGACAGCAGGGTCCCCAGTCGCACGTCTGCTTCCCTGATGAAGGTGTGAGGTTCAGGAAAACCCCATCGTGGGGCTCCCTTTCACCAGACCACTGCGCACATACAGCCCCAGACCTGGGGTCCCTGTCACACTCCAGCCCCACCTGGTACAGCGAGAAAACTCAGCCCGTGAAGTCAGACTTGCCTAGGTCTGAGTCTGGGCTCTGCTGCTTACCTGCGATCTCTCTGAGTCTCTGTTTCCTCATCTG
>NW_026652316.1:113565-127044 GCF_009828535.3 Hylobates moloch
TCTGCTGCTTACCTGCGATCTCTCTGAGTCTCTGTTTCCTCATCTGGGCTCTGCTGCTTACCTGCGATCTCTCTGAGTCTCTGTTTCCTCATCTGTAAAACAGAGGGTGGTAAGATCACTCTACAAGAGGCTCGGGAGCTGGGTCCTCTTAACCGGGTACAACCGGAAAGCCCAGGAAGGAGGACCTGGCGCCGAGTGGCCGCCCCCTGCCCCCTCCCACCCTCGGCAGCTCTCGGCTCAGAACAGACGCCAGAACCGAAAGCCCTCCCCTCGCATTTCTGGGTCTTGGGCTTTGCAGTTTCAAATGTTTTATTCTGTTGCTCACAGAGTATGTCCAAACTGAGCACCCACTATAGACTGATTTGGGGTTCAGAAAATATGGGCACTTAGGGAATGGGTGGTTTCGAACCTATTATAACTTCTGACCTACTTACTACCTGGCATTCATTTTCTATCCTTGAAACCAAGCCGGGTTTCTTTCTTTCTGTTACCCTAAGCCTTATACAAAGCCTGGCATCTAGCAGGAGCTCAGGAAAGGGTGGATGGAGCTCCCAGGGCCTGGTTGCCAGCCAGTCTCGGGAGGTTGCTTTGCTCAGTCAAATCGAGGAGATTTGTCCCCAGCCTAGGTGCTGGGGCATAACGAAATTGAGGCCCCTTTATCCAGGCTAGACTCACCTGTCCCCTGTCTGCCCTGGATACTCCCTCCTCACCTTCCTGCACCCACCTGGCTCTCTCCTTCCCATTCTGACCCTCAGTTTGCCTCCTCAGAGGACTATTCCTGAGCGGCCTGTCTCCGGATCAGCCCCCAGGGCCTCTGGGGCAGGGCAACTTGGCTCTTTCCACCCTCGGCCTCCCCCAGCACCTCCAGCCTGCTAGGACACTCTGCTCCATTGTCTAGCCAGCCGCTCCATGGTCTGATGTCACCCCCCCGGAAGTGGGGCCGGAGAGCAGGGATGGGGTGGACCCTGACCGGGGAAGGGGGAGAATTAAGTCCACAGCATCGGTGATTGCCTCAGGCCGTGGGGAACTCCCTCCGTCCCCTTGTCCTGTTGTAAAACAGCAGCATGTGTGCGCACGTCCTATGCGCCAGGTACCAGCTCTTGTAAGCTCCACTGCAACTGGAGGAGACAGAAGGCTATTTTGTAGGTAGGAGAACCAAGGCTAGAGGGGATAAGCAACTTGCCCCAAATCAGGTGAGTGGCAGAGCCAAGACTTGAATCCTGCCAGTCTGACTTCAGAGTTTTTGTTTTGTTTTGTTTTCGAGATGGAGTCTCACTCTGTCACCCAGGCTGGAGTGCAGTGGCGTGACGTCGGCTCACTGCAACCTTCGCCTCCCGGGTTCAAGCGATTCTCGTGCCTCAGCCTCCCTGAGTAGCTGGGATTACAGGCGTGTGCCACCATGCCTGGCTAATTTTTGTATTTCTAGTAAAGACAGAGTTTTGCCATGTTGGTCAGGCTGGTTTCAAACTCCTGACCTCAGGTGATCCGCCTGCCTCGGCCTCCCAAAGTCCTGGGATTACAGGCGTGAGCCACCGCACCCAGCCCAGAGCTCTTAATGCTCATGTTATGTTGTTTCTCCTAGTGTGCAACACACACACACAAACACACACACACCCTGCTCTGCGCTGGGCAGTGTGGAGTCCTATCAGGACCCCGAATATCTCTAAAGAGACTGCCTCCCAGCAGCGCACACATACCACTCAGGGCTGTTTATAACCTCACCCTGTGACAAGTATTTCTATCACACACAAGCAGTCCTGGCCTACATTCCTCAGCCTTCTGCCTACTCATCCTTCAAGACTCAGCTCCTTGGGGAAGCCTCTGCTGTCCCCCGGCTGTGTGAGCACTCCTCTCTGAGTCCCTCTCCCTCCGTGTTTGTGCTGATCCAGATCAGAATCATTGCCTAGGGCCTCCAGGAAGCTGTGGGCCCAGCTCTCAGAGCTCATGGGGGCGTTTGCTGGGTGAAACAGAGGGTCCTGGGACCAGGGGCCACGCAGGGCTGCTGCACTGAACAACCACAAGACTAGAAGGGGCCTCTCTGGGGTCCTCCCTCTTTTTCCCAGCTCCACCTCCTGTTACCTCCTCCTCCTCCTCTTCCTCCCACCTCTCTGAGGAGTCTGAAGCTTCCCTCCTACTCTGGAGAATTTGTGATTAATGCTGGCAGAATGGGTGGCAGGGTTCCTGGGCCCTATTCTTGGCTGTGGCCTCATTCTGGAATGTGCCCTGAGGTCAGGTGACACACTCCTCACTCAGGCTGTGTCAGGAGGAAGGAAGAGTGAACCTCCAGCTGGCATCTCCTGAGGGAGAGGGCAGGGTGGGCAGGTGGGCAAGTCCCCCACCCCTCTCCTGCCTGCCTCTCAGGCTCCTGAGGCCCTCGACCCATTTCAGGGTCACGTTGGAGTCCCTGTGGTCCCGTCCCAAATTACCCCGGGACACGGAACTCCACTAGGTCTCCAGCAATACTCTGGCCACCCTCAACCCCACTCGGATGAGGGAAAGCAGAACGCAGCCCAACATAGACTAGCCTGTCCCGGAGGTGGGGCCTCTTCCCAGGTGTCTGTCAGGGGCAAAGGGGGCCCTTGCGTGCTGTTCAGGCCTCGAGGACACTGCCAGAGACACGACGGGAGGAGGTGGACCCATCCTGATAACTTGTTTTCTGTTTTGGTGTGAGGGATGCATCCAATTCTGTCCATAGTCTAAGCGAGAGCAGACAAGGGTGACTTTATCACCTTTCTGTGTGGGTAGCCTGGAAGCGAGGAGGGGCCTGGGGTTTTCTCATGGACCCTGGACAGGGGAGAAGCACGGTGCCAGGAGTGGGGTGGACATGAGAATGCTAACCCCTGCGCCAGGCACTTTACGTGGACTGCCCGGTTGAATCCTCCCAACCCTCTGAAGGCGCCATATTATTTTACCATTTCACCACTTGGCAGATCACACTCTAAGCTGCAAACTTCAGGAGGGCAAAGACCGTGCTTTGTTCACCTATACACCAAACACAAGCCTGACCATGTTCATTAAGTGTTTGTTGAATGAATGAATAAATGGGGCAAGCCCTATAGGCTTTATGGAGGAAAAGAGGCCCTCATAGGTGCTATTTTACAGATGCTGAATCGGAGACTCTAAATGTTTAAAGGACCCAAGGCTATAGGGTCATTAAATGAAAGAGCCAAGATTCAAAGCCAAGTCTGTCCAAATTTGGTACCTGTACTCTTATCATGATATTACATATGTATTTTAACCATTGCAGTTAAAGGCTGAGGACCCAAATGGCAGTTCCCCTTCTAAACACCCATAACCACCACTTCCAACTGGTCCTTGACCTCTGGGAGTACCAAGGGTTTATAGAAATTTTATAAAGCCATACCCTCCAATACTGTTAGTACTGAATTCATGTAAATGAATTTAAATTAAATAAAAATGTAAAATTCAGTTCCTCAGTTACACTAGTTATGGATCAAGTGCCATGTTTCATGCAGCTGGTAGCTGCCATATTGGACAACACAGACAGAATATTTCCAACATTACAGGAAATTCTATTGCACACCCCTGTTATAAAGGATTGACATGAAATTCTCTTTACTCCCATTGTCTCATGACCCT
This sequence comes from Hylobates moloch, assembly GCF_009828535.3. Taxonomy (NCBI): domain Eukaryota; kingdom Metazoa; phylum Chordata; class Mammalia; order Primates; family Hylobatidae; genus Hylobates; species Hylobates moloch. Next base: position 117,166 of record NW_026652316.1, read on the forward strand.
GATCTCAGCCTCAGTATGCCCTCATCTTTTCTCCTGAAAGGCTTATACGTCTTTTTTCTTTTCTCTTTTTTTTTTTTTTGAGACGGAGTTTCACTCTCTCACCCAGGCTGGAGTGCAATGGTGCAATCTTGGCTCGCTGCAACCTCTACCTCCTGGGTTCAAGTGATTCTCCTATCTCAGCCTCCCACGTAGCTGGGATTACAGGCACCCACCATCACACCTGGAAAATCTTCATATTTTTAGTAGAGATGGGGTTTTGCCATGTTAACCAAGCTGGTCTCAAACTCCTGACCTAAGTAATCTGCCTGCCTCGGCCTCCCAAAGTGCTGGGATTACATGTATAAGCCACCGTGCTCGGCCAGGTTTATACATCTTCATGCAAATAAAGTTCTTGATGGCCTCCCTCAATAACCCAGAGTTCCCAAAGAGGGACACAAATAAGCGCACACACACACGCAGCACCAACAGTCATGACACAGAGGTGAAGATGAGTTCTCCAAACTTTTAGCTGAATATGGTGGGGGTGCTGCTGATAGGAAGAAGACAGTGGGAATGAGAGGCTAAGTCCTCCCTTGGCACAGCACAGTGCCCATGACGGCTGCTGCCTCCCAGGAATCAGTCTGCCAACAGGCCAGTTACTCAGCAGCTCTTCAGAGACACCTATGCTGCAGCTGTCATCTTGTTTCTTGCATGGAAGTGCTGACTAAAAGTCTAATAATTATTTTGTTAGTGGTCATTGCTGCTATAAGAGTGCTGCATAAGCATTTAAAAGGAAGGCCCAGGGGGCTCTGTTCTGCAGGATGGGGGTGGTTAAAGACGTCAAGAACAAGGCCTACTTTAAGAAATACACGTGAAATTTAGAAGATGACAAGAGGGTAAAACCGATTATTATCTTTGGAAACACTTGGTGATGTAGGGATAAAACAAGTACAACATGTGCCCAAATGCAGGAAAAGTCATGTAACTAATAGAGATATCATTTGTCAGATTACTTGTGCTCATATAGAAGGGGATATGATAGTCTGTACAGCTTATGCACACGAACTGCCAAAATGCAATGTGAAGGTTGGCCTGACAGATGACGCTGCAGCATGTTGTACCAGCCTGTGCTGGCCCGCAGGCTTCTCAATAGGTTAGACATGGACAAGATCTATGATGGCCAAGAGAAGGTGACCAGAGATGAATTATAATGTAGAAAGCATTGATGGTCAGCCCGGTGCCTTCACCTGCTATTTGGATGCAGGCTTTGCCAGAACTACTATTGGCAATAAAGTTTTTGGGGCCCTGAAGGGAGCTGTGGATGGAGGCTTGTCTATCCCTCACAGTACCAAATGATTCCCTGTTTATGATTCTGAAAGCAAGGAATTTAATGCAGAAGTGCATCAGAAGTACATCATAGGTCAGAATGTTGCAGATTGGATGCATCACCGAATGGAAGAAAATAAAGATGCTTACAAGAAAGAGTTATCTCAATGCATAAAGAACAGTGTAACTACAGACATGGTGGAGGAGATGTGTAAGGAAGCTCATGCTGCTGTACAAGAGAATCTAGCTGTGTTAGTCTTTTCTTGCACTGCTACAAAGAAATGCCCGAGACTGGACAATTTATGAAGAAAAGAGGTTTAAATAGCAGGCTATGCAGGAAACATAGCAGCTTCTGCTTCTGGGGAGGCCTCAGAAAACTTACAATCATGGCAGAAGGCAAAGGGGAAGCAGGCACGTCTTACATGGCTAGAGCAGGAGGAAGAGAGAGGGGGGGGAAGTGCTACATACTTTTAAACATCCAGAGCTCCCAATGACTTCCTCACTCACTATCACGAGAACAGCACCGAGGGGTGGTGCTAAACCATTCATGAGAAACCACCCCCATGATCCAGTCATCTCCCACCAGGCCTCTCCTCCAACACTGGGGATTAAAATTTGACATGCAATTTGGTGGGGACACAGATGCCAACCATATCACCGGTCCATGAGAAGAAGCCCGAGAAAGAAGCTAAAAAGAGGAGATAGAACCATCCCCAAATGTCCCTTGCCCAGAAGAAAGATTGGGTAGCTCAAAAGAAGGCAAGCTTGTTTTCTCTGAGCCCTCTCGTACAAGAGCAGAGGAGCAGACTGCTGAGGGCTAAACCAAACAATCATTTTCTTTCTTTTTTTTTTTTTTGAGATAGAGTCTTGCTCTGTCACCCAGGCTAGAGCTCAGTGGTGTGATCTTGGCTCAGGGCAACCTCCAACTCCCAGGTACAAGCAATTCCCCTGCCTCAGCCTCCCCAGTAGCTGGGATTACAAGCATGCCCTACCACACCAGGCTAATTTTTGTATTTTTAGTAGAGACAGGGTTTCACCATGTTGGCCAGGCTGGTCTCGAATGCCTGGCCTCAGTTGATCCACCTGCCTTAGCCTCCCAAAGTGCTGAAATTACTGGCGTGAGACACCACGCCCAGCCCCAGACAACAATTTTCTATGAGGATTTTTCAGATAAAGACAATCAACATATTAAGCAATAAATAAATAGATAAGTAAATAAAGGACCAAATATTTTATGCCTCGAGGTCCCCAAATCTCCTTGCTATCCAGGGCGGGCCAGCAGTGAGAAAAGGTCGCAGTCATGGCAGAGCATGGGCTCAAATACAGGCTTTGTGACTTTGAGTAGTTAACTTCTCTGTGCCTTAGTATTATCATCTATACAACAGAATAATAATGGCAGCCATAGTGCCTCTCCAGGGTAGTTGGTCCTGTGCCTCATTGCTTCAGTTTGCTGGGGATAATTGCTGTTGCACGTTCCTGCCCATGATTGGAGCAAGAACCAGGAAGGGAGAACAGGCCCGTCTCCCAGAGCAAAGTGAGAACAGATGCAGTCTCCTTTGCTGACAAGGAAAGAGTCCAGGAGGAGGGTAGCTTGAGAAGAGAGGGGGAGAGGAGGAGGGAGGGAATGAGAAGAAAAAGGAGAAGAGGGATGAGGAGATGCATACACACATACGCACACACTCGGGGTTGTGCAGTTGGAGGCCCAGGAAGCAAAGACAAAGTGTAGTAATTTGGTTAGAGATGAGGAACTTCTGAGACCTCCATGGAGGCCCTAAGAATATTTCTGAACCCTTCATTCCCAGCTCCAATACCTTGGGGCACAGAACTAAGCTCTCACCGACCCCTTATTTCAAGTGCCACTCTCCATCTCAATGTACTACAAGGGGCAACAGAATAAAAGGGGAAACAGCCTTAGCACCCTGGTGTGATCAATAACAGACTCAAAGCAATCTTCACAGTCATTACAACCAGCAGTTTTACTCTGTGACCCTAATAAGCGCTGAAGCTGGTGTTTATGGATGACTAGAACACAGCTTTAGTGAGACTTACACAGATGGCAACCCATCCCTGTCCCAGGCCTCATAGAAGATGGGCACCCTTTACCAATTAGATGCCCTTTTGCTAGGGTTAATAATTTCCATTACTAATAGCTTACAGCACTTAATATGTGTTCAACATGTATCATCTCATTAAATATTTACAACCCTGGGATGTGTATATTTTTCACCTCCATTTAATAATCTGTCCATTTCAGAGATAATGAAACTGAGGCTCAGGGAGATTGAATAATTTTCCCAAAGTCCCTGGCCAAGCAGGGAACCAAACCTAGGCATGTCTATATGACTCCAAAGGCCACGTACTTAACTGCATGTGTGATATTTTACACCACAGATTCAAGAACAGTCAAGTCTGGTTTCGTCTCATTTTGTGTCCTCCCTTCTCCCTGCTAATATACCAGGAAGTTTTGCTTCCTAGGATTCTCATGAAGAGGCGTGTTTATGGTCAGCTGACCTCCCCTAAATAGGCTGAGCACATGCCCTTGAGGCTAAGCCATGCGGGGAGAGGTGGAGGATTTGAACCCTCTCTCACCACAGAGTAAAGAGAGTTCAGGTTATTCTATGTAGGGAAGAGGATTCTGCTGAATGCTTTATTTATCTTACACACTCATCACACCAACCCTAACAGGTAGAATTTGGAACCCTTTTACAGATAGGAAATCCAAGTGGAATCGTTGTAACAGTGCAGTGCTATTTAAGGTTGAGTTTGGGATTTGATTCAAAGTCTGACCCCAGGCCAGGCACGGTGGCTCATGCCTGTAATCCCAGCACTTTGGGAGGCCGAGGCAGCAGATCACCTGAGGTCTGGAGTTCGAGACCAGCCTGGCCAACATGGTGAAACCTCATCTCTACTAAAAATACAAAAAAATTAGCCAAGCGTGGTGCTAGGCACCTGTAATCCCAGCTACTCAGGAGGCTGAGGTAGGAGAATCCCTTCAACTTGGGAAGCGGAGGTTGCAGTGAGCCGAGATTGTGCCACTGCACTCCAGCCTGGGTGACAGAGCAAGACTCTGTCTCAAAAAAAAAAAAAAAAGTCTGATCCCAAAGCCCATGTTCGTTCTCACAGAGGATCACGAGGAGTAATGTTATTTGGAGGCTGAATGAAGCCCCCTACACCACTCTAGAGCACTCTTACATCTGCAGGGAAAATTGTGGGGCCTAAACATGTGCCCCACTGGTCAAGTGAGTGTGAGACAAGGATCAGACGCTGGTGTCTTCTGTGCCAAAGCAAGATCCACGCTCTGTACAGAGTAGTGATGCTCTCTGAACAGTCCCAGGTCACATGAAGGAGCTTGGCCAGCTTGTGGTGGTATTTTCAGGGGATGACAGAGTGCTCAGCCACCAAGAGAACTTAGGGAAGCCTGGGGAAGGGCATTGCCCGGGGAAGTGACCCAGGCGAAAAGTTACTTGGGAATGTTAATTTCTGGCTGAAATTTATACAAAGCTTTCCCTTCAAAGCCTCATTCTATGATTTATGTTCAAACCGGAAGATATTACAAGCACCCAGAAAGCCAAACTGGAAAAGGAAACTGCAGAGCTCCACAGACTTGTTACCTTGGCCAGGGGTAGGGTGTGGCGATGGGAGTGGCAACTGGGAGTGACCTGGGGGTGTCTGAGTTTGTGCAATGAACACGCACTTTCCACCAACACCAACTTCTGGAGGGGTAGTACCTGCTGTGAGCCCTGACATCACAAAACCAAAAGAGGCTTTGTCACTAAAGGTAGGAAAACAAATGAGATGACCCCTAGAGGGAGCTTCTAGCCTGAGGAAGTTTCTAGATTAAGCATGAAACTGAAACTGTCTTAAAAGGAAGGGATTCAATATTCCTCTGACACGGCCTGACGCCCCTCTCACTCCCACCTCTTCTTTCCTTGGACTTCTCACCGGTCCTCCCCCTCTCACTCCTGGGTTTGATGAATAAAGAAGTTTTAAACTATTTCTCTTTCATAAAGTTTCTGTACAAAGCTTGAAACAGTGAAAAAATAAGTTAAAATGTTCAGATTCAAAGGCAGGTTCTCCCAGGAGAGATGGGCTGGCAGCAGAGCTTCTATTTCTGATTTCCTCTGCCTTTTTCCCCAAGGGTTAGCAGCACACATTCTTCCTACTGTGGATACATCTGATGAAGAACACACACATACATACACCAAGACCAAGGTTTTCATCTCAACTGCCTGTTCCTCCACTGGAGCTGGGAATTTGAGGGAGCCCAGGCTTCCCCGGGTGCTTCCAGGGGACATTGTACCCATTCTTCATAGCTGGATATCTCCTCCCAGATCTAGAATCCCTAAGATGGCACAGTCTCTCCCTTTTTTTGTTCATACCCCTACATTTTCCTGTGTAATTATGATTATTTGAGAGTGTGTGTTATCCTTTGCTAGAGTGTAAGCTCCTTTAGAGGTTCTGAAGGATTGTATATATCACTGCCAGTTCCTAACGCAGGAGACGCTTAATAAATGTGTTGAGTGGATGAATACAGGAGCTGTTTTTAATCATATCTCACCTTGTTTGAGAAAGAATTTAGGGACAAGAATGGAATCTGAGCCCAGGGCAGCCACTTGAGTCAACATCACTCTTTTGCTATCACAAGTACTAGTAAAGCTCAGGACCCATGACATCAGTATGTGAAGTGCCTATAGTTGCTTCTCAACAAATCTAATCATCCAGAGAGCAGTAGTGATGTAAGTAAGTAAAGCTAGCACGTAGCCCTCAAACTCATATCTTATTCCATTGTGTTTTTGCAACTGATTTCCCTTTCCTAATTGTGCCTGGCAAAGGCTGATAGTAAAATAAGTTTGGGATTGCTGAGCAAACAATCACAAGTGAGGTTTGCAGGAGAGGTTAGATGACTTCTAAATAATCAAGTGTGGCTCTTTTATAAAATCGACCGGTTGAGGTCAACCAAAGGAGCAGGATAGTGTGATGGTTAAGGATCATGGACTTTGGAAACAGAATCCCACAGTTCAAATCCTAGCTCCACTTGCTGTGACTGTTGCAAGCTCTCTGCCTCCACTTACATATCTGTAAATGGGAGAAACAGTACAACCTTCAGAGGGTTGTTATGAAGTTGAACTGAATTTAAATGGGGCAGTGTCTAGCACACACTAAATTCATATAAGGGTTGCCATTATTATTACCGAGCTTTTGGGGTTGGTCATTCCCTCTGGATTCCGTAAGACTTTGTGATAGTATAAAAATCATCCTTCAAATAGGAACAGCTCCCCAGCCTCCTTGAAAATCTGGGAAAAAAACACGTGCGCAATCTTCGGGAAACTGTGGTGTCAGAACTTCTGCAAAGCCTCCTTCCGGGGAAACTGATCTCCAGGGCAAGTTGTCAGGCAGTGTATGCAGAAGCTCTCTCCTTTACTGTCCTTTCCACCTTTCCCAGGCCCTGGAAACAAAGGCAGATAGAAGACATCACACCCTGGTCCCTTGTCCGCTGACAGACCCTTCTCCTTTGGCAGATGCTCCTGGGGAGATAAGCTCTCACCTCCATCTCTCTATTCCTTTTACACAGAACCCAAAAAGTTCTTTGAACTTTAGTCGTTCAGAAAATAAACAAGAGTCTTCTTTCTAAGTTACCAAAAAAAGTTTCCTTCCTTTCTTCCATCCTTTTTCAAGATTCACAAAGAAGAATTTCCCCGGGTAAAATCCTTTATAGTTGTGTGAAAACTGGTCGTTCTCAAAGTCTTTAGTTAAAGAGCCTCTGGTGACACCTTAGTTTCTAGAAAGGTTGACTGCAGATTGCAGCTATCTTAAGCCTTCTTAAGCCTTGTATTAAAATGGTTTAAGAGATTCCCATCATGTTTTCTGGAAATAAAAAGAAATTAGAATAAACTAAGTCACCAGGGATCCACAAAACTTTAGAATGGCAGGTAGTTTGCAAAACTAGGAGAGTTCTTTTTGGGAAAAGAGATTTGAGGGCAGTAGGCAGATCTGGATAATCAGAGTGAAGAAAGAATAGGCATTCCCATTACAAAACAAAACAAAATTCAATCTTCATGCTCACTAATAATGCATTGATGGGGCCGAACGCAGTGGCTCACGCCTGTAATCCCAGCACTTTGGAAGGCCAAGGCGGGCGGATCACGAGGTCAGGAGTTTGAGACCAGCTTAACTAATGTGGTGAAACCCCGTCTCTTCTAAAAATACAAAAATTAGCAGGGCATGGTGGCACGTGCCTGTAATCTCAGCTACTCAGGAGGACGAGGCAGGAGAATCACTGGAACCCGGGAGGCGGAGGTTGCAGTGAACCGAGATTGCGCCACTGCACTCCAGCCTGGGTGACAGAGTGAGACTCCGTCCCCCACCACCCCCCCAAAAGAAAAGAAAGAAAAAAGAAATGCATCGATGGCTAGTGGGGGGGTGGCAAGGGAAAGCCATCTGAAAGGAATACCTGCACTTAGTGCAAAACAGAAAAAGATGTTCCTATGCCTAGGAACTACTGAACCTGTATCACAAGGTGTCTGGATCCTGTACTAAAATGTACAATATTTGCAGGGTACGATGATTCCATTTCTTTCCTTTTCTTTTTTTTTTTTCTGAGATGGAGTCTTGCTCTGTCGCTCAGGCTGGAGTGCAGTGGTGCGATCTTGGCTCACTGCGACCCGGCTCATGGATTCCGGTGATTCTCCTGCCTCATCCGCCCCAGTAGCTGAGATTACAGGCACGTGCTGCCACGCCCTGCTAATTTTTGTACTTTTAGTAGAGACGGGGTTTCACCTGTTGGTCAGGCTGCTCTCAGACTCCTGACCTCATGATCCGCCTGCCTCAGCCTCCCAAAGTGCTGGGATTACAGGCATAAGCCACCGCACCCGGCCAGTAATTCCATTTCTTAAACCATACTGATATGATACTGATAGTATTCCTTTCTATCAGTATCCAGAAGTCATCTACTTATACTCACCATTTGCTAGAAAACAAGCTAGACTGATGCCATGTCCATTCTTGACACTCTTTCTTTCTGGCCTAAAGAAAGCACGAAATTGTTTTAAGTCAGCCTTCACACTCCAAAAGAGTGTGCAACATAATTTTCCAACTTTCTCACTAGCACTAAGAAAGAGGAAAAAAAGACCTCAAGAGCTGTAGAAGGGCATGTGGAGAACCAGAGTTTAAAAATAGCTGCAACCTGATGGCTGGGAAGGAAGTTTATGTTTAACATTCAGTGCAAAAAAAACAAAACAAAAAACAAAAAGAACCCCACATAAAATCAATGTCTAGCTCATTTTCTCAATGTGGTTTTTCCACAATTATTTTTGAAACACTTGAAGAGTGTATAGGCAGAAGGGATGCGACCTACGGTATATGCCAAGGTTTGTCTAAAAATATTTTACACCTGTTCTCTGTACTGCACACTGGTCATATTTTATCAGTGAAGTAAGTACTCATAATGCCAGACGGAATGTGTTTTTCCTTCCAAGTCCTCTATGTTTTCCCCTTTGGTAAAGCAAACCTCCTCTTCTTTTCTACCTGCACTAAAATAAAGCTAGCACCATTATCCATATGACGTATCAACCACCAAGCTACATTTTAACTACTATTCCTCAGGCAATATTGTTTAAATAAGAACAACTATGTCAATATTTTTCACAATAGCAAGGACGTTTTAACTTAGCAAACACTTATGGCTGCTCCCAAAAGGAAATGTCAACTAGTACACTGGGTTTTAATCAACTTGCCAATTGTATGAAAAAGAATGCACTGGTTTCCTTCAGTGCCTCAAAACTAGAAATACAAACTCCGTGATATTTATTTTTATGAAAATAATTGTATTTATTTTATGAAACATGAGCTTTTAGAATATTACTGTAGAATTTCAATTTTCTGTTGACACAAATAATTGACAGCAAAATGTTCATATAAGAAGGCAGTTATAATCTTCATTTACTTTCCTGATTTTAAAGGGCAGCAAACATGCCTAGAATTCTGGACTTTATGGCTTCTAAATACTGTGAGCCCCTATTGGCACATGTTCTATTAGTTCACTGACAACTCTTAATAGCAAATGATTAGTTCTCACAGCTGCTCAAGGAAGCATATTGGTATCACTGTATTCATTTTGCAGATGAATAAACTGAGCCATCTGAATCAAATGACTTAATATAATTAAGCAAGGAATTTACACCTATAGTTTCAGTTAGCCAGTAGACAGGGACTGTCTGTTGATTAAATGTTTTCGTCTAAGGTTTGCCTAATTGTGAGATGATCTCAAAGTTCTCACTAACAGACTATATATACAAACCAAGTCCTCTAAGATATAAAATCTTAAAACTTCAAATACTGAGAAATGGTTAATATAGGTTTTACTATTAATACTTACAAGTCAAATTCCATTAATAAGACTTTCAGCCCAATCTAAACCACCTAAAGTTCATCTAAGGGGTCAGCAATATTTGCTCCAATCAAATGCCAGCTAACCCAACAATGTAAATAGTATTTAGTATAACAGGATTTAATCCACGTAGAAACTACAGAAATTCTCCTGAGCCTTCTTTTTTTTTTTTTTTTTTTTTTTTTTTT
>NW_026652316.1:127144-140237 GCF_009828535.3 Hylobates moloch
TTTTGAGATGGAGTCTTGCTCTGTCGCCCAGGCTGGAGTGCAGTGGCACAATCTCTGCTCACTGCAAGCTCCGCCTCCCGGGTTCACGCCATTCTCCTGCCTCAGCCTCCCGAGTAGCTGGGACTACAGGTGCCCGTCACCACGCCCGGCTAATTTTTTGTATTTTTAGTAGAGACGGGGTTTCACCGTATTAGACAGGATGGTCTCAATCTCCTAACCTCGTGATCAGCCCACCTCGGCCTCCCAAAGTGCTGGGATTACAGGCGTGAGCCACCGCACCCTGCCTTGGCCTTTCTTTAGAGTATAAGCACAGACAAGGAATGGTTGTGAAAATAGCAATAGGAGGTTAATGGTTACAACTTTACTTGTAACCGGCCACTAAATATGTAGTTAGGGAATCATCCAGTGGTTCTGAAAAGAGATGTAATTTATATGACTGAATTATGAAAACCAACAAAACTAGAGCATTGCTAGGTGCGGTGGCTCATGCCTGTAATCCCAGCACTTTGGGAGGCTGAGGTGGGTGGATGACCTGAGGTCAGGAGTTTGAGACCAGCCTGGCCAACATAGTGAAACCCCGTCTCTACTAAAAATACAAAAATTAGCTGGGTGTGGTGGTGGGCACCTGTAATCCCAGCTACTCAGGAGGCTGAGACAGGAGAATCGCTTGAACCTGGGAGGTGGAGGTTGCAGTGAGCCGAGATTGTGCCACTACACTCCAGCCTGGGCAACAGAGCAAGACTCCATCTCAAAAAAAGACAAAAACAAAAACAAAACTAGAGCAATGATATAACAATGATTTCTAAAAACATTTCCCTATTGCCTATGAGTTCAGTTTACGACCAATGGAAATATACAGTCTCACTCAAAATATCATCATGGCATATTCTGAGCATGGTTAACAGCCTTCCACTAGACCCTTCTCATTAACACTTTTGTAAAGATTCTGCAAATTACGTAGCTAATACATCAAAAATGGTGTTATTACCCTGACTTCAAATCAGAATAGCAACTAATCGGAGGGAACAAAGCATAGTGCTTAACAGCGTGAACTCTGCATTTGAATCGCCAGTCTGCCATGTATTGGCCATGCAATCTTGGGTCAGTGAAGCTTTCTGTGCCTCAGTCCCATCCCCCTTCCCCTGACCCAGTCTATAAACTGGGTTAGAACTACACTTGACACATAGTAAGTGCTATATGTTTATTTCCTGATTTAAAAGATTTTTAAAAATGGCTCCAACTACATGTTTATATAAGCCACTCAAAAATGGCTTCAAACTGGGCATGCAATTGGAAAATGTGCTAATTTTCCAATTGTATGCCCACAGATAATTGATCCTAAATCCTTTAAACTACAAGATATAATCTTCCTAATATACCACAAAAACTAAAGCACTCTGATCTCAAATGACCTCCTGGGCCAGACTGATTAAGCATCAACTGATTGGTATACTGAACAATGCAATGGGTTTTATTCAGCAGTGACCATTTTACGTACTTGTTTTCTGTTTTTCTTGTATCTGTGCTTGCACTACAGTTGTTACTCAGCATCTGACAAAAGCATGCATTTCCAGTCAAGCAAGGGTACGTATCTGATGCACCATGCCTATGCTATTTTCTGTTTGTGTAGGGAAAGGATATAAAGGAAGGTCTACCAACCGGCATTTTACTTCATTAGCTTAAGTATGTCCAATGAGACATGCTTTGTTTCTTTCTGTGTTACAGTGACTTATTTTAAAATAATCGAAGTCCTGAAGATTTGTTAACTCTCTCAATTAGAATGCCAGACATGTATATGGGAATGAAATTTATACCCAATTGGAAAAACATTATTTTATTATTTTTTTTTGAGACTGAGTTTCGCTCTTGTCACCCAGGTTGGAAGGCAGTGGCACAATCTTGGCTCACTGCAACCTCCGCCTCTGGGTTCGTGTGATTCTCCTGCCTCGCCCTCCAGCCTGTAGCTGGGACTACAGGTGCACGCCACCGCACCTGGCTAATTTAGTGTTTTTAGTAGAGATGGGTTTCACCATGTTGGCCAGGCTGGTCTCAAACTCCTGACCTCAAGTGATCCACCTGCCTCGGCCTCCCAGAGTGCTGGGATTACAGGTATGAGCCACAGCACCTGCCCTGGGAAAACATTTTAAACTCAGAGCACCTTTAGTTTCACCTTCAAAAGCTAAGTTTTGAAGAAGGCCTATATTTACATTTGCCATCTATCATAGGTGAAAAGGAGATTTCACAATGTACCTGATTTGAGAAAAGACAAGGCAGAACAGAAAACGAATATACTAAATTTAGAAAGCCATTTTTTGGTATAATATTCCTTACTCATCCATGAGCTATGAAATCTGTAAGGCAACATTTTGGACGCTCAGGGTATTCAGAGGCTGCTACGGTATCTGTAGTTATAGGAGTCAAAAAAATGGGAAAGGCTTATGAAAATAATGAATTCATCAAATTGTCAACCGAAACAGTCTCCCCACAGAAAGTCAAAAGCGTGATGGCACCTTGGGGAGAAAATGACTTGGAACTAAGATGTAAGCTTTTCTCAGATGTGCAAAAGCACCTTTTAAAAAATTCCCATTCCTAATGAACAAAAAGGGCATGTAAACAGGGCCTTTGTTCATTTTTTAAAAAATTATGAAGTCCTCGCCGGATGCGTCGGCTCACGCCTGTAATCCCAGCACTTTGGGAGGCTGAAGCGGAGGATCATGAGATCAGGAGATCGAGACCATCCTGGCCAACCCCGTCTCGTCTCTACTAAAAATATAAAAATTAGCTGGGCGTGGTGGCGCACATCTGTAGTCCCAGCTACTCGGGAGGCTGAGGCAGGAGAATCACTTGAACCCGCGAGGCTGAGGTTGCAGTGAGCCGAGATTTCACCACTGCACTCCAGCCTGGCAACAGAGCGAGACTCTGTCTAAAAAAAAAAAAAAAAAAAAGATGAAGTTCTCAAGGACACCAAGCTCAAGTTTTAATAAAACCAATCAAGATCGCATTTTGAGTTAATCATTCTCCGGTGTCAAACATATGTACCAAGATGAAATTTCCTTAAGATTTTTGTCAATACATATATCCTTAAGATCTGAAACAGATAGTCATGCTTATGTTAACCTCAGTATTTAAAATCTGAATATATTAGTGCTTGGCTGGGTGTGGTGGCTCACGCCTGTAATCTCAGCATTTCAGGAGGCCAAGGCGGGCGGATCACCTTAGCTCAGGAGTTTGAGACCAGCCCAGGCAACGTGGTGAAATCCTGCCTCTACAAAAAATACAAAAATTAGCCGGGAACGGTGGCACACACCTATAATCCCAGTTATTCAGGAGAGTGAGACGGGAGAATCGCTTTAGTGGAGGTTGCAGTAAGCCAAGATGGCCCCATTGCACTCCAGCCTGGGTGACAGAGCAAGACCTTGTCTCAAAATAAAATGAATATATTAGTGCTCCAGACAGTTTCAAATTCTATTGTTGACCAGGCGCAATGGCTCACGGCTGTAATCAGAGTACTTTGGGAAGCCAAGGCGGGCAGATCACTTGAGGTCAGGAGTTCGAGACCAGCCTGGTCAACATGGTGAAACCCTGTCTCTACTAAAAATACAAAAATTAGCCGGCATGGTGGCGGGTGCCTGTAGTCTCAGCTACTCGGGAGGCTGAGGCAGGAGAATCACTTGAACCTGGGAGGTGGAGGTTGCAGTGAGCCGAGATGGTGCCACTGCACTTCCGCCTGGGTGACAGAGCAAGAGAGTCCGTCTCAAAAAAAAAAAAATTCCATTATGTACTGTCCAGCTGCCTTATGATTTTCAGAAAAAGCACATTACACTTGAGCCTTCATTTATAAGTAGAGTTTTCTCCCAAACCTCACTGTATCAGTCTGTAGCAGAAACTAGTGCTTAAAGCCATTACCCTGATTGTTCTTACAGCTATTCAAACTTCGTGATCACAAAAGCATGTAAGTGGTGTTGGCAGACCAGATCTCTGCTGCTCGCACCCAGTATTCCAATACTTCTTCATAGCCTCATTCTGTCCCCTAAAGAACAAAAGCCTCACCATGGAGCTGACGAACAGCTTAGCTCTGTTATTTCAGTGCTTGTTTCCTTAAAACTTTTTATTGCTCTACGCTGCATGGGTAAATGACAAAAGGCTTTTGTAGACTGGTGTCCGAAAAGCTCATGAGACCAAATTTATTTCACTGGTAACCCAGGCAGTGCTGGTTTCTTACTATAAAAGTACATATAAAGTTTAAGACAGCTTTCTCACCAATACTATGTCAACACTGTATCAATTGGCATTTAGTGAAATGACTCATTTAGTGTTCTTCCCTCCAACTCTTCAGTTTTAAAAAACTCCATCCTCACCAAGCCACTCCAATTTGATACATTGTCAATATCTCTAAAGCCTTCAAACCAGCAGGTTGGGTACCCACTCGCAAAAAATTAAATACATAAGCGTTTTTGCTGGGAAAATGAAAATGCTAACATCTAACAATCTGTCCAGCTGTGAATAGATTTTGACCATAAGTTCTCTAGCTACATGCAATGGCTAAACTTTAAAGATTAGTAAAGTGATGTAAATTTTTCTTTTTAAAGTTCAGTCAGCCGCTTTGTCCAAGCAAGTTTCCTGAGCAAAAACAGAAAACTGATCCAATGCTCTCTCCATATAAATTTCAAATAAATCATCTCAGATTACACGAAGGAATTTCATCTTATCACCTGACTCCTCCATGTCAGCATGACATTTTGAAACTTGCTGTATAGCTAACCTTACCATACCATCTCTATCATGGGGTAGACAAATGTGGACTGAAGAGGGCTGTTAAAAAATAAAGTTGTCCCAAGCACTGGTCAGGCTATAGTTTTGATAGCATTTTTTATGTGGCAAACCACGATCTGGTGCATTAGTAAAGCAACTGCTTTCCATTATTCCTTCGTGACTCAATGAGTCAGGCCTTTTTCCATCATTAGCATTTACAAGATAATAACTCCAGATCTTTAGAAAACACTTAAAAACAAAGACCACGATAGGTGTTTTTAATTTTAAAGAATTTTAATACAAACTTAATATAAACTATTTCAGTCCCTCTTAACATGTAAGACACTGACTCAAAATACTTTTATACCGTTTTTTTCAAGTATTGCACAATATAGGTACAAAATTAATATTTACGATTACATTTTTCTTCCGTAATATATAGCAAAAATCTTTAAACTTTTAACAGAAAATACATTTTTTTGAAAAAGCAAATATTCGTACATTTTAATTCCACCACTAAAGGAATATCCTGTACACAATTTTTAGAATAGTTGATGTCTTTAAGATGGATATTTTACAATTTCAGTAAAAAAAATACAACATGAAGCTGCTGCTGTCACAGATCACTGTAGTAAAAAGATATAAATGCAATACCATGTCGTAGAAACAATATATATATCCTCTGATATTTTACAAACTTTGTACTAAATTAAATTATACAATTAGAAAAGACCAATAAACCCACTTATTAGTGCCAATTTTTATAAAAAAAAATCAGCCATGTCCTTGCTATATCTTAAATACTGTAAGAGGCCATATCTGAGAGTATACTTTAAAATATACAGTCAGTATAAAATAACTTTGTGCTTGGTTGGCAAATGAAAAATGATGCATGTTTTATTATTATTTTTTTAACCAAGCTTGAATGTATCCTTACTATAAGCTTAAAAAAAAAATTCTCAAGGAGGTGAAAAAAAAAATCCCCCTTGGGCCCGTGCATTTTAACTTGTACGATACATTTTTTTTTTTTTTTTTTTAGTTAGCCATAACAGGCTGGAATTGCTGGTTAGAATACTGCATGTTATTTAAGCTAAAATTCAAGCCATCTACAAAAGACTTCTCATTGAGGCCTCCATAAGCCGCAAACACATCAAAGGCATTACTGTACTGGAGAGGACTGAGGTTAAGGGGGCTGTCACCTGGGAACATTCCATTGGTACTACTACCTTGACCCTGCATATTAGGAAAAATAAATTCCTTGGCATTAGGAGAAAGAGCAGAGGTTTTCTGCTGTTGTTGCTGCTGTGGTGGTGGTGGTGGCGGTGGCGGCTGGGCTGGCTGCTGCTGTTGCTGTGGCTGCTGCTGGCTACCCAAGCCAAGCCCATACAGAGAGTGCACTGAGGAAGAGATGGCTTTCTGCTTCAAGAGGTCATTCACATTCAAGCCGAGGTTGATAGGAGAAGTACGTGCAACCTTGTTGCTACGGCCACTATTCTTCATTTTGGTAGAGCCGAACTTGGTGGCAGCAAAAGTGGCAGTGGTAAAGGTTAAAGGCTGAGTGGACCGGGGCATGAAGGTAGGGCTTACAGCAGCAGAGTGACCAAAAGGAGGCGATGGAGAGCTGGACACTGATGAGGCTGGGTCACTTATGGGCATAAAAACCTGGGCCTCTGGGTTAAAGCTGTTTTTGATCTCCTTATCCAACTCACATCCATTTTCATTATTATCATCCACGTAAAGCACCTTCACTGGTCCCTTTTCACCAATTTGGTAAGAAACCTCAAATGGGTCGATCCAAACACTAAGATCCTGTGGCAGATTGCCACGAACATCTTCAATGTCCAAACCACTCTCTTTGGATGCTTGTTCAATCACTGGGTCCACTTTCTCCCCTATGTGTATACATCGAAACCCCGATCCTTTGTATGGCTTTTCAGGATACCAGTGCCCTTCATATTTCTTCTTAAGAAGTCTTTCAAGTTCTTCACCAAAAATGTTGACACGTCTCCTGGGAAGCTTATTGTACAAATACGAAATAATAAAATTTAGTGCTACTTGGATTTCAAGCTGCATAGCTGCTACGCCACAAAATTAGGTTTCAACTCCCCCACCAAAAAAAAAAAAAAATGTTCAGTTTGTGGCAGAGAAACAAATTTTCATTCAAAGTGCTGGTATTAGTAGATTATCCTTCACCTTGAGTGATCTTGCTCCTTAAAACAAAAGCAAACATATCCAAATAAGATAAATGTAATATAAGTCCCATGACCTACCCCCCTTCAAAGTAATTTCACCTTTCAAAATGTCTAATATCCTGTGTTAGTCTGCTAAGGATAAAAGAAAAAGAAAATGTCTACTAGGACAGAAAGCCTGAAAACTGTTACTAGCACAAAATAAATATAAAATAGAAAATTGTTTATTAAAGTTTAAAATCACACAGGAAAATGTAGATTTACAAATGAAATAATGCTTTTAAAAACCTGTTTCTGAATAGAGTTCTAAGAAGAAAAATCTCTAGAACATCTATTCTTCTCCCCTCAATTCTCACAAGAATATTTATTGTGCTTAGCATCCTCCCCCCACCCCCATATATATAAATGTCACTTTTAGGTAGTAATTTTTATTGTTATTCACCAACTTAGAAGTGAATCCACGTTTTAGTTTACTTTAGATATATACTGTTTAAATCTGCTCTGTCATTGACATTTAAAAATTTGGTAAGTTAGGAAAATCATTTTAATTTCCATAGTACATGATGCTAAAATTAAAGACACTGAGTACTAAATGTATTTCATCCTAGTAAATAATTATGAACCAAATTATTCTATATAGTTTCGGCCTTAAGTATACTAAAAGCATACAATATAACAAAATTCAGCTTCTCTGGACCTTTTGTTTTCAACGTGTATTTTTCTAAATCTGAAAATATCTATTCGGCAGCAAGTATAACAAAAGCAACGACACAAATTAAAACTATTGATTATTCTGTTTAAGGCCAGGGTTTGAGTTTTAGTCTGATTTAAAAAAACCTCCGTCCGTCCCTCCCTCCCTCCCTCCCTCTCACGGTAACAGCCGGAGAGGCGAGTATGGTTAAGGTCGACCTTTAAACGTTTGCTGGATCAGCACTGGGTGGGGATAAGAAAAGATCAAGGGCAAACAGAAGATATTTGCGAAAGGGATCTATTTGCACACTGAAGTTGATTTAAAAGGACGTTTAAAAATCAAGTTGGTCTTGATTCGTCTGTTCTATTTTCCATATTCGTGGTGACAAAGGGAAAAAGAATCTCTGGCTGCCCCCAAACTACAAACACTTTCCAAGTCAAAAGCCTGAGTGCCGGCAGAGGCAGCTGATTAAGCCCAATTGCTTGAAGGTGCAGCCGAGCGAAATTCAGGCTCGGTGGAAGGTAGTTACAAAGCAACGCCTTAAGACAGGCAGGAGTGTGAAGAATTACATAAACAGCCAGTTAGATCTCATTAGATTTCTGCTCACAGCCCTCGGAGCCCCAGCGCTACAGCAGCAGCAGCAGCAGCAGCAGCAAGAGGAGGTGGAGGTGGAGGAGGAAGAGAGTACGAGCCTCCTCGGAGGCGGAGGAGGAGGAGGAAGGCCCGGGAAATGGAAGAGCAAAAACCTCTCCCGGCTGAGCACCCAGCACCGAGCAGGTCGGGGCGCCGGGTCAGCCGCTCCCCTCCCCCGCCGTAACCCGACCCGCCGCTCCCCGCCCCGTGGCCCCCGCCCCGGGCTCCTGGGACCCGGCCAGAGCCTGGGGGAGCACCGGTTCCCCGGCACCATGTTCAGCCTCGCGGCCACCGGCCCCTCGAACCCCAGCGTTCCACCGCGAGCTCGAAGCTCCTCCGGGCGCCCCAACCCCCCAGTTCCCGTCAGCTCGCCCCGGGCCGCCAGTCCCCGGTCAACTGCCCAGGACGAGCCCGACGCGCCGGCGGCCCCTCGGAGCCGCTCCCCTCGGGTCCCGGCGCTGCCCCCTCGGCCGCCCAGGGCCGCCACCCCACCGCCCCCGAGCTCCCGAGGGCCCAGGGCTCGACGCCGCTGCAGCCTCTCCTCCGCCGCCTGGGCCCGGGGCTCCGGTCTCCTCGCCGACCCCGCCCGGCGCCCCGAGATACTTACGGGCTGCTTCGGGGCGGCTTGGACCACACACCCGCGGCTGGGCGGGGGCGCGAGAGGGTCGGGAGCGGCGAGCTCGCCGAGTGCAGGACGTCGCCGCTGCGGGGCTGAGGACAGAGGCCTCGAGCGGGCCTCGGGAGGTCGCCGTTGGTGGCTTGGGGTGGCGGGCACGGGGGTCAGACGAGCGCGCTCACTTCTCCACACAACCCGGTGCCCGGCCCAGCGTCCCCTCGGTGCGCCCGCTCCACCCCGGGCCAGAGCTTCGCTCCTTCTGCCGCGGCGCGCGCCCCGCCTCTCGCTTTATGGCCTCCTCCCCGCCCCCATCCCCTCCGTCGGGGTGCGCGCGCCCGCCCCGCGTCACACAGCTCCGGCGGCGCAGCCATTCCCCGCGCTCCCCGCCCCGCACCCCGGTCCCCCGCCGGCCGGCTCCGCCCCTGCCCTGCCCCCCGACGCCATTGGCCAAGTCCCGCCTGCCCCTCTCAGGACGCGCGGTGGACGCAGGGGTGGGGAAGCCGCACCCTCCGGGCTCCAGGAGGGGCCAATGAGCCGACGATCGGAGCACGGGGGACGGAATGAAGAGAACGTCTGGAAAGGGACTGTGGGGGCAGACGTGCCAATGAGAGAGAAAGGGGTGGGGTAGGGCGGCCGACGCCCGGTTTAGGCGGAGAGCGCCGGGCAGAGGGGGAGGGGGACGAAGCCGGTGGCAAAGCGGCTCGGGAGAACCGGGGCTGGAGGAGCGTCAAGGGTACCCGGAAAGTGCCCTCTCCGCGGGGGTCTGCGGCCAAGGAGGATCCTGCTAGTGGAAATCTACCAAATCGGCCTCCAGCCCACCCCAGGGGCGGGGTAGAGAAAAGGCAAACTGTGACTGGGACTTGTGCACCCGATTCATTGAATATTAATCACCCCAAGGCCTAGGCCAACCGCCACCCAGAGAGTGGCAGCTGCAGAACCCAAAGCCGTGGAGCCGGGCTGGGGGTGGGAAAGGGAGGCCGCCACAGCGCCCGCCCCGCCGGCGGTTGAACTGCAGCCTCAGGCCTCCTGGTGCGACCCCCGGCTGCGACTCGGATCCGTTTATTCCAAATGTCCCAGCCCACGCCGTGCTCGGAGTGTGGCGACACGAGACGAAACTGCGTATGTATCTGTGTCCATGTCTACACACACACGCATGTGTGCATTTCTAGGGCTTGCTGGATCGCAGGTGCACAGAATAAACGCGGTGCCTGCTTGTAAAGCGCATTTAAGATCATTCTCGGCTTAAATATGTGCGGGTACCTAGGGAGTGGGGTAAGAGAGGGACTCGTAGCGGGGGGCGGGTAAGTGCCTTTTTCACAACCTGCCCCAGAGAACTACACGAAATTACATCGGGAGTGGAATCGAGCGTCCCTCTCAGCTAAAAATATTACTCACAGGTAGCAACGACGCCTGATTGGCCGCGCTGGTCCCTTCGCAACCAGGCGATTGGCTGCCTGGTATCCAGGAGACCGACGTCAAACTCGGACTGGGAAAGGGGGAAAGTCTGGGGGGAGCGAAGGAGGGGAGGGGGAGAAAGAAGCCATGAATGAAACGCCCATCGCCTGGCCTTCCCCCTTTCCCCTTTCCCCTCTCCTCTCCATTCTTGGAGCACTTCCTGGAAAAACACCAGTTGGGGCGCCGCCTTCCCCTCCAAACGATGGGGCCTGCACGCTCAACCTGCTATAAGGAAGTTAAACCGCAGCTCACCAAGGAGTACGGTGTCTACGGGGCGGGCCCGTGTAGACCAGCTGTGCTCCTCCGGCACAAACCCGCCGTACGTGTCAGGCCTAGAAGCTTTTGGCTTTATGGACACAAAATCTGGTTGGAACCGCCTTCTCCTCCCTGACTCTCCCGCCTCTCTTTTTTAGAAGGAACCGTATTGAGAAAGGGTATTTCTGAAGGCTCAATGCCTAGGAGAAGGGGTGGGAAGATGGGTTTGTGGAATGGGCTGAGGGTGGGGAGTGGTCAGGTGACTGATTTGATGTTTATTGTACAGATTCCTAAAACATAGTTTTACTAAGTGACTCCTTAAATTCTGATTAATGTGATTTTTTTTTTTTTTTTTTTTAGTGTTTGGGTTTTTAGTTGCAAACAAGAGTGGATTTGAACTGTGATCAAAGTATGGCAAAACTGTGAAAGTATTTAAATTAAAATGTCCCTCCCTCTGCATTGAAATGTCATCAAAACGTCAAATATAAATGATTTGTTCAGTTTTCTTTTTTTATGTGTTTGTTTTTGGTTTTCTGTAATGACAATTCCATCTGTAATAAAAGTGAGTTATTTTTAATTTTCTAATTAAGCACAGAAATTTCAAGAAACTAGATAGGATATCCTTGGAATGCCTTACCAAAAGAAACACTTCATTTTTCACAAGTTCTAGAAGCACAACTTCTCTTACCATTAGGCAAATAATGGTACTGTACCAAACATCTAGAACTGCGGGACCGTGTGTCTTGATTAGTAGTTTTATATTTGGGGGGGCATATTAGGCATGGCCGAGACTAAAATGTCTAAAGATAGATGAATTGTAATTTTGTCAAACTTATCTGTACTTTTCAAGAATTCTCTAAAGAGAAGGGACAAGTTCTCTTTTCTGAAGGTCTTCAATCTGTAATTCCAGGTTTGAAATATGAGAGCAGTCATCTGATAGGTACTGATTAAATATCAGTAGCATTAAAAGCGTTTTTAAGTCAGAAATGTAGATGTCAAAAATTTATGAGTTATTGCTGCTTAGCTCAGGAGTGTAAGAAAATGTCTGACCAAATATAAACATACACACACGCACACCACACAAACACACACACCACACAAACACACACACGGAGGCCCCATGGCATACTGGAAAAAGCAATGAAGAGTGGGTACTGGGAGATCTGAGTTTCACACCAGTTTCTATAAACTTTTAGTTTTCTCACCTATAAAAAGGGTTGAATTAGACCTTGTCTAATGTCTCCTTCAATTAAAAAAAAATTCCACACTTGGCCGGGAGCAGTGGCTTACACCTGTAATCCCAGCACTTTGGGAGGCCGAGGCAGGCAGATTACCTGAGCTCAGGAATTTGAGACCAGCCTGGCCAACATGGTGAAACCCTGTCTCTACTAAAAATACAAAAATTAGCCGGGTGTAGTGGCACACCCCTGTAATCCCAGCTACTTGGGAGGCTGAGGCAGGAGAATTGCTTGAGCCTGGGAGACAGAGGTTGCAGTGAGCCGAGATCATGCCGCTGCACTCCTGCTGGCCGACAGAGCGAGACTCTCTCAAAAAAATAAATAAATAAATAAAATATTCCGCCCTTAAAACTCAATGTTCCTAACATACATAATGCAGCTGTTTTTCAAATACAGATTGCAAGGCTGGGCACAGTGGCTCTCGCCTGTAATCCCAGTACTTTGGGAGGCCAAGGTGGGCAGATCACCTGAGATCGAGAGCTCGAGACCAGCTTGACCAACGTGGAGAAACCCTGTCTCTACTAAAAACACAAAATTAGCCTGGTATGGTGGCGCATGCCTGTAATCCCAGCTACTTGGGAGGCTGAGGCAGGAGAATCACTTGAACCCGGGAGGCAGAGGTTGCGGTGAGCCGAGATTGTGCCACTGCACTCCAGCCTGGAGACAGAGTGAGACTCCGTCTCAAAAGAAAAAAAAAGAAATGAAATGAGTATTAATAATTACACACCATGTGATAGCTATTCTCCTGTAACCCTTTCTCAATTTACAAGGAAACATAATAAGAATTAGAAAGCTTAGGATGTCTCTATCTCAGAAATCAAGGTGTTGCGTGTGTGTGTCCTTGTGTGGATTAGGTAATAATTCAAGGCACTTTCAAGAACTGTATTTTATGAAGATATTGGAAGTTATTTTTTACCAAACGATTACCTTTATTGTAAGGGCCCACTGAGAATTGTGTAGAATGTAGGGATGTGAAAGGCAAAGGCTGTGGTTTCTAGTGACTGTTTTGCTCAGAGAGAGGAATACCTCGATTGTGATACACTTGGCGCCTAATATCAAATCCTTTTTTCCTCCATAAGTCTAATTCCCTGCACAATTAGCAGTTAGCCCTCCACTCCTCTGCACAATTCCAAAGTAAATGTTAGATACTAATAAGCCATATGCAAAACTTAGATGCAGAACATTTTATACCTCGTGACTGGCAATGTTCAGAGATATGAATCAGTTTTCCCTTTTATTTGCAATCCATATATATATATATATA
>NW_026652316.1:140247-147747 GCF_009828535.3 Hylobates moloch
TATATATATATATATATGGATTGCAAATAAAAGGGAAAACTGATTCATATCTCTGAACATTGCCAGTCACGAGGTATAAAATGTTCTGCATCTAAGTTTTGCATATGGCTTATTAGTATCTAACATTTACTTTGGAATTGTGCAGAGGAGTGGAGGGCTAACTGCTAATTGTGCAGGGAATTAGACTTATGGAGGAAAAAAGGATTTGATATTAGGCGCCAAGTGTATCACAATCGAGGTATTCCTCTCTCTGAGCAAAACAGTCACTAGAAACCACAGCCTTTGCCTTTCACATCCCTACATTCTACACAATTCTCAGTGGGCCCTTACAATAAAGGTAATCGTTTGGTAAAAAATAACTTCCAATATCTTCATAAAATACAGTTCTTGAAAGTGCCTTGAATTATTACCTAATCCACACAAGGACACACACACGCAACACCTTGATTTCTGAGATAGAGACATCCTAAGCTTTCTAATTCTTATTATGTTTCCTTGTAAATTGAGAAAGGGTTACAGGAGAATAGCTATCACATGGTGTGTAATTATTAATACTCATTTCATTTCTTTTTTTTTCTTTTGAGACGGAGTCTCACTCTGTCTCCAGGCTGGAGTGCAGTGGCACAATCTCGGCTCACTGCAACCTCTGCCTCCCAGGTTCAAGTGATTCTCCTGCCTCAGCCTCCCAAGTAGCTGGGATTACAGGCATGCGCCACCACTCCCAGCTAATTTTTGTATTTTTAGTAGAGACGGGGTTTCACCATGTTGGCCAGGATGGTCTCGCTCTCTTGACCTCGTGATCCGCCCGCCTCAGCCTCCCAAAGTGTTGGGATTACAGGCGTGAGCCACCGCACCCGGCCGACTCATTTCACTTCTAAGGAATCAACCTTTTACCTTTATTTGAAAATAAGACAGGCAGGGCGAGGTGGCTCACATGCTCGTAATGCCAGCATTTTAGGAGGCTTGAGGCAGGAGGATCCCTTGAGCCGAGGAGTTCGAGACCAGCCTATGCAGCATAGTGAGACCCCTATCTCTATTTTATTAAAAAAAAAAAAAAAAAGGTGGGAGTGGCGGTGCACACCTGTAGTCGCGGTGCACACCTGTAGTCGCGGTGCACACCTGTAGTCGCAGCTACTTGGAAGGCTGAGGTGGGAGAATCTCTTGAGACAAGGAGGTGGAGACCAGCCTATGCAGCATAGCGAGGTCCTGTTTCTATTTTATTTTCTTTTATTTTTTAAAAATTAGCTGGGCGTGGTGGTGCACACCTGTAGTTCCAGCTACTTGGAAGACTGAGGCGGGAGGATCTCTTGAGACAGGAGGTCGAGGCTGCAGTGAGCAGTGATCGTGCCGCTGCACTCCAGCCTGAGGAACAGAGGGAGACCTTGTCTCAAACTAACAACAACAACAAAAACCCTATAATATTCTTATCGTGATTTTTATTTATTTCTTTTTAAATGGTCATGCAACGTAAATCATAGCACACACATTTTAAAATTATTACTGTTAATTTTTTTTGAGACGGAGTCTCGCTCTGCGCCCAGACTGGAGTGCAGCTCACAGCAGCCTCCTAGGCTCGAGCGATTCTTCCGCCTCAGCCTCCCGAGTAGCTGGGATTACAGGCACCCGCCATCATGCCCAGCTAAGTTTTGTATTTTTGTAGAGACAGGGTTTCACCATGTTGGCCAGGCTGGTCTTGAACTGAAGGGATTACAGGCGTGAGCCACCGTGCCTGGCCTAAAATTAATGTTTTAAATCATGCGCTAATCATTGAGTTATTGAAAACCAAGCAAACCAGTTCTCTTCTAAACATTTCTCAAAAAAAGGCAATCCAGTTACGTCTGAGGAAACCTCAGTGTGGTTTCCTGAGGCTTTTCACATGGGTTTGTAGTGGAGGGCTAGTCTCCAGAAGACACTGGCACACAGACATTTGTAATTAAAAGATAACTAGATAACGTTGAACACGCCTACTAAAGCAACGTGGTCTGATAGGAGAATGTTTCCTTATAATTTGCTCACTTTCTATTATCTTGATGAACAAAATCCAAACCAAATCTTGCAATTTCTTTCCATTAGCCAAGGAGGAAGATTCTGATTTCAGTAAAGAGATTATAGCGTGGATTCTAGGAGTGATACGGTGTTCATGACATTCTAAGTACAAAGAACATTTATATAAAGTACTCTGAGAGCAAATGTTATTAGAGTACTTTAAATACATTTAAAGCATGGGTTGCATATGTTATTATGCAGCTCTGCTTACTAAAATAGAATGTAATTTTATATATATAACCAATTGTGGCAGACACTGTTGCCAGCTCACCCGTTTCCCATGCCCCATCCTCATTCCCTTTTCTTCCTGACTAAAGAGGCTAGAAGAGCTCAATGCATGTTTTCCCAGGCTTCATTGCAGTAGAGGTGGCACTGTGACACTGTTCTGCAGATAAGATGTAAACAGAAGTCAGCTGGGATGGTTTCTGAGGGTGCAATGCTTTTCCTATCAGAGAGGTTTGTTCTAGTTACTATTGCTGCATGAAAAACTATCCAAAACACCAATTTATTGTGGCACAAAAGGTCCATTTTATTATACCCTTGGATCCTGTAGTTAAGAAATTCAGGCTTGGCCTGGTGGCTCACGCCTGTAATCCCAGCATTTTGGGAGGCCAAGGAAGGCGGATCACTTGAGGTTAGGAGTTCGAGACCAGCCTGGCCAACATGGCAAAACCCCGTCTCTACTAAAAATACAAAAAAATTAGCCAGGCACAGTGGTTTGTGCCTGTAATCCCAGCTACTCAGGAAGCTGAGGCAGGAGAATCACTTGAACCCAGGAGGCAAAGGTTGCAGTGAGCCAAGATAGCATCATTGCACTCCAGCCTGGGTGACAGAGAGAGACTCTGTCTTAAAAAAAAAAAAAAAAATTCAGACAGGGCACAAGGGGACGGATAGCTTATCTCTGCTCCACAGTGTCTGGAACCTCAGCTGGAAAGGCTCAAATGCTCAAGTATCATCTGAAGCAGGTCTAACAGAACTTCCTCCAGTGATGGGAATATGCCGTATCCGTGCTGTCAAATATAATAGCCACATGCGGCTCTTGAGCACTTGAAATGTGGCCAGTGTGACTGAGGAACTGAATTTTTACTTTAATTTAGTTTTAATGAAATTTGGATTTAAATAACCACATGTGGACAGCAGCTTCTGAATTGGACAGCACGGATCTGGAGGCTTTTTCAAAGCACATGTCTAGCACCTGGGCTGCAGTGACTCAAGGGCTGGGCTTAGTTGGCACTGTCGTTTGGAGCATTTCCACATGGCTTCTGAATTTCCCATGTGGTTTGGGCGTCTTACAGCGTGGCAGTTGAGAGGAAGCAGAACAGTTTCTGGAGAGTGAACTTTTTAAAAATTAAAACCATTTTTTTAAAGTTTTTTGTAGAGATAGAGTCTTGCTGTGTTGCCCAGGCTGGTCTCAAACTCCTGGCCTCAAACAATCCTCCTGCCTTGGCCTCCCAAAGCAGTGGGATTACAGGGATGAGCTACCATGCCTGACCACCATGGAAGCTGCTGCTATGGAAGCTGCATGGCCTTTTATGACCCCGTCTCGTAAGTCACAATGCACCACTTCCATTACACCCTAATGGTCAAAGTAACCACCAGCCAGATTCAAGGCGAGGGGACATAACCACCACCTCTCAAGGAGGAGTGTCGAAGAATTTGAGGCCATTTTTAAAAATCACCACTGGGTCACTTCTCTCTTCTTCCTGCCTTGAACATGGATCTCATGGCAGGAGCTGCAGCAGCTCCTGCTGAATAAACCGTGAATAAAACGCAAGTTAATCACAGGGACAGGGGTTCTCACCAATGCTAGTCACTGCCTAGGTCTGGTCCACTTTTTAACCGACATTAAGTGTTCCGTGACTTGCAGCTGAAGTATTTCCAGCAAAAACACTAATTTTACATCCTTTAAGGAAACCTGAACTTGATTTTCAAAAAAGCCAAAATAAATTTTTCCTCTAATCTATCAGGGCTTCTTTCTCATTATAAAACCTGGAAATGCTCATTATAGCAAATTTGCAACACATAGAAATAAAGAAGAAAATAGCAATCATCTTTAATCTCTCCACGCGGTGCTAAGCATCTTGCTCCATTTCTTTCTGAATGAGTTTCTATCACACACGCAATTTTCTATCCTGCAGTTCACTTAACATCACATTTTTCCTATTTTCTCCTGACATTAAGCATTTGTCACAATCATCATTTTTAATGACTGTATATTATATTCCACTCTATAGATTTAGAATAATTTATTTAACCATTGCTGGGCATGTAAGTTGTTGAAAACGTTTCTGTATTAAAAACAAACATATTTAACAGACATTTTTATATGTAAACCTTTAGCTACCTCTCTATTTCCTTGGGCTAGATTCTATAAGCAAACAGCGGGTGGAAGAGAAGGAACATTTTTAAGGCTCATAACATAATGACAACCCACTTTCCAGAGAGATTGTACTTTTTTACCTTCCCAGAGTATATGCACTGCAAAATCACTACATTTTTAGCCAGCATTGCCTACTAAAAAATTTTTTTCTATCCTTGGCTAATTTGGTAGGTAAAATGATATCTGTTGTTTAATTTTTATTTCTTTGATTACATGTAGGATGAACAGAGTTTGACATGTTTGTCAGCTCGTTGTACTACTGTTTTATAAATTTTTTATCTATGCCTTTTCTCCATGTTTCTCTTAGAGGTCTTTGTGTTTTGCTTCAATTTGTATGAGTATCTTGCATATTGTGTACCAGATATGTGGCTGAACGGGATCCTGGTTGTAAACCTCACTCTAGAACTTGCCCAAACATTTTAAACATGTGATTTTGATGCCTAGAACCTTGATTTTCCATCTACTGTTTCCCTTTATAAGGTCCTGACTAACTCCGGGGTTATCAATAAATGCTTAAAAAAAAAAAAAAAAAGCAAGCCAGGTACAGTGGCACCTATAATCCTAGCACTTTAGGAGGCTGAGACGGGAGAGAGGATCATTTGAGGCCGTGAGGTTGAGACCAGCCTGGGCAACATAGCGAGACCTCTGTCTCTACAAAAAAAATAAAAAGATTAGCAGGGTGTAGTGGCAAGCACCTGTAGTCTCAGCTACTCAGGAAGTTTGACGTGGGGGTATCCCTTAAGCCCAGGAGTTCCAAGCGGCAAGTGATCATTCCACAGCACTCCAGCCTGGGTGACAGAGCAAGACCTTTTCTCAAAAACAAACAAACAAACAAAAACAGTTCTAATCGTCTTTACTTAGGCCTCTGTCTTCTTGACGTTTCTGTCACGTTTCACACTGTTTACTAATAACTGCTTCAAATATTTCCTTTTGACTTTTAAGACTTTGCCCATTGTATCAACATTGGATGTTCCAACATGGCCCCCACTTCCTATCTCAGCTGCAGTGGAGCATAGAAGAAAAATTACGAATTCAAAATTAGAGAATTTGTGTTTGGGTCTTGCCACCTGGTATTAGTTGGGTATGGCTGCTCTGAGTCTCAGCCTTCATCTTATAAATAATTAGAAGCAATAATTACCCTCAGAGTTGTGTGAGAATCAAATGAGGTGACGCTTGTGAAAACGCTCTATGAACCATCAAGCCCCCCATAAATGTGAATATTTTCTTCCTTCCTCTCCCCCTCCCTCTTCCCCTCCTTCCCTACTCTCTCTTCCTCCTCTCCTCCTTCTCTTCCTTCTTTGCTTCTTACATCTGGCAGAAATTCAAGTATCATTTGATTCAACTCAAGTAAAGACACATGTGAAATTGCTTTTAGACTACAAACAAGTATTATTAACACTCTCTTCTGTCAGATTTAGTGTTGCCAACTCAGTCCTTTTCACCTTCAAAATACCTCTCAGAATCCCATACCTTGATGTTTTATATTATTATTTAATTATTAGTTTATGTAGCCCTCCGTGTGTTTACGTCCTAGCCTTTGTTGGATTCCAAGCTTTTTAAGAGCAGAAAGCATGTACCTTTACACAAGCTTTATAGTGCCTTGCAGTCAATCAGTATTGACTGATGGCTTTGCTAGGTCGCTGCTTAATCCAATGAAAGAACACAGAATATTTGAGGAAGGGTAAGCGGCTCAGAGTGGCTGCTGTGGATGGTTCAGAGGTGAGAATCTAGAGAGGAGGCTGGTTGGTAGGCAGAGGCCAGATTACCAAGGGTCTTGTATAAGGAAATCTGGAATTTTGCCTTTAACAGATGGGAAGATGTTGGGTGATTTTTCAGTTGGGAAATGACATTATTGGAATTCTGTTTGGAGCACATTTTATTTATCTCTAAATGCCCCAGAGCCTAGTACAGTACTTGATACTCAGGAATTGCCCTGCCAATGTGTGTTCAATTGCTAGATGTAGTTTTATCACCCAGTGGAATATTCTTCAATTGTTTGGTTGTTCTGAAGAAGAAATACTTACTGTCTTTTAAGGCAGATATAGACCCCACCTGGAGACCAATACTTCTATCCACTTGGGAACAAAAGGAAAAGTTTTGGCCGGGTGCGGTGGCTCATGCCTGTCATCCCAACACTTTGGGATGCTGAGGTGGATGAATAACTTGAGGCCAGGAGTTTGAGACCAGCCTGGCCAACATGGTAAAATCCCATCTCTACTAAAAATACAAAAATTAGCCAGCTGCTGTGGTGCGCGCCTGTAGTTCCAGCTACTTGGGAGGCTGAGGCATAAGAATTGCTTGAACCCAGGAGGTGGAGGTTGCAGAGAGCCGAGATCATGCCACTGCACTACAGCCTGGGTGACAGAACAAAACTCTGTCTCAAAAAAAAAGAAAGAAAGAAAAGAAAAAATAAAAGATTATGTGGCAAAGTATAAGTCAAAAAAACTTTTGGTTTCTGAAAAAACTAAAACCTTTCTGTAGAAAATTCTACTGTGGTACCAGGAGGGTTGATTTCTTCTACCTTTCCTTGTTAGCCTAGACAACATCTATTCCCCTTTCTTCCAGCAACAGTTGCGATTTTTGTTTGAGAACCTATATCTCTCCCACTCTTCATCCATGAGCTTCCAGTGGGACTCTTGCCAAGGCAAAAGCCAGCGAAAGCATCGCATTCTCCTAACTACTGTGATGGGTTTAGGGATGGCTGATCAGAGCCAATAACTCAATTCTGGGACTTCTGTCTGAGGTCTTGGGATAAGGACTCTTTCCCATGAAATATGAACCTGGAAGTATTCATTGTTGAGGCTCCCAGGGCCATCTTAGTACCACAAGGAGAGAGCCTGTCAGAGAATGCA
The DNA here is from genome assembly GCF_009828535.3 of Hylobates moloch. Classification (NCBI taxonomy): domain Eukaryota; kingdom Metazoa; phylum Chordata; class Mammalia; order Primates; family Hylobatidae; genus Hylobates; species Hylobates moloch. The sequence goes on from NW_026652316.1 coordinate 147,526, forward strand.
GCTAACCCAGGTAAAACCAAGAAAAACCAAGAAAAACCAAGTCCTGGAAACAGCCTTTTGAGCAGCCCCTGAATCAACTTTACCTGGACTTTCAGCTACAGGCTGTCTTAGCATAGGTTCCTAAATAAGCAGAACCTGAGGCAAAGGGCTTTGTGCTACCACTTTATTTTTTTTATTTATTTATTTATTTATTTATTTATTTATTTATTTATTTATTTATTT
>NW_026652316.1:147757-152305 GCF_009828535.3 Hylobates moloch
TTTATTTATTTATTTATTTATTTATTTATTTATTTATTTATTTATTTTGCTCTGTCGCCCAGGCTGGAGTGCAATGGTGCTATCTCGGCTCACTGCAACCTCCGCCTCCGGGGTTCAAGCGATTATCCTGCCTCAGCCTCCTGAGTAGCTGGGATTACAGTTGCGTGCCACCACTCCCAGCTAATTTTGTATTTTTAGTAGAGACAGAGTTTCGCCATGTTGGTCAGGCTGCTCTTGAACTCCTGACCTCAGGTGATCCACCTGCCTTGGCCTCCCAAAGTGCTGGGATTACAGGCGAGAGCCACTGCGCCCGGCCTTATTTTATTTTATTTTATTTTATTTTATTTTATTTTATTTTATTTGAGACGGAGTCTTACTCTGTCCTCAACCAGGCTGGAGTGGTACGATCTCAGCTTACTGCAACCTCCACCTCCCAGGTTCAAGGGATTCTCCTGCCTCAGCCTCCCTAGTGGCTGGGATTACAGGTGCCCACCACCACGCCCAGCTAATTTTTGTATATTTAGAAGAGACGGGGTTTCACCATGTTGGCCAGGCTGGTCTCAAACTCCTAACCTCAGTTGGCTACCACTTTAATAGGGAGTGAAATCCCAGGAAGCAGGAGAGAGGGGCAAAGAGAGTAAAACAGCAAAGGAGGAGAACCTATTCTAGGTTGCATTATTAAACCAACTGCTGTTAAGTACAATTGCTTGATTCCATGGATTAGTCCTCCAAGAAGCCCTATAAACTGTATCCCTTTATGTGAGAAAAGAAAGGGGAGAATTCATCCATTGGTTCCCATCTCCCGCTGGTCAAAGAATTTACGCCGTGTTGCATAACTGTATTGCATGGGTGTGTGTCCCGTCTCTCCAAGAGGCCTGCATTGTCATGAGAGCAAGCCAGTAGCTTCTACTGCCCTGTGCCTACACCATCCACAGAATGCTTAGTAAATATTTGACTGAACTGACTTTTCATAAAGTTCAGCATTCTGCTATTTGATCATTTGCATTCCAATGTGCTTTCCCCAATTTGTGCTGTTTTATTAACCTGTTAAATGTTATCATTTGAGTAGTACTTACACAATCAATTGCTAGCTGATTTCACATACTCAGTGGTATTTGGATTCTAAAGCCAAATCATTATCCTTCTATTCTCAATATGGTTAAAATAAAAAAATGTTAAATGACATGTAAACTAGCTCCAAGAGATTTGACGTTGACCAACACAGGGATTCCAGAAACTAAGAATGGAGAGACCAAGGGGAAGGAAATAACTAAAGAACTCAGAGGAGAAAAAATTGATGTATCAGTTAAGTAACAATTAAAGTTTTGGCTAAGATAATTAATAAACTTGACTTGGTAGATATCGGTGTTCTTATAGGACTTTCCACATATAGACATTCTTTTCAACAACCCATGGACTAGTTTTAAAATTGCCTGTGTAATATGTAACCAAGAAAATTTACATAAACTCCCCCAAATAAAAACCTTATGACCCATACTGTTCATAGATCATTAAAGCTAGAAATTAACAACAAATATAGCAAAACATCTCTTTACTTGCATTTTTTTTTTTCAGACAGGGTCTCACCCTATGCCCAGGCTGGAGTGCAACGGTGTGATCACAACACTTTGGAAGGTTAAGGCAGGAGGATCGCTTGAGCCCAGGATTTCGAGACCAGCCTGGGAAACATGGTGTGACCCCACCTTTACAAAAATTTTTAATAACTAAAAAGCTAAAAAAAAGAAACAGAGCTTATTAAATGATTAAGAGCATACTATATACAACTACATTAAATTTACAATCCTTAGGGAAAATGTAAATCATCTAAATTGATTTAAGAAATAGTATCAAACCTAAATAGACCACCAATAATGGAAAAAAACTGGTTTAAGATCTACCTCCAAAAAAGACACAAAGCCAAGGTGGTTTTATGGTAAGCTCTGCCAAAAAAATTCCTGTGTTTGAACTTTCAGAGCTTAGGAAAACATGAAGGTCTTACAAACTCACTCTACGAGTTGGTATAACACTGATATCAAAGTGGACAATGATTTGAGCAACAACAACAGAAGATAAAACCAGGCATGGTGGCTCACGCCTATAATCCTAGCACTTTGGGAGGCTGAGACAGGCAGATGGCTTGAGCTCAGGAGTTTGAGACCAGCCTAGGCAACATAGCAAAACCCTGTCTCTAGAAAAAAAAAAATACAAAAATTGGCTGGGTGTGGTGGTGCGCACCTGTAGTCCCAGCTACTTGGGGGGCTGAGGCAGGAGGATCACTTGAACCTGGGAGGTCAAGGTTGCAGTGAGCCAAGATCACACCATTGCACTTCAGCCTGGGTAACAAAGTGAGACCCTGTCTCAACCAATCAATCAATCAATCAATCACCAAAGCCTAAATTTGCTGTTGAATACAGATTTTTAAAATCCTAAATGAAATATTAGCAAATTGGATCAGTGTATTAAAAGTATAATGCAAGGATGGCTCAACATTAGGGTATCTGTTAATGAAATTCACTATATTAATAAACCAAAAGCGAGGAATAACCTTTTCAACTGATGCAACCAAAAAAGCATTTAATGAAATCTAATACTCTTTCATGATTAAAAACAAAACTCTTTTTTTGTTTTGAAATAGAGAATGACATGTCTTTAACTTGATAAAGTATCCATCAGAAACCTACAGCAAAGGTTCTACTAATGGGGAAGTGTTAGAAACTTTTTTTTTTTTTTGAGACGGATTCTCACTCTATTGCCCAGGCTGGAGTGCAGTGGCGTGATCTCAGCTCACTGCAGCCTCCCACCTCACAGGTTCAGGCAATTCTTTTGCCTCAGCCTCCCAAGTAGCTGGGATTACAGGTGCCTGCCACCACGGCTGGCTAATTTTTGTATTTTAGTAGAGATGGGGTTTCACCATGTTGGCCAGCCTGGTCTCGAACTCCTGACCTCAAGTAATCTGCCCACCTCTGCCTCCCAAAGTGCTGGGAATACAGGTGTGAGCCACTGTGCCTGGCCTAGAAACATCTTAAAGTCAGTATTGAGACAAGCAGGGTTGATACCATTGCCATTAGTCAGTATTGAGACAAATAGGGTTGGTACCATTGCCATTATTAAACAAGCCTGAAGTACCTAGCCATTTTAATAAGACAAGAAAAGGAAACAAGAGGTATACATCATAAGAGGATGAGGTAGGAGGATCACTTGAGCCCGAGAGGTCAAGGCTACAGTGAGCTGTGATTGCCCCACTTCCCTCAGCCTGGGTGACAGAACGAGACCCTGCCTCAAAATAATAAGAATAAGAATATATATATATTTTTTTTTTTTTGAGACAGAGTCTTGCTCTGTTGCCCAAGCTGGAGTGCAGTGGCACAATCTTGGCTCACTGCAACCTCCATCGCCTGGGTTCAAGCAATTCTTCTGCCTCAGCCTCCCAAGTAGCTGGGATTACAGGCACGTACCACCATGCCTGGCTAATTTTTGTCTTTTTAGTAGAGACGGGGTTTCATCATGTTGGCCAGGCTGGTCTCAAACTCCTGACTTCAGGTGATCTACCCACCTCAGCCTCCCAAAGTGGTGGGATTACAGGCATGAGCCACTGCACTCAGCCTAGAAGAATAATATTTTTTAATATGGTTGAATAATTTTGATGCATCTTGTATTTTGTGGCTGTTGGTGAGTTGGATTTATATAGATGGAGAAGATACTATGTACCAGGCATTGTTCTTCCTGCTTTACATTTAAATCTTCACAAAAACCCTATAAAGAAGATACCATAATTAATGCTATTTTATAGATGAGGGAACTGAGGCATAGTGGGGTATGCACTGGGCCTCATATAAAAGCACACAGCCAGTAAGTGGGAGAGCTGAGATTTGAACCTCAACCACTTTGCTGTAGAGCCTATGGCTTAACCACATGATATTATATCCTTGGAAGATAAGAAAGCCACAGAAAAAGAGTAATCTCACCTTTATTAAAAGTAGGCTGAGTGCAGTGGCTCATACCTGCAATCCAGCCCTTGGGGAGAATGAGAGGGAGAACTGCTTGAGGCCAGGAGTTCGAGACCAGCCTGGGCAACACAATGAAGCCGTGTCTCTACAAATATATATATTTTTAATCCATCTGGTTAGATAGATGGTAAGAACAAAAACAAGCAAACAAAAAACAGGTGTGGTGGCATGCACTTGCAGTCACAGCTACTTGGGTGGCTGAGGTAGATGGATCTACTGAGCCCAGGAATTCAAGGTTACAGTGAAGTATGATTGCACCACTGTACTCTAGCCTAGGTGACAGAGCAAGACCCTGCCTCTAAAAAGAAAAAAAGTAGGCCGGGTGCGGTGGCTCACGCCTGTAATCCCAACACTTTGGGAGGCCGAGGCGGGCGGATCACGAGGTCAGGAGATTGAGACCATCCTGGCTAACACGGTGAAACCCTGTCTCTACTAAAAATACAAAAACAAAATTAGCCGGGCGTGGTGGCGGGTGCCTGTAGTCCCAGCTACTCGAGAGGCTGAGGCAGGAGAATGGCATGAACCCGGGAGGGGGAGCTTG
>NW_026652316.1:152405-152678 GCF_009828535.3 Hylobates moloch
AAAAAAAAAAAAAAAAAAAAAAAAGAAAAAGAAAAAAAGTAGAAAACATGTTTTGGTGCATAGGAGAAAGTAGTTATATTTGGTGAGGGGTAGCTCTGCGGGTGAATGAAGGGACACTTCACTTTTGACTCCTCTCTTTATATGTTGCTTGGATTTTCCAGAGTGGTCAGTTACTTTTGCAATTAAAAAGAAATTTTTGTTTGTTTGTTTTTTGTTTTTGAGACAAGGTCTCACTCTGTCACCCAGGCCAGAGTGCAGTGGCATGATCACAGC
>NW_026652316.1:153078-154004 GCF_009828535.3 Hylobates moloch
CCTGGGTTCAAGCAATTCTTCTGCCTCAGCCTCCCAAGTAGCTGGGATTACAGGCACGTACCACCATGCCTGGCTAATTTTTGTCTTTTTAGTAGAGACGGGGTTTCATCATGTTGGCCAGGCTGGTCTCAAACTCCTGACTTCAGGTGATCTACCCACCTCAGCCTCCCAAAGTGGTGGGATTACAGGCATGAGCCACTGCACTCAGCCTAGAAGAATAATATTTTTTAATATGGTTGAATAATTTTGATGCATCTTGTATTTTGTGGCTGTTGGTGAGTTGGATTTATATAGATGGAGAAGATACTATGTACCAGGCATTGTTCTTCCTGCTTTACATTTAAATCTTCACAAAAACCCTATGAAGAAGATACCATAATTAATGCTATTTTATAGATGAGGGAACTGAGGCATAGTGGGGTATGCACTGGGCCTCATATAAAAGCACACAGCCAGTAAGTGGGAGAGCTGAGATTTGAACCTCAACCATTTTGCTGTAGAGCCTATGGCTTAACCACATGATATTATATCCTTGGAAGATAAGAAAGCCACAGAAAAAGAGTAATCTCACCTTTATTAAAAGTAGGCTGAGTGCAGTGGCTCATACCTGCAATCCAGCCCTTGGGGAGAATGAGAGGGAGAATTGCTTGAGGCCAGGAGTTCGAGACCAGCCTGGGCAACACAATGAAGCCGTGTCTCTACAAATATATATTTTTTTAATCCATCTGGTTAGATAAATGGTAAGAACAAAAACAAGCAAACAAAAAACAGGTGTGGTGGCATGCACTTGCAGTCACAGCTACTTGGGTGGCTGAGGTAGATGGATCTACTGAGCCCAGGAATTCAAGGTTACAGTGAAGTATGATTGCACCACTGTACTCTAGCCTAGGTGACAGAGCAAGACCCTGCCTCTAAAAAGAAAAAAA
>NW_026652316.1:154104-166140 GCF_009828535.3 Hylobates moloch
AGCCTGAGCGACAGAGCAAGACTCTGCCTCAAAAAAAAAAAAAAAAAAAAAAAGAAAAAGAAAAAAAGTAGAAAACATGTTTTGGTGCATAGGAGAAAGTAGTTATATTTGGTGAGGGGTAGCTCTGCGGGTGAATGAAGGGACACTTCACTTTTGACTCCTCTCTTTATATGTTGCTTGGATTTTCCAGAGTGGTCAGTTACTTTTGCAATTAAAAAGAAATTTTTGTTTGTTTGTTTTTTGTTTTTGAGACAAGGTCTCACTCTGTCACCCAGGCCAGAGTGCAGTGGCATGATCACAGCTCACTGCAGCCTCAGCCTCCTGAGTAACTGGGACTAGAGGTATGTCTAGTCCTCCATGCCTGGCTAATTTTTTTTTTTTCTATATTGCCCAGGCTGGTTTGAACACTTGGGCTCAAGCAATCCTCCCACCTTGGTCTCCCAAAGTGCTGAGATTATAGGTGTGAGCCACCATACCTGGCCTAAAATAAAATATTAAATACATTTTAACATTTATTATATTTCTATATTATACATACTTTTTGTACAATTTGAATATATACATATATCATCTTTATATTTGGGGCTCTCTTCTTTGTTTATGTAGTGTTTGTTTCCAAAAGCTTCCTTTATTATCTCTCACAAAAATGAGAACAGAATGCACACACCACAGCTATCTGCCCTACATTCCAGAAGCATTAATTTATCACATTGGAAGAGATCTGTTTTGTTGTTTTTCTCTAGACCTCTTCTGTGAACAGAGATCTGATTTTTGTGCATTCTGAAATACCTATTTATTACAAGAACTCTGTAAATGGTTGGCTAAAATGGCTTTAATTCAGTCCTAACATATTCCCTAGTAGAGAGCCCTTTTGTCCTGTTTCCCCTCATCTGGATTCCCATTCCATAAGCATCGCTCACAGGACTAGTCTACTGGGTGCAGGAGAATAGCAGGCTGAGTAAGCCCCAGGCTAGTGGGACAGACACTTCCCAAGCCAGAAACCCAGGAATCTTCTGAGACGCCCCCCTTTGCTCACTCTGTCCCTAATTTCAAGCTGCCACTGGACCCATCCGCCTGACCTCCTACCTGTTGATCTTGTCCCTTCGCCACCCTGCAGGCCATGAGAACCTCCTCCCTGGACCACCGCACCAGCCGTCTACTGGTTTCCCTGCCTTGACTCCTGCCTCCATTGCTAAAACCTTCTCCACCCCACAAACAAGGGATGGATCTTTTAAACATGCAAATTAAGCCTAGGCAACACAGCAGGATCCTGTCTCTATAAAATTAGCCAGGTGTGGTGGCACCTGTAGTTCCAGGTACTCGGAAGACTGAGGCAGGAGGACCGCTTAAGCCCAGGGGTTTGAGGCTGCAGTGAGCTATGATCGCACCACTGCACTCCAGCTTGGGAGACAGAGGAAGACCCTGTATTAGAAAAAAAAAAAATGCAGTCCAGGCGTGGTGGCTCATGCCTGTAATCCCAGCACTTTGGGAGGCTGAGGTGGGCGGATCACTTGAGGTCAGGAGTTTGAGGCCAGCCTGGCCAGCATGGTGAAACCCTGTCTCTACTGAAAATACAAAAATTAGCCAGGTGTGGTGGTGCACGCCTGTAGTCCCTGCTACTCGGGAGGCTGAGGCACGAGAATTGCTTGAACCCAGGAGGCAGATGTAGCAGTGAGCCAAGATGGTGCCACTGCACTCCAGCCTGGGCAATAGAGCGAGACTCCTTCTCAAAAAAAAAAAAAAAATGCATATCGGTCATGTTCCCGTCACCCTGCCCCCACTGGGGTGAACCCATCAGTGTCTCCCATGACTCTTAGGGTGAGGACCAAAGCCCTCACTGCAGTCTACAGACCCTTGAGGATCTGCTGCCTGCCTGCCTACCCAGCAGCAGGCCAGAGCGTGCCCAATCTTCCTCCACCCTCTCTTACTTCCTCAAATACACCAGGTTCCCTCCCACTGCAGGGCCTTCTGCTAGTCCTGCCTGCAGCCTCTCACTTACTCCTCTCGCCTCATTCATCCCTACTGAGCTTAGCATTTGGCTTTTATTTCCCTTCTGCAGGGGAAGCTGCCCCAGTCCTATTATAGCAAACCCCCAGCTATTTGCTCCCATAGTTCCTATGCAGTTATTTATTCAGTAGCCGTCTCCACCGCTGAGCAATGAAGTCCAAAGGGATAGGATCTGTGTCTACTTTGTTCCTTGCAGTATCCTGGGACCCCAGCACAGAGCCTGGTTCATACAGGACTTAATGAATGAGTGAGTGAATGAATGAATGAGTGATCCTGCTGTATTACCAGACGGATTGTGGAAGGGGCAACAGTTGCTGTGGGGCTTTGGGAGGCTGTCTTTGCCTGGGAGGTGGGGAAGGCAGGGCAGAGCCTAAAGAAGCCTTAAAGGGAGAGTGTTGCTTCATGGGCAGGGAACGGAAAATGACATTCCAGACTCAGCCCCTACACAAGTGTGAGGCAGACTCCCATGGTTGTCAGGTCAGAGTAGGGAGAGGCAGAGATAAGGCTGCGATTGTGGGTGAGCTCAGCCTGGGAGGAGCTCTGCATACCAAAATAAGGACTGAACCTTGTGTAGGTAGTGGGGGAACCTGGGAAGGTGTGTTAGGCAATCTTTCCCCACCCCCTCCCGCTTTCCACCTCTCCCCTGCTTTCCTTTCTCCTGGAGATAGGGAGCGAGGTCTCCAGGGGCCAGGCAGGTGCTTCTGGTTGGGAAGGCCGTGACCAGGATTTATTGGGTCCATTTGACTCAACGGACCCCTTTCTTGGCCCTGTCCCCAGATGTATAGGGCAGAGCTGGAGTCATAGAAAAAGGGAGACACACTCCTCAGGGCCACCACACTCACCCAGCAGGGGTCTGGGAGCCCCTGAAACACCCGGGACCCCAGCCTCAAAGGTGGGTGCTGGAGGGAGGATTTGAGGGAGCAGGCACCCATCAGTGAGAATGACGAGTTGACGGCACGGCTGACAAGTGTCTGGGGGTGTGCCACCTCCCTGTGCTGCTTCTGAGCTCTTTGCTTTGCCTTGGTACACTTGAGGGGTTGGAAGTCCTCAGCCTTCAGAGCTCCAGGTTTGAGGCACAGACAGGTCCCACTTTGCCCAAAGCCAGGCAAAGGCTCCTCTCTCTGAGCAGAGGTTGCTGGGTCACAGGAGCTCAGGGTGGTGCTGCACTCAGGATTCGCAGCTGCCTTGACATCACCAGTGTCCCAGGTGAAGGCACAAACTCCTGGCCTGAGGTGAGGCTGAGGGAGACAAGAGCCCACCAGGCTAGGCCAGCACTTCCCATGGGGTTAGACCCCTGCTCTCCTGCCTCCTCTGATATTTCAAATCTTTCAGAATTTCAAAACCATGGGACCTATTGGCTTCTAAGCTCCCCACCCTGCTTTTTGGGCTTAAATTGTGCTTTATCTCAACAGCATTCATTGAGTGCCAGCTCTGTGCAAAGCCCTGTGCTAATGTGCTAGGCTCTAGAGTCATAAAGATGAAAATTTTTCTTTTTTTAAAATAGAGAATAGTCAGTCTCACTTTGTTGCCCAGGCTGGTCTCGAACTCCTGGCTTCAACTTATCCTCCCACATTGGCCTCCCAAATACTGGGATTATAGGTGTGAGGCACCTTGCCCAGCCAATGAATACTTTATGATATGATCCCTGTTTTCAAGAGACTTACAGTCTAGTTAGGGAAATGGACACAAACAGACCCTTTCAGAACAATGTAAAGACCTCAGAAGAGGTCAAATTCTATTGGAATCCATCTGCTTTTTTTTTTTTTTTGAGATGGAGTCTCACTCTGTCACCCAAGCTGAAGTGCAGCGGCACCATCTCGGCTCACTTTAACCTCCACCTCTGGGTTCAAGTGATTCTCCTGCCTCAGCCTCCCCAGTAGCTGGGACTACAGGCACGTGCCACCATGCCCAGCTATTTTTTGTATTTTTAATAGAGAAAAGGTTTCACCATGTTGGCCAGGCTGGTCTCAAACTCCTGACCTCAAGTGATCTACCCGCCTCGGCCTCCCAAAGTGCTGGGATTACAGGTGTGACTTTTTACTATCTGTAGGTAACTGCTATATATAACGCATGATCTATAATGCACGACCCAATATTTTGTCATCTTGGCAATCCTTGATTTTATTTTTTTTCCTGTAATATTTTGGGGTTTGAGATTATTTCATTTGGTTTGGCTACAAGGAAGCCTAGATGTGCTTCAGAGTCTCCTTGAAATTTCTTCTGCATTATCAACCAGCTCAATCTCCTCTGAATTAGACCTGCCTTCTCATCTGGGAAAGGCAGATCTTTAACAGGTGGCTGGAAGCTATTGAAGGAAGAAGCCAAGATGTGATTTCTGAAGAGCAGGCAGGAGGGTCCCTGGCCATAAATATGTCCTTGATAAGGGCCTGAAATCCCACTCTTAGAATTTTATGTTTTTGAAGTTGCACGAGCACCTGGGAAGAATACTGCCTTAAATCCTGACCACTTATCAACTCCGGAAAGATTTGTTTATAGCCAAGAGTTCCCACGATGGGCAGAGGAAGAGCCGGGGGGCAGCCAGCTTTCCAGGCAGGCCCTAACACATTATCCAGATTTTGAGGTTGTTTTAGTTATCTGCTTATAACAAATCACCACAAAACATAATTGCTTAAAACAATGATTTATTGTTTCTCACAATGCTGTGTGTTGGCTAGTTTGACAGTTCTGTTGGTCTCACCTGGGGTCACTCAGATGGCTACAGTCGTTGTAGATTAACTGAACTTCATCAAGGTGCAGTGGTCTCAAGGTTATGAGAAAGTGATCACAGAAGCAGGAAGACCTGTGACCGGGTGTGGTGGCTCACGCCTGTAATGTCAGCACTTTGGGAGGCCGAGGTGGGCGGATCACTTGAGGTCAGGAGTTTTCCACTTTCTTGTGCCCTTCTGCTTAAACAACCTTTCTGCTTCAGTAAATTAAGCACAAGTCCAATAAAATGTAGCTTGAAAACAAGTATCAACAAATTAATGAAAATAACACACAAAGGGCAGCCTTGTCTTGCCATGGGAGGAGATGCTTGTTCTTAAGGAAAGGTCTTGTCATTTAGGATGAATATGGAAGGAGGGTCAGGGAGAGGAGCACCTGCAGACGAAGACAAATGGAGAATTGAAGGGAAAAAAACCCTGTAAAACAAAAAGTGCTGGCGATGCTGACTACTCCCCCAGCTCAGAGCTGTGTTAAGGGCTGAATGGGACAAGCTGGAGCCCCAGTGGGGAGATTTCTTTTTCAGGCTAGGCTGACCCATAAGGGCCATCACCCAATCACTTCGAAGTGAAACCAGTTTAGCCCAGCCTTCATACTTTTCTTGAAGCAGTCTGTATTTTCTGCGTGACTTCTAGCTCCCTGGGTGTGTGTGACCTCTTCCTTGTCACACTGAAGCCTCTTTGAGGGAGGTGTCGGGGTGGGGGAGCGGGCGGAGCTTGCAGTGATCGTGCCACTGCACTCCAGCCTGGGTGACAGAGTGAGACTCTGTCTCAAAATAATAATAATAAATAATAAAAAAATTCAAAGCAACAAATATATTGCAAATGAGCTTTACTAGTTTTTGGGGGGAGGGGTGAACACGGAGAGTTGGAAGGAGGAAGGAAATAAAAAAATGAAAAGATGATCTGAATACATCCCTGCCTTAGAGAGCTTCCAGGTAAGTCCAAGAGACTGACTTCAACACAGACCTGGGCTAATTGCCCATTTCGCTCCTTGCCCTGGGGCCTATTGTTTTCCACAAATTGCGTCCCCACTTGAGACTCAGTCTTCTCTCCCTCATCGTCATGCGGTCATTTCAGCCCAGTTGCAGAACAGGAGAACATGAATGGAAAAAGGATTGAGTCCACACCGTGGTGGCTGCAAGAGGTGATTCAAGATCTAACATTCTGAGTAGTTTCCGGACAGTTGAGGACAGCCCAGCCTGGGGTCCAGAGGTGGGGATCAGGCAGGAGGAGCAGGAGCAGCCAGAACCCTTGAAGGATGCCAAAGGGCAAACTGCAGAAAGCGAGTTCAGGTGTCAGGTCCCAAAGGCGAGAGGAGGGCTGTAAGTGGGAGATGACCCAGGGGGCCCTGGAATGGAGTGGGAGCAGGTTGGGGCAGAAGTGGGAAAGCCATCACCCTCACTAGTGACTGGGAGAATTCCTAGAAGGACAGCAGAGGTGCCCACTGTGATGGCGTGGATGGGCTAGGTCAGCACAGGTCCTCAGGCCAGGCCAGGCACTTCACCCCTGGCCACCCAGCCTTGGTCATGGTCCTCACAACCAAGCCCCACAAGGTAGCCCCAAGCCTGGGCAGAGGAGCCCTGGGCATGAATGCATCCTACACTCTGCCCATCAGCCCTGATCCATGACAAAGTTTTTGTCCATCAGCTACAAACTGGAAAAAACAACAACAACAACAAAACATAAATGAGCTTTTAATAACGTTAATTTTTGTTTCTAAATTCTGATATGATGGCTGTTTTACTTTTGGTGATAAGATGGCTTTTCTTTTATGAAGACATGGTGATGGGAGGTGATAGGGCTTTTTTTGGTTGTTTGAATTGCCTCACTAGGTCAGGAGCGGTGGCTCAGGCCTGTAATCCTAGCATTTTTGGGAAGCCAAGGTGGGTGGATCACCTGAGGTCAGGAGTTCAAGACCAGCTTGGCCAACATACTGATACCCCATCTCTACTAAAACACAAAAATTAGCCAGGCATGGTGGCACGTACCTGTAATCCCAGCTACTTGGGAGGCTAAGGCAGGAGAATTGCTTGAACCCAGGAGGCAAAGGTTGCAGTGAGCTGAGATTGCGTCATTGTACTCCAGCCTGGGTGACAAAGATGGTGTCTCCAAAAAAAAAAAAAAAAAAAAAGGGAATTGCCTCACTTGGTTAAATTTAAAGTTGACAATATTGGTTCCCAGATTTGAGGAAATTTTTTTTTTTTTTGAAAGAGTCTCACTCTGTCACCCAGGCTGGAGTGCAGTAGCACAATCTCAGTTCACTGCAACCTCTGCCTCCCAGGTTCAAGCAATTCTCCTGTGTCAGCCTCCTGAGTAGCTGGGATTACATGCGTGTGCCACCACGCCTGGCTAATTTTTGTATTTTTAGTAGAGACAGCGTTTCTCCATGTTGGTCAGGCTGGTTTCAAAATCCTGACCTCAGATGATCTGCCTGCCTCGGCCTCCCAAAGAGCTGGGATTACAGGTGTGAGCCACCGCATCCTGCCCAAAAAATTTTGATAAAGCATCAAATCCCAGTCTGGTCACCTCTGCTCTAAGAAACTAAGAAATCCTGTCCCTGAAACCCAGATCCTGGCTGCCAAAATAACACCATCATCCTCGCCATCAGCAACCACAAGGGCACTTACAGGGCATGTACTTTGAGCAAAGCTCAATCTAAGCCTTTGTGTATGCTAATGAACTCCTTCCCTGTTTTGACCTCTTGCCCACTTACTGTCTGCCAGATATCTTGATTTGGCCCTCCCAGCTCTGAGCTCTGACAGATCCCACTGAATACCAGTTCCAATGGCTCCCTTGCTACAGGTTTCTGCAGGTCATATCATGAGATTAGTTGCTATCTTAAATGGAAGCACATGAAAGTGCTTCTCCGCTAAGGTAGGAGGAACCTCCATTTCGAACTCTCTTTGTCACTGCTGCTAAATGTCCCTTTTCCCAATGCTGCTGGGAATCTGACCCATGGACTTCTATGGACCTTCAGCAAATATGTGTTCCCTGGACTCTGGCTGCCTACCTGGAGGCTGACTTTGCCTGGAACTTCGCAGGCAGAGATCTCATACCTACTAACACCCAATTGCATCCTTCATTCTTTCCTAGCTTTATCCAAATGACAGTCAAGCTGCCTGGGGCTAAGGGGGATGATCTCTGAGTCCTGCATATAGATGGTGTATGAGATTTAAAGAAGATGTGATTTTAAAAAAAGAAAGTGTGATTTGAGGGACGCTATTTATTTTATTTTACATAAAAAAGAAGAACCAGGATGCTGAAAATGAGGCTATTGATTATAAATAGGAAGAAAACGCTAGTCGGTTGAAATAGCCAGTATGGTCTTGGTCATTCATAAGGAAAGAATGGCCCCTGTCCTGGGAGCTGGCTTTAGAAGAACCCACTGTGGCAGAACTGGTCAAACCCTCCACCATCTAGTACCTATAGGCTTTTAATTTCCTGCCAATAAGGCACCAAGGTCTGCCTGAGACTTGACGTCTAAAAAGCTCATAATTGGCCAGGCGCGGTGGCTCATGCCTGTAATCCCAACACTTTGGGAGGCTGAGGCAGGCAGATCACTTGAGGCCATGAGTTCGAGACCAGCCTGGCCAACATGGAGAAACCCCGTCTCTACTAAAAATACAAAAATTAGCCAGGCATGGTGGCTGGAGCCCCTAATCCCAGCTACTCAGGTGGCTGAGGCTCGAAATCCCTTGAACCCGGGAGGCGGAGGTTGCAGTGAACCGAGATCGAGCCACTGTACTCCAGCCTAGGCGACAGAGTGAGACTCCGTCTCAATAAATAAATAAATATCTACATAAATAGCCCATGATTAAGCCAGGCATGCTGGCCCATGCCTGTGGTCCCAGCTACTCAGGAGACTGAGGCAGGAGAATCCCTCGCGCCCAGGAGTTCAAGGCTGCAGTGCACAATGATTATGCCTGTAAATAGCCCCGGCACTCCAGCCTGTGCAATACAGCAAGACCTCATCTCTAAACAATAAGATAAAAGCCAAAAAGCCCACAGTCTGACTCACCAAAAGGTGTGTATTTAAGGCGTTGTCTGAAGTGCCTGGCTGAACCTACTGAAGCCCGAGGAAAAAGGAAAAATCAATAATACAAGTTCTGTCTTCATTGAAAATTTCGATATTTTGCTTCTCATGGATTTTTTGCACTAATTTGGATGTTGAAAATATTGCATTAAAATATTATTTATCTAGAGTATTGGGTGTTTTAGGAACTCCCTTAAATTTTGTGCCTGAGGTGAGTGCCTCACTCTCCTGGCCATAGTCCTGGCACAGTGATGTCTACAAAGACTAATAAGATTTACCTGTTACCAAGCTCCTACTGTAATAAACATACTTAGCTCATTAGATTAGCTAGTTGATACCAGCCCCATCAGCTCACATAATTGCTTCCCTGGCCCTTGTTTATCCAGAAAGTAGAGTCCTGCCTCAAAGTTCTTAGCCAGTGGCCATGTCTGTACTCTTTGCTGCCAAATCCTTTCCAGACTCTTATACTGACTGCCTGGTTGGGCCTCCTACCGACACTGTCAGACCCCCTGAACATTGTGCACAAGCCTAGGAAGGAGCACTAGGTGCTGCCTAACTCTGGGTCCCCGACACTAACTCCCTGGCCCAACTGGACTCTTTCTCATTTATCTGCGCCTGAGTCTCCCGGGCCTCATTCCACCCTCCCAGAAGTTCTTGCTTTACTGCTTGCCTCCTGCTCAGGTCTTCCCTGAAAAAATACCCCACCTGTGTGTGAATCTTTCTGGTTTCTGGGTCTCGTGCCTCCCCTAAGCAATGCAAACCTCCAGTCAAGTACTGTGCTCTTGCCCCAGGCCTGGGATTGTTACGTTAATAACCATTGAGAGCATACCATGTGCCACTGACCCATGCTTTCCTTGTGTTAACCCACATGCACCTCATCGTAACCTTATGAGTAGATACTATTGCCATCTCCATTTTACAAATGAGCAAACCAAAGCCCAGAGAGGGAGAGTTATTTGCCCAAGGTCACACAGCTAAGAAGTGGCAGAAATGGGCTACGAACTGTTTCTAGAGCCCAATTCTTAACTATCATGTTACCTAGCTTCTCCTTACAGTCTAAGAAGCCCTGCGTGGAAAGTTTGGAATCAGATGAGTCTCAAATTCAAATCCCAGATGTTCAGTTTATGAGCTTCATGGCTCTGGGGTGTCACTTTAGTTCTCCTGGTCTCAGCTCCCTCATCTTGCATGGCTTTGTAAGAAGTGACATTAGGCCCTCAGTACACAGTAGACACAACCATCACCCCCAACCTTTCCTGCATGAAAACCCTAGCAACCACAAACATGCCGTGAGCAGGGCCTAAGGCACTTAATTCCACACTCTGGAAATGTCAGTAGCCGTTGAAAAGAATAAAGCCAGTTCTATTTGTAAAGCATTTTACTGCCGATGGAGGAGGTGAAGTGCATGCTGCGTTTGAAGGTTTGCAACATGAACTCTAGAGGTCGGCTACCGAAGCTGAAACCTGGATTCCACAATCGTGTTTGACTTTGGGCAAGTTTCTTTCTCTTTTTTCTTCCTTTTTTTTTTTTGGAGACGGAGTCTTGCTCTGTCTCCCAGGCTGCAGTGCAGTGGCACAATCATGGCTCACTGCAGCCTTGACCTCCCAGGTTCAACAGATCCTCCCACCTCAGCCTCCCAAGTAGGTGGGACTATAGGCGTGCACAATCACACCTGGCTAATTTTTTTTTTTTTCCCAAGGATAGGGGTCTTGCTATGTTGCCAGGGTCGGTCTTAAACTCCTGGGCTCACGTAATCTCCCCAGCTCGGCCTCCCAAAGTGCTGGGATTACAGGCATGAGCCACCGTGCCCGGCCCGGGCAAGTTTCTTAAATTCCCTATAGCTTAGTTATCTCATCTTTGACGGAGGGACAATAATAATAATAATAATAGCACCTACCTTGCATAGGGTTGTTGCTGATTATAGAGTTAATACACATGTAACACCCTTAGAATAGGGCCCTGAACACACAGTAAGCTCTTCAAAGTGTAAACTGGCTGGTCTCTGAGATAAGGGGAACTGGTATGTCACCACCATTTTGCAGTCCAGGAAACAAAGACACCGAGGGGTTGAAGGATTTGCTCAATAGCCCTCAGCTTTTGCAGAGTGGACCCCAAACTGAAACTCAGAATCTCTGGTTAGAGGGTTGCTGGCTTCTCCATTTCATCCAGGAGTTTCTTATTTCCATTTCTGACATGACTGCAATTGGCTCTGATTCCCAAGCCACGGGTTTCCAATCTTATTAATGCGCTCCTGCAAAAGGCAGGCTCCTCACAGGCTCTGCTGCTGTGCGGAGCAGGCCCGGGCTGCTGTGTACCTCACAGCTCCCCGACAGAGTGCAGCACAATGACGACCTTCGGTGGGGCAGACATTCGCCTCCACCAGGCGCCTGCCTAATCATGCAAACCCTGAACATGAGACTGAAGAGGAGACTGGCCTGCCCAAGGACGATTGATGAGGCTGGCTGGTTTTATCTTCGCCATTGTATAGGCCAGAGGCTTCATGATGGGAGCAGCTCAGCTGCGGTATCTCGGTTGCTTTGTTGCAGGCGCTGGGGCAACGAAGGGTGAACTGGGTTAATAAAATGTGCTGGTGACTCACTCCCAGGAAAGAACCTGTGATGGATCATTAAGCTGTCTTGGAACTTATTTCAGGCCCACACCCGCAAGATGAACGCTCTCAATTTGTTTATCAGGTCTCCAACAATAGGCCACTATTCTCCTTCCCCACAACTCAGTTACACAATCTTTCCCCTCGTGTCTTTCAGCCACCTACTGAAAATCTGTCTGTGCGCTGAGCACGCGCTCCCCATCCCTCTACCAAATGCCTGGCTGGCGCGTCATCCCCGGCTTTGATGGGTACATTCACTTGCCTAGCGCTGGCTTCCCCTAAGATGGAGGGACTTACTCTCCTGCCTGAGCCCTCATGCTAGCAGATTTGGTTCTTTCCATCTCCCTCCCCGCTGAAGTCTTCTTACCCTCACTGACTCCACGCTGCATCTAGACCTCTGAATGGTCCATCCTAGTGCCTGTCCTGGCTCTCCCAATTCCCCTTTAATCCAAAGTTCTTGGGTTGATCCTTTTTAAAAAGAAATTATTTTATTCTTTAAAACTATATATAAATAATTCATGTTTATTATAGGAAAAAGAAATCACTGATAATCTTGCCACTTAGAGATAATCTCTGTTAACATTTTTGTGGTGGGGCACGGTGGCTCATGCCTGCAATCCCAGCACGGTGGCTCATGCCTGCAATCCCAGCACGGTGGCTCATGCCTG
>NW_026652316.1:166150-180377 GCF_009828535.3 Hylobates moloch
GCACGGTGGCTCATGCCTGCAATCCCAGCACGGTGGCTCATGCCTGCAATCCCAGCACGGTGGCTCATGCCTGTAATCCCAGCATTTTGGGAGGCCAAGGTGGGAGGATTGCTTGAGCCCAGGACTTCAAGACCAGCCTGGGTAACAAAATGAGACTCCATCTCTTCAAAAAATAAAATAAAAAATAAGCCAGGCATGGTGGTGTGCATCTGTGGTCCCAGCTACTCAGGAGACTGAGGTAGGAGGATTGCTTGAGCCTAGGAGGTCAAGGCTGCAGTGAGCTGTAATCGCGCCACTGCATTCCAGCCTAGGTAACAGAGCAAGACCTGGTCTCAAACAACAACAACAAAAGCACGTTTTTAGGGTATGATCCCTTGGACCTCCCCTCATTCCAGAATTTACCTCTGTGCCCATCTTTGCTGGGACACTTCTGATAGGTGCCCCCGTGGCGTACTGGAAGTATGCAAATGCCACTTCAACTAGTTTTTTTCTTTTAAAGTCAGTAAGATAGGTACCCGGCAAATGCCACTTCTTAGTGAGTATCTACTGCAGGATAAGATGTATTTGCCAGCTTGCATGTGGATCCAGATTGTGGAATCACCTTCCTTGTGGCCTCTGTACATCTCCAAGTGAGAATGTCTTGCCTGCATTTTTGGAATAACCTCCTTCCAGTTATGTGGCCTCCAGAGTGAGCAGAACAAGATGCTAACACATCGGATCACTCCTCTGATTGCAACCTTCCGTGGCTTTGCATCCTGATCTGGGACAGACTCGGGCCACCTGCCTCCTGTGTCTCTTCAGGACACGAGGCTTGTCTGCCTTTCCAGTTTCTTCACTTGCCTCCTTCCTGGGGGTGTTCATGCTGTAGCCTCATCAGACAATTCGCTCTTCCTAGAATGGGATGGCTCTTTGCACCCAAGGATCGTTGTACAGGCTGCTCCAGCTGCCTGGAGTCAGTTTTCCTTCCCTGTTTCTTGTCTGACTAGTATTCCTACTCTTCCTTCAAGGTTTAGTCCAAATATCATCTCCCCTAACTACCCCGCCCCATCTTGTCTCCTGTCACTTATGCGCGTCTCCTCTGTGGAGACGTAACAGGCCACTGTTAGACTTTGACTCATTAAAAATCTGTCATCTGTCTCCCTCACCAGACTATGAGCTACCTGAGGGCAGATATTGTATTTTTTCTTTTTTTAGACAGGGTCTTGCTCTGTCACCCAGGCTGGAGTGCAGTGGCACAATCACGGCTCACTGCAGCCTCAACCTCCTGGGCTCAAGTGATCCTCCGACCTCAGCCTCCCAAGTAGCTGGGATTGCAGTCACACACCACCGCACTCAGATAATTTTTTTATTTTTTGTAGAGACAGGATTTCATCATGTTGCCCAGGCTGGTCTCAAACTCATGGGCTCAAGCGATCCACCCATCTTGGCCTCTCAAAGTGCTGGGATTATAGGCGTGAGCCACCATCCCTAGCTAATTTTTGCATTTTTTGTAGAGGCAGGGTCTCACCATCTTGCCCAGGCTTGTCTTGAATTCCTGGGCTCAAGCAATTCACCTGCCTCAGCCTCTCAAAGTGCTAGGATTACAGGCGTGAGCCACCACTAGGGATTGTATTTTTTAACACTTTTTTTTTCTTCAGCCAGTCACAAAAAATCTGGCCCACAATGCATATTGAGTTCAAGAGGATTTTTTTTTAACTGACTAGAATAAAAGAATAAAAACTATACCTATAGCTGCTCAATGTTATTGTTGCTTAAGAGGTGAGCATTTTTATTAGATCCAGGTACAGCATAAATTTCAAAATTGACTGGGACAACAAGTTTGTACACACCTATGATCTTAATGCTTTACATTATGTAAATTACCTCATGTGAATTAATTTAATCCCATCTCAACCTCACAACAGCCGCATGAGATGGGAGTGATTTTAAGTTATAGATTAGCCAGACTCAGGGATATATCAGGATCTTACAAAGAGCAAATAATAGGACCAGAATTTGAACCAAGATCAAAATTATGATCATTCTCTAAACCAAAATGTTTAGGATTCAATTGTCTTTAAAGTCTTCTGGGGCCAGGCACAGTGGCTCACCCTGGGAGGCCGAGGCCGGTGGATCCCTTGAGCTCAGGAGTTTGAGATCAGCCTGAGCAGCATAGAGAGACCCCACCTCTACAAAAATATACAAAAATTGGCCAGGTGTGGTGGCACGGACCTGTATTCTCAGCTACTTGGGGGGCTGAGGTGGGAGGATCACTTGAGTCGGGGAGGCTGCAGTGAGCTGAGATTGAGCCACTGCACTCCAGCCTGGGTGATAGAGTGAGATTGTCTCAAAAATAAATGAATAAATAAATAAATAAAGATTTTTGGATGCAGAAATTTGTTTCCAAAAGGAATATCCCCAAACCGGGCCCCTTAGTCACCTGGTTCCTCATAATTTAGCAACTGAATAATCACGGGTTCACATCCTTCTCAAAGGTTACTGGGTGTGGTGGCACATGATTGCTTGAGCCCAGGACTTCGTGTCCAGCTGGGCAACACAGTAAGACCCTGTCTCTTAAAAAAATGTAACTAGGGGACTTATAACTAAATCTTTTCCCTTCCTTCATCTCAACTATGATAAACTTTCTCCAGTCATCTTTCCTCAACCAAACATTTTCTGCATAACTTGGAAAAGTGGTAGATTGTTACCCACAAACAAGGGACTGCTCATCCAGGTAGTATATGGGGTGCATTGATGTCTTGAAGATCTTAACAGAAGGACTCTGATACTGGTTGTTCTTTATGTGTAGAAAAGTGCCTTGTTCTACTTAAAGTTCTCATTCACTCAAAAACATTTACAGAGGACTTAATAATCACAGATAATAACAGTAGCTAACGTTTATTGAGGGCTTAGTATGGGAGAGGCACTGCTCCACCTGCTTTATGAATAGTAACTCATTTAATCCTCAACAACCCTCAGGCAGGAACTATTGTTAAGACAGTCTACAGATGAGCAAACTGAGAGAGGGTGAGTAACTTGCCCAAGGCCACGGAGCCTATAGCATACCGCCTCTCCCCCCATGCACAAGGCTCTCAGCCAGTGTAGGGTAGATGACACAGGTCCTGCCCTCATGGAGCTTATGTGCTTGTGCAAGAGAGACATGGAACAAGGAACTTGGGTACTTGGTGCTGGGGACACATACAAGGCGATAAGAGGTATAAAAAAGAAATGCCGAGCCGGGTATGGTGGCTCACACCTGTAATCCCAGCACTTTGGGAGGCTGAGGAGGGCAGATTGCTTGAGGTCATGAGTTCGAGACCAGCCTGGCCAACATGGTGAAACCCCATCTCTAATAAAAATGCAAAAAATTAGATGGGTGTGGTAGCACACACCTGTAGTCCTAGCTACTCAGGAGGCTGAGGCAGGAGAATCGCTTGAGCCTGGGAGGCGGAGGTTGCAGTGAGCCGAGATTGCACCACTGCACTCTAGCCTGGGTGACAGAGTGAGACTCCATCTCAAAAAAAAAAAAAAAAGTTGGACTGCTGGACTGCTAGCTGATGACTTCAGAGGAATCGGAGGAGGTGACATTTTAGCTGGATCCTAAAGGAGAAGTAGGAGTTCAGTAGGTTGACAAGGGTGGGGTTTGTTGCAGACAGTAACCTTTGCAAAGAGGATAAAACATGTAAAATGTGGAGGTGGAAGAAGAATAAGTCGCTTGAAGAACAGTGAGAATTTCTGAGTGACTGGCTCCCAGGGTCCACAGGGGAAGCAGCAGGAAGAAGGCTGGAAAAGTAGGTCGGGCCAAATCATGGAGGGGCTAAAGGAACTGTGCATTAGTTGGTGAGAAAGGAAGAGTTACTGGAGATATTTAAACAGAGGAGCAGCATGATTACATTTGTGTTATACTTATGAGCAATGGGGAAGATGGACAGGTAGGTGAGAGTTTAAAAGGAAACCAGAAAATCAATCAAAAGGCAGTTGGAGGCTCACACCTGTAATCCCAACACTTGGGAAGTCCAAGGCAGGAGGATTGCTGGGGTCCAGGAATTTGAGACCAGACTGGGCAACATAGTGAGATCCCATCTCTAAAAAAAAGTTAGCCTGGTATGGTAGTGCATGCCTGTGGTCCCAGCTACTCAGGAGGCTGAGATGGGAGGATCGCTTGCGCCTGGGAGGTCGAGGCTACAGTGAGCCATGATCACACCAGTGAATTCCAGCCTGGGTGACAGAGCTAGAGCATATCTCAAAAATAAATAAATAAAGAAAGAAAGAAATAAAAACAGACTTAGCTAAGAAACATATAGTCCCCCAGCGAAGGAATTGGTTGGCAAAGTATTTTAAGAAGCAGAATCAATAGAACTCAGTGACCCTAAAGCTTCTCACCTGGGCCTGTGTGAATGGGGAGGACATGAACCTTGGCAGGGAATGAAGGAGGAAGGGCTCGTTTGTTCATCTATTTATTTGTTCAACAGACACTTGGTCAGAGCACAGGAACCCGCCTCAGGTTCTGGGGCTACAGCAGCGATTCAGACACAGGCCTGCTCTCACAGAGCTCATAGTCTCATGGGCAAGGCAGACAAGTAAACACACTGATCACAAGGCAAAGTAGTGTGTGGGCCGCCCCCTGAGTCAGAGTCTGATGGTGACATCGTGACATCTCACCCTCGCTGGCATGGCCAGCCCTAGAGGCAGCACTGGTTCCTCTGGTCACTCTGCCACCCCCTCACTGAAGAGGTCCACTCTGGCTTCCCCAGGGCGCAGGGGAAGAGCCTGATGTGGACGCTTGGTGATGGCAGAGCTGGAGCCAGGGCACAGCTTCTACGAAGGCAGGGCAGAAACTGGGTCTCCCAGTGGGTGAACCACATCAGTGCCCATCTGGGAAATCCAAGAGCCAAATGCTGGTAGAACTGGATAGAAACCCCTAACCAAGGCTATGGGGGGAACAGAGCCAAGAGTTTATTTTTAATCTGTTTTTATTTTTTTAGAGACAGGGTCTCACCCTGTTGCCCAGGTTTAAGTGCACTGGTGCAATCGCAGCTCACTGCAGCCTCAAATTTCCAGGCTCAAGCGATCTTCCCACTTCAGCCTCCTAAGTAGCTGGGACTACAGGTGTGCACCACCACATTCAGCTAGTTTTTAAATTTTTTTGTAGAGACGGGGTCTCCCTATGTTGCCCAGGCTGGTCTTGAACTCCTGGGCTCAAGCGATCCTCCCAGCTCGGCCTCTCAGAGTGCTGGGATTAGAGGCATGAGCCACTGTGCTCAGCCAAGAACCAAGAGTTTAAAGCTGGGCAGATATGAGACAAGAACAAGCCAGAATATCCAGGGATGATTGCCCTAAACCCCGGGGAACTCGCTGTTTTCCCTGATGGCTGGTACGCGCATGGTACTCGGGTTCTAGGGGCTGGCAAAGAGGGTCAGAAGTAGCCCTCCAACCAGTGCGCTGGTTTCTACATGCTGCAGAGAAGTGGCCCAGTCATCACATCCTTTTCCGTCCTCCCAGGTAACCTGCATCAGTTCATCTCGGTGTGCTGTGGATTGCAAGGCATGAAGATTGAGGGTCTGTAATTACTTCTGCAGGAGGCAAGCTGCAGGAGATGGAGGGAGGTAGAGCGAGGGGCCAAGTACATAGACAGCAGGGCCTCTGAGGAGAGGATTGTTCCCCACTCTCCCTCTCCAGTTTCCTCTCTTTAGAAAGAAAAACGAATGGACAGGGTCAGCAGAATCTGGAGGCTGCATTGAAGCTGCCCGTGCTTCTGAACGAAGCAGCCAGTGCCGCTCGACCATCTGGGACACCCGTGGAATTCAGGGCCCCTCTCAGAACATTCAGGGCATGTGGACAAGGTCAGCCACAGCGTGAGGGAGGTGGGTAGAGAAAAAGATAACAGGAAATGAACAAGAAAGGGAGCTGCAAAGAGAAAAAAGAGAGCTGGAGAGGAGTAAAGAGGTGAAGGCCCTGTTTCCTGTCCCTGGATTCTTACAGGTCTGCTCACAGCAGCTTCATTTCACACAGTGGCACCGACAGCTGATGTGACCCCTTGGGGAGGCAGTAGTGGCGGGAGAAGGCTGGGTTGGGGACCAACTGGGTATGGCATGAGTTTCTGAACCTGGAGAGCCTGAAGCCTGATGGTCCCTGATGGGAGATGACAACAGGTGGACTGAGCCACTGAGGGGAGGGAGGTGAGCTGGGAGGGGAGGGGGGTGCCACGGCAAACATGTGAATGAGGACACTGGTGGCTGGAGTCCTGGGAGCACCGCAGTCTCCTTCTGGGGTTGATCGGAGCCCTTGGCGCTTGGGCAGCAGCCATTCGTTGCTGTCTTTTCATTTTATTAACTTTAATTTGTAACTGGGTTGATCAGCAACTGTTCTTCCTGGAGGGTGTAATTAGGGTTATAAATAAAGCCAAGTGGAGAGTTTGGACAACCAAGGGCTGTGCATTCTGTGCTATAATGAGCCCGAGGCCCCCCACGACACCCTCCCTGGAGGACACCATTTTCCAACAATAAGTTTGTTGCCTCATTGACTCAAAGGGAAGGCTGAAGTCGCACAGAACCTCATACTTCATGATTTGGAAGGAGTCGGCTTTGGCAACCTTGATCTTCTAGAAACCAGCCATTTGGGGTATTTCCTGGTGGAGCCTTTTTAATTTAGAGCCCGCAGCATTCAACTGATCCTAGATGTCCCAGCCCTTCCTTGACACCATCCAGCTATGGTGCATGCTCCTCCCCACCTACCTCGTCCAGGCTGGACCCAAGGTCCCTCAGATCTGACTGCTTCTCTCCACCCCTACTGCCCAGGCTTTAGTTCAAGGACAACTCTGTTTCCCTCTGGATTATTCCTTGGTCCTCCTGGTCTCCCCATGGCCCTCTCACTGTCTCCAAAGTAACCATCCTAAAGTACAAATATCTCCTTGTTATAGCACTCCAGGACAACCCCAAACAGCCAGCCCCTCACATCTCTTGCCTTTGCACATGCAATTTCCTTCTCTTTGAATTTGTGTCTCTCTCTCTTGCCCTTACACGTCCATCATTGCTTGGTCTGAAATTGGTCCTCTACTCTCTTAAATCCTGTGTGCCAGTGTCATTCTGGATTTGCAGATGCATTTTGGACAGGGATTGTATCTCTGAAATTTTTTTCTCTAAGGTCTATCCCAGATAAGGCCCATATACAGATGTTCTAGGTGATAAGGTTCTAAATGTTCTACATGATAAAGCTGCTGCTGTACGTGTGGCTAAGTGTTGAAACCAGCACGGTCCAATAAAACTTTATGTGGCGATGGAAATGTCCTATATCTGCCATGTCCAATATGGTAGCCACTAACAACACATGGCGACTGAGCATTTCAAATGTGACTACTGCAATGAAGGAACTAAATTAATTGTATTGAATTTTAACTTAGTAATTTAAATTCAGATAGCCACATGTGGCTAGTGGCTACCATATTGGACAGCACAGGTTTGGCTTAAGCCAGCTCGGAATAAGGGTTAGTTAACAAGACTTCCTGCCTGTATCAAATTCAGCACCTCACAGCTATTTTTCAATCTTTGAATAAAATAAACAGCAGTAACAACAATATTTAATCCAGGATTAAATACTGTTTTGATAGCTCAGACTGGGGCAATGTCACAGGCTTATCATCCCAGGCAAACTTTTGATAGTCCAGGGCAATTTCATCTGTTTAAAACATGCTGAGGCTGGTGGGATCTTGCCAGCAAATGCCTTCTAAAGAAGGTGGAACATGGCCAGGCGCGGTGGCTCATGCCTGTAATCCCAGCACTTTGGGAGGCTGAGGTGGGTGGATCACTTGAGGTCAGGAGTTTGAGACTAGCCTGGCCAACATGGTGAAACCCCATCTCTACTAAAAATACAAAAATTACCTGGGTATGGTGGTGCATGCCTGTAGTCCCAGCTACTTGGGAGGCTGAGCCAGGAGAATCACTTGAACCTGGGAGCCAGAGGTTGCAGTGCACTGAGATAGCACCGCTGCACCTGCACCCCAGCCTGGGCGACAGAGTGAGGCCCTGTCTCAAAAAAAAAAGAAGAAGAAGAAGAAGAAGGTGGAGCATGATGAACCCAGCCCAGTGAGCTGCTCCAGGCATGAGTAGTGGTATTCCCCAAGCAGGGGAGAATGGTTTCTTAGGTGTCCTGAAATGTGAGAGAAATTATATCCCGAGAGTCTTATTGTGAAGATCTGAATTTATCCTAAAAAGGTTATTTATTGGCCCAGCCCTAAAAACTTTAAAACGGGGGTAGAAATAGGACTAGTTCAGCAGATGTGCGGTGCCAGGCTGTTAGGTTTCCTTAACTCTGGCTCCAAGGGTAGATTCTTTCTTCTGCCTGTACTTTCTTGGCAATTAGCAATGTGTCTGAATACAAAAAGAAAGCTTAATCCTTTCTTTCTGGGCAGCTGTATCCTTTGAGTTAGGGAAGCCCAGAGCTCTCTGGTGACTGATGGCAAGGTGGAACAATGGGTCAGACAGGGAGGTGAGAGCAGGGGTAGGACACTGACAGCAAAAATACAAAGTTCTCCAGCTCCAGTGCCTACCCAGTTATCAGCCTGTGCTAATAAGAAGTGAAAACTCAGGAAAAGAAACTCTCAGCTGCCTTGGCCTCTAAAAGAAATGGTTTTGATGGGGGTCAGGGGAGCAGCAGGCCGGGGAATAGGATGAGGCTGCCAGCATGGCAGTAGCTCTGTTTAAAAACACACTTGGCCAGGCGCGTGGCTCACGTCTGTAATCCCAGCACTTTGAGAGACTAAGGTGTGTCGATCACCTGAGGAGTTCGAGATTGGCCTGCCCAATATGGTGAAACCCCGTCTCTACTAAAAATACAAAAATTCACCAGGCGTGGTGGTGTGTACCTGGCACTCAGGAGGCTGAGACAGGAGAATTGCTTGAACCTGGGAGGCAGAGGTTGCGGTGAGCAGAGATCGCGTTACTGCACTCCAGCCTAAGCCACAGAGCGAGACTCAGTCTAAAAAAAAAAAAAAAAACTCTCACAGGATGGGAAGAGCTAGCAAAAGGAAAATAATTATAGCATTTTAGCCAACACTATCTGCTTAAACTCACATATAAATAGATCCTTAAGCCCTTCTCCACTCAGCATAGCCACTTTAACCTCATCCATGAGCAGGGACTGTGAGAGGGCAGGAGAATGTTTTCTGGTGAAGCAAAGAACCGCCCCCACGACCAAAGCACCATACAAACTTATGAAAACAACAACAACAACAACAAAACAAAACCCTGCTCAGTCCCTGGGGAAGAGAAAAGGCCAGGATATGGAACAGGGAGGGAAGGGCTGCATTCAAAATCCTGTCCTACCCATACGTTGTAAAATGGTACAACCACTTTAGGAAACAGTTGGGTGGTTTCTTTAAAAGTGAAGCATACACTTACCACGTGACCCAGCAATCCCTCTTCTAGTTACTAATGCGAGAGAAATGAACACATGCATCCACATGATGATTTATATACAAATGTTCACAGCTGCTTTATTCATAATAGCTGCCAACTGGAAACAACCCAGATGTCCAAACACAGGTGAATGGATACACAAACTATAACATATCCATATAATGGAATATATGACTCTGCAATAACAAGGAAAGAACTACGATAGACACAACAATATGAACGAATCTTGAAATCATTAGGCTGAGGGGGGAGAAGTCAGAGGTAAGAGCAGAGTAGAAACTGTATAGTAACGTATAAGAAACATGCAAATCTGATCTGTCATGACAGAAAGCTGATTGGTGCTTGCCTGGGGCCAGGGAACGGGTGTGACCGACTCAGAAGGGGCCACAGGGAACCTTTCAGGGTAACGGAAACGTTCTGTACCTTGGTTATCGTGGTAGGTACGCAAACATACAACAGTGCACCTAAAATGGGCACATTTTGTTGTGCGTAAGTTAGACGTCAACAAAGTTGACTTAAGAAATAATTCCTTCCTGAGAGCCTGGCCTACGAGGTGCGGGCAGAGAGGCCTCCCTCAAGGCGCTGGCGATACTGCCGAGCTGGAAAAACAGCTCGCTGGCAGCCTGGAAAAGGCCGTTCTCTGGCTCTTGATCCTTAAAAGGCTGGAATTTCTGGCTGAACAAGAAGGCCTGGGCCCAGTCCCCAGGGGGCAGCTTCTCCTCAGCTCTGGGCAGGGTGCCCGGCCACCCCTCACACAGGTGCTGGCTTGCTGCCCAAACACAGGACCAGGGGGCCTGGGCAGGCCCCCACAGCCCTGCTGGGGGAAGAGGAGGAGACCAGCCCGTAGCCAGCCCAGCCTCAGCCCCAGCAGCCTGTGGCTGGCAGGGCCTCTGCCTACACAGCAAGCTCTCAGAGTGGGGGGATGGGAGCAGCGCCCAGGCACCCACCCAGCTCCCCCAACCCGTAGTGTCAACAGGGACCTTTACCCTGAATGGGGATGGTTTTAACAGCCCCTAGAGAGGGTCAGGGCATCTGTGACAGGACAGGGTCTGAGCCCCGGACTTTCACCTCTCAGCCCAGTGCCCTTTTCCCCACACCAGCCCAAGCTCCCAGTGATTCGCTGGGGGAGGGATTTCTAATGGGGCTGATTCTGAAGAAAAGCTCTCCAGGGCAGGGCCTGTGAAACCCAAGGACTGACTGCTGCGGGGGCTGGACAGCCTTTGGGGACAGAGGAGGGGAGAGGTGGCGGAACCTAAACAGCTGCGGCCGCTTCTTTGTCCAAGGGCAACCCAGCCTCCCAGGTGTGGCCATCGCCTCTGCCTCCAACCTAGGTCTCAGACCAGAGCCAGCTGAGGCCTGGGTGCTCCCTTCGGCCCCTTCTGGTTCTGCAATTCAAGGCCCAGTTAACCCCCTGTGGGGTCATAGAGAAGTTTGCAGAGGGTGGAGCCTGGGACCTGATTCTGCTCACCCTGGACTCTGGCCCAGCCAGTGCCTTCTGGCAACAGGGACCCTCCAGGGTCCCAGGAGCCCTGGAACCTCCTCTGCTCCCTCTGGCTCTGGTTCTGTCTCCTGCCCCACCCCCTTCCCTGTTGCCACCTGCACCTGTTTTTCCGGCCTTGCTCAATCTCTCCAATCCACAGGCTGTTTGTTCCCAGGGGTCGCCTCCCCTTATCTCCCAGGCAGCTGTTGGCCATGGCCTGAAGTTACAGAATTCATTGTTAACTCTTCAGCTTCCCTCACACACTCCACCCCCCAAAACCACAGCAGCAAAGAGCACCAGGGAGAGCCCAGGGTTGGGGGCTTAGGCAGTCTGCGGTCTGGCCCTCCCTGCTGTGTGAACTGGCCTCATTGTGTGACCTTGAGCTGGTCACTTACCCCCTACACTTCTGTTTTCTCATTGGTAAAATGACAGCTTTTTACCTTTTTATTACCCCAGCTCTGTACCTCTTCCCCCGCCACACACACACTCACACACTCTTTTTCTCTCTCTGTCTCTCTGTTCTTAAAATGTAGGGCTATCAAATAACACTCATCCAATAATTATTAATTCAGGAGCTGATTTTTTTTTTTTTTTTCCAGAGAGAGTCTCGCTCTTGTCCCCTAGGCTGGAGGGCAGTGGCGCAATCTTGGCTCACTGCAACCTCTGCCTACCAGGTTCAAGCGATTCTCCTGCCTCAGCCTCCCAAGTAGCTGGGATTACAGGCGCCTGCCACTATGCCCGGCTAATTTTTGTATTTTTAGTAAAGATGGGGTTTCCCCATGTTGGCCAGGCTGGTCTCAAACTCCTGACCTCGCGATCTGCCTACCTCAGCCTCGCAAAGTGCTGGGATTACAGGCATGAGCCACCATGCCCGGCCAGGAGCTGATTTTGCATGAAGCAAAACTAATCAGAGCTTCTGAGCAGCATGTCCTGGTTTTGTTTCATACAAAACAGAATCCTGAATTAGTAATTACTGAATAAATGTACATTTATCGTGTTCCTCATTATAATTCCAGCAATGAAACTTGACATTTTAGTTAAGCCAGTGTACCCTTCTCACAGATAAATGTTCTATTTTCTGTTAGGGTTTTATAAAGATAAAAAACAGCAACAGGTCTCTTTCTCCCTGCTCTTTTCTGATCTGGGGTGGGGTGTGGGGAGCCAGGAACCGGTGATCGTCCAGACCCCTCGTATTGCTGGGTTAGGAGGCCCACGTGCGTTCCATTGGCGAATACACTAGTCAATCATTAGGCCCATCATCAGTCCCACCTACCAATGCCTGGCCCCCGTCAAAGACCAGTACAGAATAGAAAACAGCCAACAGGACCGGGGCGGAAAACCCTGCTCCCATCACAAACCCTTCTGCCTCTGCCCGCCCAGCCCACAATGAACACCAGAATTCAGAGCTACCGCCAGTGGAAATGGGAAGGGACCACTTCTGTGAGCACCTTAGGATTTCTCCAAGGGATGAGAAAGACTGGTTAAGAGTCCAGGGGGGCACAGTGGCTCACACCTGTAATCCCAGCACTTTGGGAGGCCGAGGCAGGAGGATCACCTGAGGCCAGGAGTTTGAGACCAGCCTGGCCAACATGGTGAAACCCCGTCTCTACTAAAAATACAAAAATTAGCCGGGCATGGTGGCAGGCACCTGTAATCCCAGCTACTGGGGAGGCTGAGGCAGGAGAATCGCTGGAACCTGGGAGGTGGAGGCTGCAGTGAGCCAAGATTGCGCCACTGCACTCCAGCCTGGGCAACAGAGTGAGACTCTGTCAAAAAAAAAAAAAAAAAGACTGGGCGCAGTGGCTCATGCCTGTTATCCCTGCACTTTGGGAGGCTGAGGCAAGTGGACCATGAGGTCAAGAGATCAAGACCATCCTGGCCAACGTGGTGAAACCCGGTCTCTACTAAAAAAAAATAATAATAATAAAAATAAAAAATAAAAAATAAAAAACAATCTCTACTAAAAAACAAAAACAAAATACAAAAAAATTAGCTGGGCATGGTGGCATGCACCTATAGTCCCAGCTACTCAGGAGGCTGAGGCAGGAGAATCGCTTGAACCTGGGAGGCGGAGGTTGCAGTGAGCCGAGATTGCACCACTGCACTCTAGCCTGGAGCGAGACTGTCTCAAAAAAGAAAAAAAAAAAATCCATTCCCTACTGGACACTCTACCATGACGTCTCAGAGGTGCCTCAAATTCAATTTGTTTAAACCAACCCATTATTCTCTCTCTGGGGATGGGAGAGATGCCCCTCTGGCTGAACCCCCAACCTATACACCTGACCGTCAATCACCCAGGCTCTGCCTTCTCCCCTCAGCCCCTGTCGGGACTTCCAGGCCAGAGCTCCAGCTCCTAATGCTGTTTTCTCCTTCACCTCCCTCAGCCCAGGCCTCGCCAGGGCCCTCACGGCTCATGGTGGGGGCCTCCCGTCTTCCCACCCATCACCACACTGGAGCCAGGGGGCTTTTTCACATCACCTGTGACAGATCATCCGTAGCCTTGGTCAAAACCTTCAGTGACTTCATGCAAAGACACAGCATGTGTGCGAGACAATGGGGAGAAAAACAGGGAGTAACTAAAGTTCTTGGGGGAAAGGTGGTGAAGCACTGATCACTCCAGACCTTCAATTTCACAAATGAGAAATCGGAGACTCAGAGACACACAGTACCTGACTCAAGGTCACCAAGCAAGGCAGAGGCAGATGGTGTATTTGGGGGACAGTGCCGCTCTGTCCCACCTGGCATGCTGTCCACCCCCCATGTCCTCACTGGGCACTGTACTCCAACCACATGGAGCTTCTGTGTGCCCTAAACTTGCACCTCTTTCACCCTACTTCCTTCTTCATGTAGGCATGTCCTTCCTCTCCTCCCCACATCCACAGTCCTAGCCACCCGCCCAGGCCCAGCTCAAGTGCTGCCTCCTCCAGGAAGGCTTCCCTGAATGCCTGTGCTGACCTCCTCTGCATGCCTCCCCTCCCATCACTCAGCATTCTCAGGTTTGGTTAGAATCATTCTTGCGCATGTCCTCCAGGAGGGGTGGGACTTGTCTTACTCACCTTCATATCTTCAAGAGCACCCTGCACAGTACCTGGCCTGTCACAGGTGCTCAACAGGTATTTCTGGAAGGAATTATCATTACATTTATATTGTCGTTATGCATGTCTGGCATCGACAGTTGAGTCAGCCACTGTGCTCAGTGTACGAGTCAGAACACATGCGTCTTCAAAACAGTCCCAACGATTAGCCCCATTTCACAGATTAGGAAACTGAGGCTCAAAGGAAATTGATTGCTTGCCCTGGGTCTCACTGCCGGAAGGAGGCAGAGTTGAAACTTGACCCCAAATGCGGCTGATTC
>NW_026652316.1:180453-329482 GCF_009828535.3 Hylobates moloch
TTTTTTTTTTTTTTTTTTTTAAGACGGAGTCTTGCTGTGTTGCCCAGGCTGGAGTGCAGTGGCACGATCTCTGTTCACTTCAACCTCCGCCTCCTGAGTTCAAGCAATTCTCCTGCCTCAGCTTCCCAAGCAGCTGGACTACAGGTGCGTGCCATGATGCCTGGCTAATTTTTGTAATTTTAGTAGAGACGGGTTTCACCATGTTGGCTAGGCTGGTCTCAAACTCCTGACCTCAGGTAATCTGCCTGCCTCTGCCTCCCGAAGTACTGGGATTACAGGTGTGAGCCGTAGCATCCGGCCCAGCCAAGCCTATAATTCTTAATCTCTGAGTTCTCTCTGCAGCAAGGATGACAGCGCTCCTGGAGGCTGGCTGGGAAGCTGGTCAGGGTCCCAGGACTCTGCCACCCTCAATGGCCCTTGTAGCCTTGGGGAGTCTTGTGATCCAAGGCTGGAGGACTGAGTCCCCTCCAGGTCTCATAGCAGATGAATAGCAGATTCACCCAGGCCTGTTTTGTCGTGGCCCCTGCCGCATTCAGAGACTGCCCTCCTCGGTGGTTTAGAGCATGCCCTGGAATCCCTAGCACAGCCAGGTGACGAGAGTTCCCCGCTGGCCCCCTGCCACAGGAACACAAAGTACCTTTGCACATAACCTTTCTTTGTCCCCTGCTGGTGACGGCAAATAGGGCAGGCCCAGGGCAATGTGGTAAGGTGGCAGAAGTTTGTTTTGGACAGTGTTTGCAGCTTTTCTGTTCCCTTTCCACCAGGGGTTACCTCCTGCTGGCTGACCCCTTCCAGTGCTGCGGGCTGGAATATAGGGTTTAACCCTGTTATAACCCAGAGGAACACAAAAGAAGGAACATCAGGCTTTATGGAGAGACTGGAAATGAAGTGGAGCTTTTCCTTGCTCATGAAACCTGGCTCACCCTACAGGTAGTCCCAAAGAGACCTTGTGATTTTCTTTCCCCTTTGGTCCCCCAACCCCTTCAGAGCTCTCTGGGAAGCTATGCTCTCTCACTGCTTTCCCTCCCCTGATCAGAGTCCCTGTGCCAAGGCTCCTGGATACTGGGGATGGAAAACCTCCTGTCCCTTCCACCACTCCTGTGCCCTCCAGGGAAGGGGTCTAGGGTCTCGGGGCTCACCCCCACCCGTGTGCCAGCCCCTGTGCTAGGCCTGCACAGACATCAGCTTGCTGATCACTGCGAGAACCTCAGCTCTTCTCCCCATTTCATGAGGACACCGAGGCTCAGAGGTATTTGTGATACTCAAGATCACACTGCCAGAGCGTGAGTTCCTGGGATTTGAACTTTGGTCCGTGTGGCTGCAAAGCCCGTGCTGCTATGATTCTCTTTCCACTTGTTGCAGCCCACGTCCCTCTGGGCAAGTCTGACACCCTAGCTGCCCTCAACTGCCTGGCTCCGTGGCGTCCCAGAGGGCGAGGGGAGCACAGGGACTGGGCACAGAGGCCAGCTGGGGTCAGGGCAAGGGGGCTGCCCAGCACAGTGGTTCTGCTCCAGAGGTGCAGTCAGACTGCCTGGGTTGGCTCATGCCTGGGTCTGTCATCGTGGGCAAGTGACCACCCTAAACCTCAGTTTTCTCTTTTGTCATCTATGTGCTAAAAATACCTATTTCTGGAGATTCTTGGGAGGATTAAAGGAGATCTTCCAAGCCAAGTGCTTTGCGTAGTGACGCAGGGTAGGTGCTCAAGAAAAGTTTGTTGTCTGCCTGTGGTCTGGGTGGGGGCAGGGTGGGGCTGCGACGGTGAAGAAATGACACAGAAACCCGCAGGAAACTTCATCATCTAGATGGTAGATGGATGGCACATTCAAGGGAAGTAACAAAACGAGAAGAAAAAACTTTTACATTTTGGCTGAGCAAAGGCAACAATATAATTACCATCATTTATAAAAACTGCCTCCCATTAATGTCTAATTCCCACAAAGCGCAACAATGATTATCTCATTAACTATGTGTCAGATTAACTTTGTTGCAGGTTTTATTTGATTAAAACAGTGAACTCACAACACGTATGCTCATTCTTCATAGTCTGTGGTTTCTGGAGCGTAGTCCTCTGTTGGCAACTTTTTCTAAATTAGAAGGCATGTTTCTGGGTAAGTTGGTTTTTTTTTTGAAATTTAGTTATCTGGAGTCCCAAAGCACCCAGGGTGGAGGGAAGGGCTCAGAGCTTCCTATTAGCTTCCACCTTTGGATTTGCTAAGGCCAGTGATGAAAGATGAATTATGTATCCATATTTTCAAGACTTTGGGGACTGGGCTTGGGCTTGGGCTGGGCGCTGTGGCTCATGCCTGTAATCCCTGCACTTTGGGAGGCCGAGTCAGGCGCATCACATGAGGCCAGGAGTTCGAGACCAGCCTGGCCAACATGGTGAAACCCTGTCTCTACTAAAAATACACAAATTAGCCAGTCATGGTGGCAGCACCTGTAATCCCAGCTACTCAGGAGGCTGAGCCAGGAGAATCACTTGAACCCAGAAGGTGGAGGTTGCAATGAGCCAAGATCATGCCACTGCACTCCAGCTTAGCCAACAGAGCAAAACTCTGTCTCAAAAAAAAGTCTTATTCAAATATTTTACTGTGTGCATTTGTATTACTTTTGTGACATGTATAATTTTTTAATGTCTGGTAGTGGAAGATAC
This sequence comes from Hylobates moloch, assembly GCF_009828535.3. NCBI lineage: Eukaryota > Metazoa > Chordata > Mammalia > Primates > Hylobatidae > Hylobates > Hylobates moloch. The sequence goes on from NW_026652316.1 coordinate 183,107, forward strand.
TGTTTTTATTCCCTCCCCCTCCCCCTGGCCCCGATACATTGAAAACTCTAAAGTTGTTATATCTTGGATTCTGTTTCCTCCATGAGGAGAAAAGTTTGTTATCTGTCATATGCACTTAAGCACCTGATGTTTTTCTCATTTTCTGGTAGGTGGTGCAGACCCCCGTCCCCTCCTCCTCACCCCTACCTTAACAGGGAGAGGCTGCCTGTGGACAGCTCCCAGCTGCACAGGGAAATCGCTGAAGATTTCTAGTAGGGAAGTGTCACACTTTGCCAACACTGGAGAAGACAGAATAATTGGCTGGAATCGCAGACCAGGTCAGTGGTACAAGAGAAGGCAGAAGCTCAGTGGGGAGGGGTTGGTTCCCCAGCAGTTGGCTGGGCATCTCCCACGATGCCAGACCAGAATCATTGTATCCCAAGGCTCGGGCCATTCTGTGGCCCCCGGTCATCCCCAGGAGCTGGAGTATGTGTCTGCTGCACTGTGGGAGAGCCCCTGCACCCACACTGAACCCAAGGGTGACCCTTTCCCTGAGATCAAGTGACGTAGGGGCCCAGGAAGAGCCCCACCTGCAGTGCTCAACTGCACCAGAAGGGAAGGGGAGGGAAGGGGAGGGAAGGGGAGGGAAGGGGAGGGAAGGGGGCAAAGAAACCCCTGTTGTCATGCCAGAAAAGGAAAGCTCGAGATCATCTGGGAAAGGGTGTCTGCATTGTCCTTCTTCCCCAGGGCTGTGCAGACCGATGGTCTGCAGGTACAAGTACCAAGCAGGGAGGGCCTGCTCTGATTCACACTAGCTCTCTGGGAGAGAGACAAGGGCAAGCTTGGATCCTGGAGGACCAGAGAGAGAAGCCCCTGACCTAGGAGCTAGGAAGGGGAGGGCATTTATTTGTTCTATCTGCTCCTGATCTATGTGGCCTGTGGAAACAGACCCCTCACCTCCAGCTCAAGGCTCCCGTGTACTGTCCTCCTCTAGTCCCTGTCTCTGTGGTCTAGCTACTTTGCCTCAGCCACTGGGCATCAGATCTAGGGTGGCATGGTCAAATAGAAATACAACCTGTGCCACACATAGAATATAATATTTTCTTTTCTTTTTTTTTTTTTTGAGATGGAGTCTCACTCTGTCACCCAGGCTGGAGTGCAGTAGCATGATCTCGGCTTACTGCTTGCTGCAACCTCTACCTCCCGGGTTCAAGCAATCCTCATGCCTCAGCCTCCCAAGTAGCTGGGATTACAGGCATGCACCACCATGCCTGGCTAATTTTTGTATTTTTAGTAGAGACGGAGTTTCACCATGTTGGCCAGGCTGGTCTCAAACTCCTGACCTCAGGCGATCCACCTGCCTCGGCCTCCCAAAGTGCTGGGATTATAGGCATGAGCCACTGCGCCCAGCCAGAATATAATATTTTCTAATAGCCACATTTAAAACAAGGAAACAGGTAAAATTAATTTTTTGAATATATTTTGCTTAAGCCAATATGTCTAGAATATTGTAATTTCAACACGTAAACAACTTAAAAAGTAAAGAGATCTTTTATATTCTTTTTTCATACTAGATTTTCAAGATCTCGTTGGTATGTAGTTTACTCTTGTGGCACAGCTCAGTGTGGACTAACTGTTCCAGTGCCCATGGGCACATGGCCATGGCTACCATATTGGAGAGTGCAGGTCTAGCACTTTCCTTGTGCCCTCCACTCCCCACAGGGGAAGTCAGAGGCCTCCTCAGAGGCCCCATGTCCAGACCCTTTTGCCTTTCCCTGACCCAGGAGCAAATCATCCTTTGGGCCGGGGTGCCCATTTATGTTTCCTTATTGGACAGTGGGGAAGGCAAGAGTCCTGGACTGGGCATCAGAAGGCCCTGCCACTCAGCCTGCTGTGTGACCTGGAGCAAGTTACCTCCCCTCTCTGGGCACTGGCCTCATTCTCTGTCAGATGAATTTTCATTAGATTTGTGACTTTCAAACTGTGGACCCTGTTTTTCCAAGGCAATCCCATGCCAAACCCCCATGTATAAATCACAGGAGAGTGGAGCTGCTCAAGGCACTGTGAGCTGTTGCCTCCAGCTCCCAGCTTAGAGATCACTCAGTGGCCAGGCCCTGGAGCACAGAGGGTGAAAACCCGGCACTATCAGTCTGCAACTCACATTTTCAGGCCTAATTTTCTTTTTTTTTTTTCTTTCTTTCTTTCTTTTTTTTTTTTTTTTTTGAGACAGACTCTCGCTGTGTTGCCCAGGCTGGAATGCAGTCTCAGCTCACTGCAACCTCCACCCCCCTCCCAGTTCAAGCGATTCTCCTGCCTCAGCCTCCTGAATAGCTGGGACTACAGGCGCCTGCCATCATGCCAGCCAATTTTTGTTTTAGTAGAGACGGGGTTTTGCCATGTTGGCCAGGCTGGTCTCAAACTCCTGACCTCAGGTGATCCACCTGCCTATACCTCCCAAAGTGCTGGGATTACAGGCATGAGCCACCGTCCCAGCCTCACACCTAATTTTCTAAACCTGCAAATGACACCGTAGGTTGCTTATGGGCCTGTGTACGTAGTAAAAGTACGAAAACATGCACAGGAAGTGCGCTGGTTTCAAGTTAGTGGTCTCCTCTGATGAGGGAGGAAGGAGGATGGGCTAGGGATGGCACTTCAGTTCTATTGCCAAAATTTAATTTTTTGATTGAAAGAGACCTAAAGAGAATAGAGTGAAATATTAACATGTGTCCAAATTTAGTGGTGGGTTTGTGGCTGAGCTATTACTCTGTACTTTTCTGTATATTTGAAATCTTTTACAACTTTAATTTGAAACTTTAAGAAGGACAAATAAATATAATCTGATCTCACCTTAGGCATAGAATTTATTTATTATTTATTTATTTATTTATTTATTTATTTATTTATTTATTTTAGATGGAGTCTCGCTCTGTCTCCCAGGCTGGAGTGCAGTGGCGCAATCTTGGCTCACTGCAACCTTCACCTCCCAGATTCGAGTGATTCTTCTACCTCGGCCACCCAAGTAGCTGGGACTACAGGCGCGTGCCACCAAGCCCGGCTGATTTTTGTATTTTTACTAGAGACAAGGTTTCACCATGTTGGTCAGGCTGGTCTTGAACTCCTGACCTTGTGATCAGCCCACCTCGGCCTCCCAAAGTGCTGGGATTACAGGCTTGAGCCACCGCATCCGGCCAGGCATAGAATATTTTTAAATGGTCAAGTAAAATGCAACTTTCCTTCCCCACAACACACTTGGTAATCCCTAAGACCACCCCCCCACCACCCCGCCCCATCTCCCTGCTCTGGTAGTTCAGGAATGTAGGTGCTCAATTGACCAAGGGTCAGGAGTTCTGAGGAAGCAGACAGCAGCTGAGCAGTTATTCAATAAGTATCGACTCTACCTTTGGGGTATCAGGTATGTGGGGGTCCCAGGGAATTGAGACCCAACCCTGGTTCAAGAGGAGCCTGAGATGGGTGAGACCTTTCATGGTTAACTTGGCCTCAGGGATGGCTGTGAGGGGCCGAGGGAGGAGGAGGGATCTGCCGCTCTCTGGCTCCCATGCCCCCAGCCTGTGGTCTCTGGGTGGAGGGAGGCCCCTCCTCTCCATCGCTCACTGCTCTTCCCTCTCCTATCGCAGCTTGACTCTCCAGTGCACTGCGGATTGCCTTGGGCCCCTCTGGCCGAGTTTTGGGGGGCTCAGCTCACCCCTCTGAATGTGTGTGTGTTCTCCTCTGGGCCCCATGGCTGGTTCCTCCCAGTCACCCTTTCCCCCACATCCACTGATGAGGCCCCAAGCTCAGACAGTTTAGGAGACCTGCCAGGGTCACCCTTCTGGGCTGGGCATGGCAGGAGGAAGGTTGTGGGAGGGCAGCCATGTACCAAGTCCAGTGAGGTTATTTCACCCCAGCAAACAGGTCCTGCTGGTTTGCCGTTTGGAGAGAGTTTGGCCCCAGTTCCCATGGGCTAGTTAAATGATAACTTGTCTTTAGTTGTTTGTGGAAATGTGACAGGGCACAGGCCACCAGCGAGGCCGGAAAAGCCATGTGAGGCCCAGCTAGCTCTGGGCATTGGACTGCAAGCCATGCTCCCCTCCCCTCCCCTCCCCTCCCCTCTCCTCTCCGCTCTTTCAAGACAGAGTCTCACTCTGTCACCCAGGCTGGAGTGCAGTGTCGCGATCTTGGCTCACCCCAACTTCTGCCTCCCAGGTTCAAGCAATTCTCCTGCCTCAGCATCTTGAGTAGCTGGGATTACAGGCGCCCGCCACCACGCCCAGCTAATTTTGTATTTTTAGTAGAAACAGGGATTTACCATGTTGGCCAGGCTGGTCTCAAACTCCTGACCTCAAGAGATCCACCTGCCTCAGCCTCCCAAAGTGTTGGGATTACAGGCATGAGCCACTGTGCCTGGCTCTTTTCTTTCTTTCTTTTTCTTTTCTTTTCTTTCTTCCTTTTTTTCTCCCCCCAAGGTTTCACCCTGTTGCCCAGGCTGGAGTACAGTGGCATGATTACGGCTCACTATAACCTTGAACTCCCAGGCTCAGGTGATCCTCCAGCCTCAGCCTCAGCCTCCCAAGTACTAGAAGTACTAGGACTACAGACACATGCCACGCCTGGCTAATTTTTTTTTTTTTTAGAGACTGGGTCTGGCTATGCTGCCCAGGCTAAGCAATACTTATTTTCCTTCTTTTGTATTCTAATAAGATTCCAGAATCTTCCCCTTTCACATGTCTTCCTAGCCAGATGAGTAAGAGCAAGGAGGAGTGGTGATGCTAATAACAGAGTGGCACAGCCATTGAGGGCCTTTCATTGGCAGATTTCTTAACCAAGAGCAGCTGTGCCCATTTTACAGGCGGAACAACTGAGACAAAGAGGAGTGAGGTCACTGTGAGTCACTGGCCTTTCTGGCCTAACTCAGACTAGGCTCAATATGGCTGAGCCAAAGAGACAGAGCAGGCTGGGGGTGGGGATGGAAAGAAACTCTGGTTCTTCAAAGAGAGTTGACTGTCCTTGCTGGCTTAGACATCTCACCCCTTCCCTTTATTCAGTGCCTGCCTGATTAGAGCTGGACATATAGGATCTCATCTGCTCCCACAACCACCATCTAAAATAGGCAGAGCAGGTTTTACTTGCCCTGTGTTACAGACAAGGAAACAGAGTTACAGACAAGGAAACAGAGTCAGCAAGATTAGGAGCCTTGTCCAGTTCCACAGCCGGTCAGGCCCAGCCAGCTCGAGATGCAGGCTTATCTGCGATTCCCGAGCTTATACCAGACCTGACTCTTTTTCCAGCGAAAGAACCCCAGGACATAATGTTTCTGAGCTGAGTGTTAGATGGATCGGGGCTAAGGATTCGGGAGGACCTTTCTTGAAATTAACAGCTGCTTCGAGAGTGAGGCTTCCGACCAGCCGTTTCTTTATTTCATCTGGGCCTGGTTTGGCAGACCTCCACCCCCAGCCCACAATCCCAGGTGGGCAGAGGTAGTTCTCTCCAGCTTTTGGAGACCTTGGGGAGGAAGAAGCCTCGCTCACCCACTCCTAGACAGTGTGGGTGAGCCCTCAGGCACCCAGGGTGGGCAATGCTTCCTAGGCAGAGAGGGCGTGCAATGCAAGTGAGGAGTCCGTTAGACAGACCCGGGGCACTCCAAGCCCCATAGAGTGACTCACTTTCCTTCTTGGCACCCCCAAATGACCCCACCTTCCTCAGCAGGTCTTGTGAAGGTGCAGTGACACAATGTGCATGAAAGAGGCTTGAGCAGGGCCTGGTGCACAGTGGGTGCTCAACAGCTCCGCCCCGCCCCGGCCCCCCACCACGGCTTCCTGTGCCCCTGGCTGTGATTTCAGCCTCAGAGGAGTGGAAGACCCCAGGATTTCCCCAGTAGGCAGTCTGGCATCCTCGCCATCGTGGTTGGCCCCTGTGCTCACCCATCGAGGCCACGCAATGGTGTGCTGGGGTGGGAGATTCTTTATTGAGGAATCTGCAGAGGTCAGGGGAAGGCAGGAGCCAGGGCCACAGGGGAGGCCGGCCAAGGACAGCTGCCCACAGCAGGCCACAGCTGGGGCCCTCCCCACACTGCAGGCTGGCTTGTTTTTCATGCAAAACCGTGTTATGTAAATCAGTGCTGGGTTGAGCACACTCAAGTCAGAGTCAAGAATTGGGTCCCCCACCGCCCATCCAGGGTGTCTGAAGGCCTAGGCCAGCATGCTCATTATTCAGCCAGAGCAGGTGGCCGAGCCAGCTGGGCTCTTCCCCAAATGCTTTCAGGGAGGGACGCTAGGCCTAGGACCCGGGGTCCACAGCCCTGAGGGGAGGGGGCAGAGGACGCAGCCTCCGAAAGCCCAGTACCTGGTGAGTAGGGAGGGGTCCTCCCAGATGGTTCCAACCTTTAACCCAATTCCTCTGTCTCGGAGGCAAAGGGAAAGGACGTGGCTTATCCCCCCAGAGCCCAAGGCCAGCCGCCATCCTTTCACGGAGCCAGGCAGCTTCGAGAAGCCACTGAGGCTTCTGGTGCTCCTTGTGTGGGCACAAAGTGTGGACTCCTGGAGGGGGTCCTTGGACCTCTATCTCAGCAGGGACATTCGTCCTCCCGCCGCCTTCCAGACCTCCTGCTCCAGACGCCTGGCTTCTCCAGGGCACCCCGATGGACACTGGACTGGGGCCACCCTTACAGAACCGGTTCGAAGCCAAACAATGGCACGTCGCAGTCCAGCTGAGCCGGAGGCCTCAGCAGGGTAAGCACAAGTGAGGCTGTGGCCAAGAGGGGCATAGGTGCCAGGGACGCAGAGGCAGGCGCGCGCGAGTGCCAGCGAGCCCCCACTGCCTAACATGGCAGCCCCATGGCTTCCTCTCTTCCCCGTGACCTGGCCGCAGCTTTGAGGACAGCACTTGCCCTCCCCTCCCAGGCAGCAGACCCCTTCCCTGGCCCCAGAGGTGAAGGAGGGCGACTTCCCCGGGGAGAGGAAGCAGAATGACGGCCTGCAGCCTTCCTGCCACGGGAGGGGCACTTCAGGTCAGAATGGCCGTCTCAACCTCATGGAGGCCTCCCTCTGGACTGACGAGTGACCGCTGTTGTGGCGGGAGGTCCACCCTTCCGCAAAGGGAGCCAAGAGCCCAGAGGGGTCCCTTGGGCCCAGGGAGGGTGGGACACAGACGTCTGGGTGGAAGTTGGGCAAAGTCTGGCAGAACGGGGCACCAGGTCACAGTAAGACCCTGGCTGGGACACCGAGTGGGGACAGTCCTCAGCAATTCCCTTGGAGATAAAGAGCCTGCAGCAGGTCCCAGACCCTGACAGAGGACAGACGCGGGGGGACAAGCTGGTGATGGGGGTGAGCTGGCTAGGCAGAAAGCTCTGTGGACACCTGAGGCCTTCTCCTGGAATTGCCCCAAGCCATGTGGCTAAGGCCTAGGGAGACCCTCACCATGTGGGGTGGGATGGGAAAGGTCAGGGCCTTCAGAGAGCCTCCTGGGGATGGCAGCAGAGAGGAAGCCCACAAGCCCTTTCCAAGCTCCCTGCTGCCCGGCTCTCCTCCTGCCCAGCACACCGTGGGTGGACTCCAACCTACAGCTTCACTAACCTCAGAAGGTCCCACCCTCTCCCGCCTTGTGCTTCTGACTGTTTATTTCCTGCAGAGGAGTCAGTGTTACTGCCACTGAGAACAGAGATGGCTCCACCCAGAGGGCCCGCCCGCGGGGCACAGGGGACCCTTGCCCGTACCCCGCGCACCCTGGCTCCATCCTAATGCTGGGATATGAGCTTGGGCCTGTGTCACAGCTGCTTCCTGGGTCTCTGAATCCTCATCCTTGAGCTGAGGGTGTGAGACCAGAAAATCCAAGCTACCATCCAGCCCCAATGTCTCCCCATCCCATGACTCTCTTCCCCAAATAATACGTCTCCCCAGATACCTCTCCTCCTCCCCAGTGAGAGGAGGCACAGTCTGGTGGGGAGCAGGGCAGGTTGTTGGATAACTGTGCCTTCTCCTCCCCGAATCCCAGCCTCTCCTTCTGGACCCCACACCCAGGGGCCCGGCAGTCACGGGGCTCAGGGTGCTCCCCAGCCTTTACACTTTACCCATCCCTGCACAGTAGCCATGATTTCGTTTCCTCCTCACTGCAAGGTAAAGATCGTTAGTTCTCTTTTATAGGTGAAGAGACAGACTCAGACAGACCCTGTGTCTTGCTCAAAGTCACCTGGCCAGTCAGGGGTAGGGCTGGGTTTCGAACCCAGGGGCAGGCCCTCTCCGCCCACCCCCCCAGCATCGGTGCAGAGCCCTGGGTCGCCCTCCTCCAATGTCATTGTGGTGTGAACAGCCAGGCGCCTTCATTCAGTGCCTGACTGCAGCCGCCAGAGCCTGGTGATGTCAGCGTTGCCATGGAAACCCTTCCCCGGGCGTTGGGCAGGACCAGCCTCCTCAGCGCAGTTTCCCTTTGTGTGGACTTTGCAATGCGTTGCCAAGGCAGTGGGGCCTGCTGGGCGGGTTGGCATGGGGTGGGGAAGGCAGACAAAAACCCACACTGCAACTGGCAGCTCACAACAGGGCCCACGCTGCTTGTGGGAGGGAGGGGCCGCAGGCTGGTGGCCTAAGGAGTGAGAGTTGGTGGGCGGGGGGTACCCACACCCCTGCTCAGGACCCCCGTCTGGCAACAGCCTTTTGGCATCTTTAGTGCTATTTTGGGGTCCTGCTGCCTAAGAATCACCTGGGCCTGGGTGTTGTGAAAAAGGCAGACCTGCTGGGCCGGGGTGGAGAGGAGTCAGTAGTTTAAACAAACCCCCAAGGCAATTTGGGTATGCCACAAATTCCGAGGACACCTTCAGGGAAGAATGACATTTATTGAGCACCTAGCTATGCCAGGCAGGCCCTTCTGCCTATTTTCTTTCTTTCTTTTTCTTTTTTTTCAGACGGAGTCTCACTCTGTTCCCCAGGCTGGAGTGCAGAAGTGTGATCTCAGCTCACTGCAACCTCCGCCGCCTCCCGGGTTCAAGCAATTCTCCTGCCTCAGCCTCCCGAGTAGCTGGGACTACAGGTGTGTGCCACCACGCCTGGCTAATTTTTATATTCTTAGTAGAGACAGGGTTTCACCATGTTAGTCAGGCTGGTCTCTAACTCCTGGCCTCAAATGATCCGCCTGCCTCAGCCTCCCAAAGTGCCAGGATTACAGGCGTGAGCCACTGCGCCCAGCCCCCTTCTGCTTATTTTCTCTTGCATTATAATCCTCACAGCAACCCTGAGTGGGAGAAGGGGACAGAAGAAAATTTTTGTGTGTTTTTTTTTTTTTTTAAATCCTCATTTCCCAGAGGAAGACGCTGAAACTCAGAGAGGTTAAATCTCTGCTTGCCCACGGTCGCTCGGCTTAGACGTGGCTGAGTCCAGCTTCTAACGCTGTAGCCTCCTCGCCATCCAAGCTGGGCCTGTGGCCTGGCAGTGTTCGCTTCCTCCTCCAGCTGGTTTTCCAGGAAGAATCCTAAAGTACCTTTGGAGAGTGGGCCAGCTCTGTCCGAAGCCTCCCACGAGCTCCCGGATCTAAGAGGGGATTGAGCCAAGCGAGAATCTCCAAGCCCAGGCCCCTCCCCGCACTGGCTGCCTGCGGAGGCTTAGGAAGCCTGCCCAGCCTAGTAAGGAAAACCAGTGCCCTGGCCAAAGTCTCTCCTGCCCTCCAGCCACCTCGGCCCTCCAGCCACACCCTCCTCTGTCCTGCAGGCTGCTGCGGCCTCCGTGCTCCCTGAAAGAGCTCCTGAAGCCTCTGCTTCCTCCCCCTGCCCAGGGATAGGTGGCCTCTGACCCATCCACAGAGATGCTCCCTTCTTGGAAGTTTCCAGGAAGAGAAACTCGGTGACCTTTGCTGGCGATGTTGCAGAGCCTCCTCTTAAAACCGACAGCCTTCCTGTGTCCACCCTCCACACTTCTGCTTTCTCTGAAGCCTGGTTCCTTAAGAACTGTCTCTCTCTCTTTCTTTCTTTTCTTTTTCTTTTTTTGGAGATGGAGTCTTGCTCTGTTGCCCAGCCTGGAGTGCAGTGGCACAATCTCTGCTCACTGCAACCTCCGCCTCCCAGGTTCAAGTGATTCTCCTGCCTCAGCCTCCCTAGTAGTTGGGGTTACAGGCGTGCACCACCACACCCAGATAATTTTTGTGTTTTTAGTACAGACAGGGTTTCACCACGTTGGCCAAGCTGGTCTCAAATTCCTGACCTCAGGTGATCTGCCCGCCTCAGCCTCCCAAAGTGCTGGGATTACAGGCGTGAGCCACTGCACTCGGCCTCTCTCTTTCTTAACAACCTCTCTGAGGGCTCAAGGGCAAGGAACCCTACCTTTCAGCCCTGGGACCCTATTTTGCCTGCTGACTCTGAAGCTGAGACTCTGCCTGATGCCACAGCCCCAGGATCCAGGTCCCTCCCTCTCCACCTGCATCTCCTTTATTTCTCATTTATTTATTTATTCATTTTTTTTGAGGCAGGGTCTCGCTCAGTCACTTGGGCTGGAGTGCTGTGGCACCATCACAGCTCACTGCAGCCTCAACCTCCCGGGCTCAAGCGATCCTCCTGCCTCAGTCTCCCAAGCAGCTGGGACCACAGGTGCCCACCACCAGGCGCAGCTAATTTGTAAATTTTTTTGTAGAGAGAGGGTCTCCCTATGTTTCCCAGGCTGGTCTCCAACCCTCGGGCTTGAGTGATCCTCTTGCCTTGGTCTCCCAAAGTGTTGGGGTTACAGGTACCATGCCCAGCTGTGAATCTCCCTTACTAAGGTCAACAAACACTAGTGACCTCCACTGAGAGCTGGTGAGAGCTGACCTCATGCCAGGGATGCCAGGAATGGTTGGATGGTGAATGATGTTGGGGTTCAGCTTGTGCTGGGCACACCTAAAGCCAGCCAGGGTTCCAGTCCCAATCATGACCAGGCCCTGCCTGTCCCTTCATTGAACAAGTATTTCCTGAAGTCTGTGCTATGTAATGGGAAGCGTTTTTTTTAAAGTCCCCAAACAAGCCAAGGACGGAGGAGAATTAATAAAAGCCAAACAACGGAATAACTGTGACCCCTGTGTGCCCATTGGAGAAGAGTACAACCTAGTCATAGTTCATGTTTGACTTTGGGATGAAGAGGAGGCATACTCCTGAATGCTGACAATGGTCATCGCTAGCTGGTGGCATTTTAGGTGACTTTTATATACTTTTGCTGTGCTTTCCAAACTTTCTATGCTGTAAGATGGAATTTTTATAAGCAGAGGAGCCGGCAAGCCTGAGTGTTTGTTGAGAGCCTCTTAAGGAAAACTTGTCGTCTACAGCCTCTGGGTCTGGAGGATGGGGCAGAGGTCAGCTGGTCCGTGCCTTCTCCTCCCTAGAGGGGCACACCCAGATCAGTCGATAAGTTCCCCGGCCCCACCTGTGCAGGCTGGGTGAGGCTGCCTGGGTGGAGAGCCCGGGCCCAGGGGGCCCCTGGAGACTCTGACCCCAGCCAGAATCCATAACAACCACAGGACCAGAAGGCAATGAATGGGTAACATCCACCATGGGCCTTATAACCTCCTCCCTGGCCCAGCCAGGCTGGGAAGCAGAGGAGAAGAGATGGGGGTGCTGGTTGTCTCAAGGAGAGGGACACCAGTGTGGAACAATATTGCCTCTTGCGCAGGCTGTTGGGGGAATTAAATGTGATGACTGGCCCACAGGCCACAGAGGAGGAGACCCTCAGTAAACATTGTTGGGCATGTGGATAAACGCACAAGCTGGCCATGCTCCCTTATGGGGTTGGAAATCCTCTCCAGGCTGCAGAGTTGTAAAATATCCTCTCCTTTACGATCTGGGTGGGAAGCACTCTCTGCTCCAGAATTCCCTCACACAGGCTGCAGCAGGATGTCCATGGCGGAGGCAGCCAGAACCACTCTTGATATCTGGCTCCCGAAGGTCTCTCGGTGCCCTGGGGCCCGGGCAGCCCCTGTTGGAAGTGCCACGTCCAGTCCTACCAGAGCCCAAGCTGCAGCCACAGAAACGAAAAGGATGATAGCTTTGTGGGAAACTCAAACATTAAAAGAATAAAAAATAAAAAAAACTGCGAAGGCCAAAAGAAGTCCATCTGTGGGCTGCAATCTCTGTTCTAAATTTTCGCATTGATCTTACTAAAATAACACCTTTGGATTTTTATCAGGGCCTTTCTGTGGAATGATTTCCTCCAAAGACAGACACCTCAGTGGTGGGAAACTCGGGCCCTTTGGCTGTGTCCAAGTCGCACTAGGCATCTGTGTGTCCTGTGCTGACTGACCAGCTGTGCTCCCCAGAATCTATCCTCAGGCACCAGTGGATCTGAGATTTTGGCAACAGTCCAAGGCATTGAGGTTTTGCCAGAAAATAAGGTAGAGGCGTCTCTGGAAGCAGAGGGCGTTAGCTATGCCCTGTGTTTGCAGAGATCATCTGCTACGAGGCTGTGGGTTTGGGATTCTGGGGCAGGTGGAGTCCCAGAAACATCCTGCCCCCAGGCTAAGCAGATTAAGGTTTCCACCTGCTCTTCCCTTCAATAATCCCTGCATTTGATTCTCTAACCAAAGAGGAACAAGGCCAGGTAGAGATGATAACGATTTCCATTTTGCAAATGAAGAAACAGGCTCAGCAAGTGACTTACCCAAGGTTGCACAAGGACTAAGTTCAAGCCCTAAGAATTAGGACCATTTTATAGCAGATCTCCTAAAGGCCACAGGTATCTTATGATATTCTCCCCCAGGAGACTTTGTGGCTCTTGTGGCTAATGAAATGCCTTTCTCTTTGTAAATTTTATTTTTTAATCATTACACAAACTTCATGTTAATATCTATTACAAGAACCCTCAAAGACCAAAAGATAATCCATAACCCATGAACGTCATTATATTGTATTTTCACATTCTACCCTCCAATCATCGTTCATGGGAAAATCCTTTTCCTTGCCTCTGAGATACACAGTTTTCAAATTTCTAAACTATAAAGGTGCATTTGTTTGTTTGTTTTGAGACAGGGTCTCACTCTGTTGCCCAGGCTGGAGTGCAATGACACCATCATGGCTCACTGTAGCCTCAACCTTCTGGGTTGAAGCGGTCCTCCCACTCAGCCTCCCAAGTAGCTGGGACTACAGGCACGCACCACCATGTCTGGCATTTAAAAAAACTTTTTTTGCGGGGGAGAGATGGGGGTCTCACTGTGTTGCCCAGCTGGTCTCAAACTCCTGGATTCAAGCGATCCTCCAACCCAGGCCTCCCAAATTGCTGGGATTGCCAGCATAAGCCACTGCACTGAGCGCAAATGTGTCTCATAGTTGATACATACACACAGTGTGCCTGCAGATGTGTGCATCAAAAAAAACCTGTCTTTGTAAATCAATTATGTGTCATATAATCAAGGAAATAGGATAAGTCATTTTGTAGAGATATAAAAAAATCATCAATACGATTTGCTTCCCACTTCATTCACTTGCCTTCATATTCCCTGGCACTGGCCAAGGTTTTAAAATAAAGACAATTCCGTATTTCCTAATCCCTGGCCACCCCCACCCCAGGCACTTGGGCACTGGAGCTGACTTTAATATAAATCAAAACAGCAAGAGGATGTGTATAAGCCTCTGCTCTAGAAATTCCAAGGGGAAATGGGAAGGAGAGAAACTAATGCTTAGTGAGCATCTGCTATGTGCCAGCCTTGTGCGGTGGAATTGGAGGAGTGAGGCTTCTGTCTCCAGATTGTAAAGGAGAGGATGTTTCACAATTCTGAAGTCAGAGGGAGAAACATTTCCAATTGAATTAAGAGAGAAGAGCCCAACTTGCAGTGTTCCCTGGCCCCTGGTAATTAATTAATCAAAGTAAGGTTTTCTTTTCAAAAAGTGTCTTTAAATTGACTATCTCTTGTAAAGCTGGTTATTTTCAGATGTGCCATGTTCCTGTAGGCACCAGCTTCACCTCACACTGCCTTGGTCTGAGATTGTGCGCCTCAAATTGTATTGAGTCAGAATCACCTGGTGGGCTTGTTAAACTGCAGCTGGCTGGGCCCCATCCCCCAGAGATTCTGATTCAGCAGGTCTAAGGTGGGGTCTGAGATTTTGCATTTCTAACAAGCTACCAGTGATGCTGATGCCACTGGTGCACTTTCGGATCACCTGAGGAGCTTTTTTTTAAAAAGGCTGGTGCCTGGCTCCCACCCCCAGGATCTGATTTCACTGGTCTGGGTGCAGCCTGGCATTCGGAATGCCATGGCTCCACAGGTGATTCTTATGTGCTGCCCAGCCAGCCTAAGGGCCACTGGGTTTACCAAAAGAAGCCAGCAGACATGATGAGCATTTCCTGAGCCTATGAGATCCCTTGGATTTCAGGGACAACCTCCTCAGTCTTCCCAGATCAGGGCCTGCCAGGCAGAGAGTCTCTGAGGGATGGAGCGAAGCTGTCCTATACGAGCCGTACTTCCACACCTGTATCTTTCATACCAAGTCAACTGGTTGCTAACGCTAGTGGGGAAAACCATGTGAACTGATTACTAAGATTTCTGGCTTCTCTGGCCAAGCTTCTGGACCACATGGCTGTTGCCAGTGCTCCCTCAGATGGCACACACTTGCTAGCCTGCCACAGTCCCCATCACCCCCTAGTGTGTTACCCTCCTTGGCCTGAGACTCACTGATTTGAGCTACCTGGCGCCATTGATTGTCCATCTTCCTGTTTGTGGTTGGATGTGAATGGACAGGTGCTTTAGGAATGGAAACTCAGATCAGTACTTTCAAAGGAAGGCAGGAGACACAGGGAAAGGACCCTGTGTGTGCTTTGAGGATGATGGTGAGCTCAGGCCCTGCTCTGAGCCTAGAAGGGGTGGGGGATGTTAGACTGAAACCCAAGAGACCTGTAATCTCACCCCAGCTCTGTCACTAATTTTCAGAGTGACTTTAGGTAACTAACACCATCTCTCTATGCCTCAATTTCTTCATCTGCAAAGTGATTGAGGGTAAGACATGCTGAGCACCCGTGTCCTTCCTATTCTAGGAGCCAGAGAGAAAAAGAGTCCAAGTCTTATAGCTAAGAGTTGGGAGGAGCAGGACCCTGAAGCCTTGGGAGGGAGACAGCTGGGTCCCAGGATGTGGGCTGGGAGGGAAGCACGGCTCGTATCCGGTTTAACCACAGGCCCAGCCATCCCCAGCTCCTCAAAGCTGGACTCTGCGCCCCCACCCGTGTGTGCAGGTGAAGCCTAATTCTTATACCAACTGTGATGCCAGGCGCTGTGGGTAGCGGCTGAACCCCGGACTCTGGAGCCACTGTGGCCCAGTCCTGTGGCTCTGCCACTTCCTGGCTGTGTGGTCTCAGGCAGGTTACCAACCCCTCTGGAGTCTCAGTATCTCACATGTAGCCTGGGCTAGTAATGGGTTGCTGTGGGGATCAAATGAGCTGCGCCTGGAAAGCATTTAGCTCTGTGTGTGGCAGATGCTCAGGGGTCACCATCATCATCATTAAGAGGAGGCACTCAAGTTGTACCTGGGGCCTCATTTATGCCCCAAAATCTCAGCCCCAACCCCAAGATGTCTCTCTCTCTCTTTTTTTTTTTTTTGAGACGGAGTCTGGCTCTGTTGCCCAGGCTGAAGTGCAGTGGCGCGATCTCACTGCAACCTCTACCTCCTGGTTTCACACAATTCTCCTGTCTCAGCCTCCCGAGTAGCTGGGATTACAGGTGTGCGCCACCACTCCTGGCTAATTTTTGTATTTTTAGTGGAGACAGGGTTTCACCATGTTGGCCAGGCTGGTCTCGAACTCCTGACCTCAGGTGATCCACCAGCCTTGCCCTCCCAAAGTGCTGGGATTACAGGTGTGAGCCACCGCACCCAGCCCCAAGATGTGGGTCTTGATAATAGGGATCTCACTGCCCTCCTAAATTCCTATGATTGAGCCCAGCTTCCCCGAAATGGGGGTCTGGCCCAGCCCAAGTTCACTGAATGGCTCTCAGACTCCCTACAGACCTGAGCTCTTGCAATCAGGTTGCCCTCTGTCCCTGCCCTAGTTTCCTCTGCCAGCTGCCACACGCAGGTGCCCTGAAGCATCCAGGACATGGGGTCAGACAGTATAATCTCCCCTAGCTGTGTGACCTTGGGCAGATTACTTAATCTCTCTGTGCTTTTGTAAAAGGGGAATAATAACCTCCACTAGATTCTAAGCTCCTCGAGGGAAGGGATGGTGTTTGCTTTATCCGCCAGTGTATACCCAGCATCTAGTCCAGTGCCTGGCACATAGTAGATGCTCAAAAAATATTTGTTGGATCAATGAATGGGTGGCCTAAGGACTAAATTGAATAATATATGTGAAGCACAGTGCCAGGCATACAGTAGCCCCTAAATTAATGTTTCTTGGAACTGAACCCATCTGACTCCCTGAACTTCTGTATTTTCCTTTGTGCTTTCTTGTGGCCTACACGTTGGGACACATTCCAGGAACTTGGACCATGAATCATTAAGACCTTGGTCATCACACTTGGCCCCTACAAATACCTCTCAATTTCGGCAACAGAGCCAGCCCCAGGGCCCATCCCACAACCCTGGCCCACCTTATCTATCCTAACGAACTCAACAGCCATGTGGGTGTGTACATCCATCCGCCCATCCACTCACTCATTCATCATTCAACACATTTTAAGGAGTGTCTACTATCTCCATACTTCCTCCCCAGGCTCCCCCAAAGCTACGGATTCCTACATATCATGGGTTACTGGATGTCTCCACCTGGGCCTGCCATGACGTTGTAAAAGGCCAAACCAGACCCTCCTTTTCGCATACCCACTTTTCCTCCAGGGCTCTCTAAGCTGATGGTGCCGCTGCCAGCCTGGTCACCCAAAAGGGGAGCCCAAGAGTTGCCCATGGTACCCCCAGATGGGCACCCAGGCCTGACTATTTATTTCCTATGTTCTTCTCAGATATCGTCCCTCCAAAACTTTTCTGCACCATTAGCCTGGGGATCTCCAAGCTCTTTTTCCTGAGATTCTCTCTCCTCACTGGTCTATCCCCATTTCTCTCTCCCTCCTGTCTATCCTCTCAATGCTGCTCCCAGGAGGCTCCATTTCCTGCCCCCACCTTCAAGCCTCCCAATTGCTTTCTGTCCAACCTGTGGGCCTGTTCTGAAGACTCTCACGATCTGGGGACCCTGCGACCTGCTTAGCCTCATCTCCTGCTCTCTGTCTCGTATGTCATAAAGAGTCCCCTGACCAGTATCATTCTATGTCTCACCTCCAGGGCTTACTCTTTCTGCCTGGAATGCCTTTCTTTCCTCAGCTCACCCCTTTACTTGGCCAACCCTTACTCACCTTTCAAAGCCAGTTCAATGTCACCTGCTCCAAGAAAACTTTTCAGACCGCACCCAGCCTAGATTATAGACTCTTCAGCTCTGCTCCCATCGGACCCATGCCTGACTCCATCGTTGTAGTTACCACATTATTTCATAATTATCTGCTTGTGTGTCTGGCTTCTGCATGCTTATTCATTGTTCTACCCCTCTGTGCACAGCGCCTGGCACAGAGTAACTCCCTTTGCAGATACTATTGCTCGGTAACAAATCACCCCATAATTTAGTGGCTTAAAAGTGCTATTTAATTTTGCTCATGGTTTTGTGGGTGTAGATTTTGGGAAGGTCTCAGCCAGGCAGTTCTCATTTGGGTTCTGCCATGAGCTGGAGTCAGCCAAAGTCTCAAGGGGGTGCATGCAAATGGGCTTGGGTTCCGCCATGGCTGCATTGGATGCCTGAGGTGTTACATGTGTTACATGTGGCCTCTCGAGCACAGTAATCTCAGGGTAGTCAGACTTCCCCTGGAACCAGCGTCCCAAGAAAGCCAGAAGGAAGATGCACAGGCTTATCTAATCTAACCTTGAAAGTCAGGCAGTATTGCTTCCACCACATTCTATGTGTTACAAATGAGTGGCTAAGGTCAGCCCAGATTCGAGGAGAGGGGACAGAAGCCCTGCCTTTCAATGGCAAGAGTGTTAAAAAAATTTGCAGACATGCTTTAAAACCACCAGAACCCTCAACACATGTTTGTTGCATGGATGGTTGAAGAGATGGATGCCAAATTGCTTCCCACCTATCCCTATCCTGCCCCATGAATACCCAGTTCTTTTTTTTTTTTGAGATGGAGTCTCGCTCTGTTGCCCAGACTGGAGTGCAGTGGTGCCTTCTTGGCTCACTGCAACTTCCACCTCCCAGGCTCAAGACGAGGTCTCATTATATTGCCTAGGCTGGTCTGGAACTCCTGGGCTCAAGCAATTCTCCCATCTTGGCCTACCAAAGTGTTGCGATTACAGACGTGAGCCACTGCATCCGGCCAATACTTAGTTCTTTTCTTCCTGCCTCTTTCTCCTGCACCACTGTGACTCCAGCCCATCTGAGGGTTGGCAGAGTGGCCTGGTGGTAGAAGAACACAGGCTAGCAACCTATAGCTTCTGCCTCCATGTGCCTGCTGCCAGCTGGTGTGAGATGCTAAGACAAGTCCCTCTCCTGTCCTAGGCTTCAGTTTCCCTACCCAGATAATGAAGTGCTGGGCCAGATATTCTCTAAGATCCTCCCCACCTCCCACCTTCTGCTCTAACTTTAGGCATCTCTATAATTCCTACTTGTTTTCTGAAAAGGCAGCTGGAAGCACAGGCCAGCCCCATGCTGCAAAGCTGCCCCCAGCCATCATGTCTTTGGGAGTTAGCATCTTAATGACACAAGCACACACAGTACACTGTGGTGTGAGAAACTCAAATACTACAGAAGTATGCAGAGTAAAACGTGAAATTCCCCACGACCTTCGTTTACACCCTGCCTCCCTCCGAAGTTGACTGCCTCCATAGCTCAGCGATTGCCCCAGCAGCCTTTTTATACACCTACTGTCCGGCAACGTGCAGCTTTCTCAGAAGGAGAAAGCTTTGCTGGGGATATGTGCTTCGTTCTATCTTTTAACAAATAAAATCATACTGTTCATATTTCTGCAACTTTCTCTTTTTCATGTAATTCTATGTCTAGGACATCTTTCCACCACGTCCCCCAGCCTTTTTTTCTTTTTTTTTTTTTGAGATGAAGTATCACTCTGTCCCCTAGGCTGGAGTGAAGTGGCACAATCGTGGCTCACTGCAACCTCTGCCTCCCGGGTTCAAGCGATTCTCTTGCCTCAGCCTCCAGAGTAGCTGGGATTACAGGCATTCGCCACCATGCCTGGCTAATTTTTGTATTTTTAGTAGAGACGTGGTTTCACCATCTTGGCCAGGCTGGTCTCGAACTCCTGAGCTCTGATGATCTGCCTGCCTCGGCCTCCCAAAGTGCTGGGATTACAGGCGTGAGCCACCGCGCCCAGCCTTTTAAAAAAGATGCTCTATAATTTGAGATGGTGTGGATGCTGCAAAGTTCATGTGACCATTCTCCACATTGTCAAATATTTTGGTAACCTCCAATTTTACTTATTTTATACAATCTTGCAAAGGGCCGTGTTCAGCGCTCCACGGGATTGCAGGGCTGGGGGACACTCCATTCCTGCGTCCTAGAGAGCCTCTTTCAAGCAAGCTCTTCCAAGCAAGCAAGGAGTGCAAATCCTCCTGCCTGCAAATCGCGGGCTGTGAGGCCTGAGCCAACTCACTGGAGCTCTCTGAGAAGGGCTGTGACGAGTCGAGCTAACAATAGCCCTGCTTAGCAGCCCCGCCCCAGCCCTCCCTCCCTCCGCCGTCCGGGCAGGAGGTGCAGGGGCAGCAGGTGCAGGGGCAGGAGGTGCAGGGGCAGCAGGTGCAGGGGCAGGAGGTGCAGGGGCAGCAGGTGCAGGGGCAGGAGGTGCAGGGGCAGGAGGTGCAGGGACAGGAGGTGCAGGGGCAGGAGGTGCAGGGGCAGGAGGTGCAGGGGCAGTAGGTGCAGGGACAGGAGGTGCAGGGGCAGGAGGTGCAGGGGCAGCAGGTGCAGGGGCAGCAGGTGCAGGGGCAGGAGGTGCAGGGGCAGCAGGTGCAGGGGCAGGAGGTGCAGGGGCAGCAGGGCCCGGCTGGCTCGCTGCGGCCGCTGATCAGAGTCGGCTGTGGCGCCGGTTACGTAACCGGGCGGCTAATGCTGTTTTACTTGTCGATGAAACCCAAATTAAAAGAGGAAATTATTGTCCTGATGCTCAACTCGCCTAATCCCCATCTGTCTCTTCTCTGGTCCCCCGCGCTGCCGAGCGCTCGCCTCTAAAGGTCTTGAACGCGTTCCAGATTTCTAATTTCGTTTGCTTATGCAACCAAAAATATGACGGCCGCGTTTCCTGGGGGTGATGAAGTCTGTATTCTGGGCTCAGGCACACTAAAAACGGCAGCCCTCCCGCGTGCACCACGCGCCGGCCTTTTCTGGTTCCTCCGAGGCGCGGGCAGCTCTGCAGCCGCGGGGGCCGCAGGAGGTGGGGGCTGGACCCGCCCGGAGCTCGGGAGGGCCGGGGATGGCCCCGGGGAGCACAGGCCCCAGAGCCGGGAGGCGGGGGCCCGGCGAACAAGGGCCGGCCTGGGGCGCCCGGAGACGCGGGGGACCGTTCTGGTCGCAGCCGCCTGGGTGACCTCTTGGAACCTCAGCTTCCTCCTTATTTTTTTTCTGATTGTGACTCTGATTCCTGTGTTCTGAATCCAGGCTGTAGTGAGCTGTGATCACACCACTGCATTCCAGCCTGAGTGGCCAAGGGAAGATCGAGAGAGAGAGAGAGAGAGAGAGAGAGAGAGAGAGAGAAATGAGGGAGACATCAACACCCTGGAATATTGTGTAGATGATTTAAAAAAAAAACAGGGTAGATCAAGATGTATTAACAAGTATCAGATTGTTAAATTTCTTTAAGAAATAAAGTCATTGAAAAATAGAAAAATACAGAATATGGTTCAACTTGAGTTTTTAAAAATCCATGGGGTGGTGAGAAGCAAAACAGACTTCAGTGTTTTTACCCCACTTCTGTATTGTCTGAATCATCTGAAGAGACGCTGTTCATGTATTTCTTGCATAATTTTAAGTATCTGATTTTAATGGTATGAGGGACGGGATAGCAGGGGCCTTCCTGACCCTGTAATTCTCTGGAAGCAGTGGTCAGATCAGGAGTGGGACTGGCTGCAAGGCTTCTGCCCCTGACGCCCGACCCCAGGCTGGGGCTTCAGGGTGCCTGACCACAGTGTTCTGAGGGCCTCTGACCATCAGGAGGCCACTGGAAGTCTTACGGCTGAGGGAGGCATGGGTACTGGGCCTGGGAGGGCAAACGCTGACGGCAGAGCAAGGGCCCTGGAGTCAGAACCCAGGCTTCTAGTCCCTGGAGCATTGGCGCAAATGGCAGAGTCTCCCTTGTTCCTGTGGCCACTCTGGGTCTTGAGACCGGTGGCATCCTCTGCCCTGTCAGCCAGGCCAGGACCAGTGCGAGGAGGAGCCAATGGACCCTGGCTGGCTCCGAGGCTGCGGGGCTGGGTGTGAGGCCTCACCTTAGCCAATTCTGGAGACGTGCCCCTTGACTTGGCTTCCCCAGGCAAGGCCAGGCTCCCTGTGGGCCCCAGATGCAGAGAGTCAGGATTGATTCCCAAGCCACGAGGTACCCCCATCCCTGAGATAGGCCCAGCCTGTGTGCGTGGCCCTCATCAACCAGACACTCGGAAACATCCGCACAGTTGCTGAAGAAGCAGCGAAGAGGCCGCTTGAACACAGGGAGCCGTCTGCCACAGCACACCACAGACTGCCCCGGGTGCGCGCCGAGGAGCACGGATTCTGACAAGGCGCTATACCTTCAAATCAGGTTCTAATAGCCAAGAAATGCAGGAACCCCTGTGATGAACTAACTTAGGCAGGTTTCTTTACTTCAGGACTTCTCAGGACCTTTCCTATGCTTGGGTACATGATGACTCTCCATGAAGGTGTAACGAGTGCAGCTTTTACTAGAAACCCACGGACTCAGGAGCCCTTGCCTTCCAGAGCACCTCACAGGGCTAGGGGGCTCCAAAAACACTGAGCCAGTGAAGGCGGGGAACAGGCACTGAGGGTGCAGGAGCATCGCAGACAGAGTTTGGGAAAACTTAAGAGGAGGATGAGGCCTGACGCGGTGGCTCACACCTGTAATCCTAGCACTTTGGGAAGCCGAGGCGGGTGGATCACGAGGTCAGAAGTTCGAGACCAGCCTGGCCAACATGGTGAACTCCCATCTCTACTAAAAATACAAAAATTAGCCGGACGTGGTGGTGGGTGCCTGTAATCCCAGCTACTCGGGAGGCTGAGGCAGGAGAATCGCTTGAATCTGGGAGGTGGAGGTTGCAGTGAGCCAAGATTGTGCAACTGCACTCCAGCCTGGGTGACAGAGCAAGACTTTATCTTGGGAAAAAAAAAAAAAAGGAGGATGAGTAAGCACTGTCCTGCATCACTCAACAAGGGGGATACGTCCTGAGAAACGCGTCCTCAGGCAATTTCGTCATTGTATGAACATCACAGAGTGCACTTACACAAACCCAGATGATAGTACGGCCTACCACACATCCAGGCTACTGCTCCCAGGCTACACACTCGGAGAGCTTGTTACTGTACTGAATACTGTAGGCAATTGTGGCACAATAGTAAGTATTTGTGTTTCTAAACATATCTATACATAGAAAAGGTAGAGTTAAAATACAGTATTATAATCTTGTGGGGCTGGGCACAGTGGCTCACGCCTGTACTCCCAGCACTTTGGGAGGCTGAGGCAGGTGGATCACTTGAGGTCAGGAGTTCAAGACCAGCCTGAATAACATGGTGAAACCCTGTCTCTACTAAAAATACAAAAATTAGCTGGGTGTGGTTGCAGGTGCCTGTAATCCCAGCTACTCAGGAGGCTGAGGCAGGAGAATCGCTTGAACCCAGGAGGCGGAGGTTGCAGTGAGCCGAGTTGTGCCAGGGCACTCCAGCCTGGGCGACACAAGCAAGACTCTGTTTCAAAAATAATAACAATAATATAATAATAATAATCGTATGGGCCCACCGCTTCAGCTGTAGCCTATAGTTGACTGAAACATTATGAGGTGCACGACTGTATAAGAAGGTGTGAGAAACGTGGAGGCCACCTCACCCGTGAGAGATTTGTTTAAAGACGAGTCCCCCCAGTAGAATGCAGGGGGGTAGGGGGTGGGGGAGGCCCGTCAACAGCGCAGGTGTGGGACGAACATTCATCTCTTTTCTCGGAGTCTGACACCTGGGCTCGTGCACATATGTGCACCTACCTAGGCACATACCCAAAGGTACACACACAAAAAGCTCACATACAAGCATGTGCTCACATGAAACACACAGAAGCACACATGGAAGAACATATCTCCTCATGGGCACACTCGCACACAGCAAAGCACATACCCATGCACGCCCCCAGGTGTGTGCCCACACAGACCTACCTGCCCAGGCAAACCCAGACAAAACACACGGAAACACAGATGGAGGCACGCATCTCCACACACATGAGCCGGAGGAGCACGCACAGACATGCACTCAGCGCACCACACATCAACACTCGCGTACACGCACTGGCGTGTGCATGCAGAAGACAGGTGCAGGCGCATGCTCAGAGCACGCACCTGCATCCACACACTACGCATTCACAAGCACAGCGTGTCTAAGGCCACAACAGCTTCCCTGCCTCTTTGTGGAGGGGGGGCCAGTGGGGGGTGGGAGTGACACTGTGTTTTAGAGGGAAGCTGCAGGACTCCCAAGCACGTTGAGTAAAGCAGTTCACAGAAGGCATATGTCCTTTGAGTATTTTTATCTTTAGCACTCATATGTCTAGCAGAGTCTGGGTGGCTCCATATTGCTACCAGGAAGGAGGACAAGTGGCTGGATTTGAAAGCAGATGGCCCCTGGGTGCAGAGGAAGGATACCCCTTGCTCCCTCCCCCGCCACACCACAGCGTTTCCTACCTCAACATATGGGGTCCCCCAAAGGCCTGTGCAAGCCACCTGCTTCCCACCAGGAAAATAGCTGGCAGAGCAGATTCGCCAGCCCCTAGCTGGGTGCCTGGAGAGAGGTTCTGACAGCCCCCAGCCCCCAACCTACCCCCCATCTCGGGAGCTCAGGTCTCCAGAGCACTTTGGGCCAGGACCATCAGTCTTGGGCCTGGGCTGTGACCCACTGTGGGGGGCTCTCTGCAGCTGCCGCGAATGTGTGCAGGGATGGTGTTTTCCCCTATCCCTGAGCTGGCAGGAGGTCTGAGCACGTGCCCTGGCCCTCTGGCTGGTCAAGGACAAGCTGATGGATTTCGAAAGCTATTTAATCCCTGGGTTCTGACGCACCCGGTTCACCACCAAGCGGGATCTAGTGCCCACAATCTGATGTCAGAGGGCGGGAGCGGCCTTGGCCGGGCCTTGGCATGACTCCATCCCCCTGCCCACATGGCACCGTGGTGGAGCCGGCAGGGAGCAAGAGGCGCCCAGAGCCTTCGCCTCTTGAATCACAACCATTTGTTAGGCTCGCAAACACCAGCGTGGCCTAGAAAATGAGGTAAAACGATAACAAGGAAAAATGATCAGGTGCTATTAAGTGAAAAGAGCAGATAAGCAAAACATTATAATCGTGTTTATTTGAGAACAGTAATAAATATATTTAGGCAGAGGGAAAAAACTGGAAAAACCAACAGTGACTATCTTTAGAAATGTACCATTCAACAAATATTTACTGAGTACCTGCTATTGGTCAGATTGTTTTAGGTGCTGGGCATATAGTAGTGAAGAGACAAAACCCTTTAAGAAGCTTATATCCTAGAGAGTTAACAGGCAATAAACAAAATATACAAGTTCAATATCTAGTCAATTAGCCAGGTGCGGTGGCTCAGACCTGTAATCCCAGCACTTTAAGAGGCCGAGATGGGCAGATTGCTTGAGTCCGGGAGTTGGAGACCAGCCTGAGCAACATAATGAAATGCCATTTCTGCTAAAAATACAAAAATTAGCCGGGTGTGGTGGCTCACACTTGTAGTCCCAGCTACTTGGGGGGCTGAGGTGAGAGAGTTACTCGATCCTGGGAGGTCAAGGCTGCCGTGAGCCGAGATCGAGCCACTGCACTCCAGTCTGGGTGACAGAGTGAGACCTTGTCTCAAAAAACAAAAAAAGTTAGTTAAATGGTGTAAATGGTGTTAAGTATAAATGGTGTTAAGTACAATGGGAAAAGGCTGGTTTGGGTTTGGGAATTGTGGGTTGGGGACTGTAATTTTTAATAGATTCAATTTTTTAAGCTCAGTTCCAGATTTACAGAAAAATTAAGAAGACAATATACCCCCAAACCCTCCCTCCTCCTGCACCCAGTTTCTCTCATCAGTGACAACTTACATTAGTATGGTACATTTGTTGCAATGAATGAACCAATATTGATACATTATTATTACTAATTATTAGAGACAGAGTCTTGCTCTGTCTGTCTGTGTGGTGGTGCGGTAATGGTTCACTGCAGCCTCGACCTCCTAGGCTCAAGCCATCCTCCTGCCTCAGCCTCCAGAGTAGCTGGGACCACAGGTATGCACCACCACACCTGGCTAATTTTTGTATTTTTTGTAGAGATAGGGTTTTGTAGAGATAGGAGTTGCCCAGGCTGGTCTAGAATTCCTGGGCTCAAGCAATCCTCTCGCCTTGGCCTCCCAGAGTGCTGGGATTATAGACATGAGCCACTGCACCAGGCCTTGATACACTATTATTTATCAAAGTCTATAGTTTATTTAGATTTTCTGGGTTTACCTAATGTCCTTTTTCTGTTCCAGGATCCCATCCAGGATCTCACACTCACAAGTCATTGTCATCGTCTTGCCTCCTGAGGCTCCTCTTGGCTGTGACCATTTCTCAGACTTTTATTTTGATGAAAATATTTTGATGACCCTGACAGTTTTGAGACGTCCTGGTTCGCTGTCTTGGAGGATGCTGCTATATTGGAATTTGTTTCGTGTTTTTCTCATGTTTAGACAGGAGTTACGGGTTTTTGGGCGTCTGATCACAAAGCTGAGGTGCCGTTTTCATCATGTATCCTATCAGAGGTCCTATCGACTGGAGTTACAAAGATGCTGACTTTATCACGGGTATCCGCTGTGTTTCTGCACCGCAGAATGAACCCCCTTCTCCCTTTCCACACTGCACTCTTTGGAAGGAAGTCACTATGTGCAGCCACACGTAAGGCCTGGGACTTATGCTTTCAGCCCCAACTCATTTAGGGTGAAATAGTGACATAAATTGGCCTGGTGCGGTGGCTCATGCCTGTAATCCCAGCACTTTGGGAGGCCGAGGCAAGCGGATCACCTGAGGTCAAGAGATGGAGACCCTCCTGGCCAACATGGTGAAACCCTGTGTCTACTAAAAATACAAAAATTAGCTGGGCATGGTGGTGGGCGCCTGTAATCCCAGCTACTTGGGAGACTGAGGCAGGAGAATCGCTTGAACCCGGGAGGCGGAGGTTGCAGTGAGCTGAGATTGCGCCACCGCACTCCAGCCTAAGCGACAGCGAGACTCCGTCTCAAAAAAAAAAAAAAAAAAAAAATCGACATAAATTATTTGAAATTCTTCTGCGTGGGTTTTTGTGTGTGTGTCTTCTCCCCCATTTATTAATTAATCCAAGCGCCGACTGATAATGGACTCACGGATATTTATTTTACACTTGGGTTTTACTCCTTCATTTTACTGCTTGATTGTTCCAGCATTTGGTTGTTGGGAGCCCTTTCAATCGGCTCCTTCATCCCTTTGATACCCCTCTCTCCAGCACCAATGTGGTTCTTTTCTCTTTGAGCCCTTCCTTACTCTCTGGCACTACACGGTGCTCCTGTCCCAGTCCTGGAATCAGCCACCTCTCCCAGGAGCCCCGGATCCTTTCACTGGAGAATGGTATTAGAAACCAAGGTACTAGGTGTGTATTTTTGTTATTGTTGTTTTGAGACAGAGTTTTGCTCTGTTGCCCAGGCTGGAGTCCAACGGTGCGATCTCAGCTCACTGCAACCTCGGCCTCCCGGGTTCGAGTGATTCTCCTGCCTCAGCCTCCTGAGTAGCTGGGATTATAGGCGCCCGCCACCACGCCCGGCTAATTTTTTTTTTTTTTGTATTTTTAGTAGAAACAGGGTTTTGCCATGTTGGCCAGGCTGGTCTCGAACGCCTGACCTCAGGTGATCCGCCCACCTCGGCCTCCCAAAGTGCTGGGATTACAGGCGTGAGCCACTGTGCCCAGCCTGATCTTTACTTTTTAACATGGTGGTTAGTGAAGGCTCTTCTGAGAAGATAGCACGTGAATGAAGATGTAAAGAAGGTGAGGGACAAACCATGGGGAGCTTCAAGGAGGGGACTTCAGGAAGAAGGGATACCCCTTGCTCCCTCCCCTGCCACCCCACAGCCTTCCCTCCTCCAACATACTGGGTCCCCCAGAGGCCTGCCCAAGCCACCTGCTTCCCACAGGAAAAAGAGCCAGCAGGGCAGCAGGTGCAAAGGCCCCAAGGCCGACATGTGCGCTGCGTAGTCAAGGAACACAGGCCAGTGAGGCTGGAACAAATGGGCTGTGGAAAGAGGTGGTGTTGGAGAGGTGGGGCAGGAGCAGATGACAGAGGGGCCGCCCGACAGGACCTCGGCGTTGCCTTAGACTGCAGGGGAAGCAGACAAGTGACACTATCAACTCACTTTTTAATAAAACCACTTTGGCTACCATGCTGGGGATAGCATGAAGGGGCAAGGGCCGATGCTATTTTAAGAATCTAATGAGTGATGATGTTGGCTTAGATTGGATGGTAGCAACGGAGGTTGGGTGAGGGGCTCAGTTTCTGAAGGCAGAGCCAACAGCATTTTCTGACAGCTTGGATGCTGGGTGAGAGAGAGAGGGATGGTGCTAAGGTTTTGCCTGATCATCTGGAAGGAGGCAGTTGTGATTAGTCACACTGGGGGAAGACTGGAGGAACTCACATGTTGGGCACATTAAGTTTGAGATGCCCATCATCCATCCAAGCAGAGACGCTGAGTTTATGGCCGTGTGTAGGTCTGGAATTCAGGGGAGAGGGTGGGCTGGAGGGGTAACGTGAGAACAGGCTCCTAGCTCAGCCCTGTTCCCCGACACAGGTGTCTCCAGGCAATGGATTTACACCCGTGGGCTTAGGCTGACTCCAGCACAGGACCTTGACCAAGGAGCCAGCCTGTAACTACATGGGGAGGGAGGCGGCTTTGAGAAAACCTGGCCCCAAGTCCCGGCAGGTGGAGCAGATGCTGCATGGGGCTCTTGGTCAGCTTCCCAAGGACCCCCCACCTTGCTCTGCATGGGGGTGCACCGCAAGCACCCAGGGCTCAGGGCGTGGAGAGGCCCCAGGAGGAGGACTGGGCTTTCCCTCCATCTGAGCTGCTCCCTAGGCCAGAACTTGGGGGCCACGTCTACTTTTTCTTCAGCTCCCAGCCTCTGGGTCCTGGCCACAGTCATCAGAACTGCTAAGTGAAAAAAGGCACAAGGCCATATCCAGAGGGCAGCCTCTCTGACCTTTGGGAGGTGACAGCACCAGGTCACTGGACTCCTGAAACAGGAGGAATGGACAGGAGAGGAGGAGGGGAGAAGGGGATGAGGGAGGAGAGCCAGGGGACAGGACAGGAGAGAAGGAGAGGGAGGGTCCAGGGGTGAGGGGAGGTAGGAAGAGGCTGGTGTCCTGGGCTGTGTCCTGGTCCCACAGCCTGGTGAAGGGGCAGCTGGCAGCAGGGGTTCTTCTTGCCACCTACCTGTCTCTCACATGCCACATCTAGTCCACCCACCCATGCTGTGTCCACCAGCCATGCCATGGGCTACCCCTCTTCCCTCGCTGATGCCTCCACCCTGGTCCAGGCCACCCCTCCCTCTGGCCTGTGCCTCTGGAAGAGCCTCCTCCCGCTTCTGTCCTCTACAGTCTGTTCTCAGAGCAGCCAGAATGGCCCTTCTCAAACAAAACCCAGATGAGGCCATCACTTCAGAAACCCTCTCCCTTTCCCGGAGTAAAAGGCCCCCTCTCGGGCCACCGAGTCTGCCCTCTGGTTGGGAGTCCTCCCTTCAGTCCTCCCACAGCGGCCTCCCTGCTGCTCCTCCAGCAGCCCAAGCAGCCTCACAGCCGCCACAGGGCCTCTGCACTTGCTGTGCCCTCCGCCCGGCCTGCTCTGCCCAGCAGGTGCCCAGCTCCTTTGATTCTTTCAGGACAGCGCTGACGTCTCCTCAGAGAGGCCGCCCTGCCCACCCAATCTGAAATAGACCCCTCCCACCACTGCCACTGTTCCCTTCCCCAGCTTACTTTTTCTTAAGACTTACACCACTTTATATATACATATATATACACATCTATATATATACACACACATATATACACATATATATATGCGCGCACACACACACACACACACATATATATATATATATATTTTTTTTTTTTTTAGAGAAAGTCTCCCTCTGTTGCCCAGGCTGGAGTGCAGTGGTGCGATCTTAGCTCACTGTAACCTCCACCTCCCAGGTTCAAGCAGTTCTTGTGCCTCAGCCTCCTGAGTAGCTGGGATTACAGGTGTGTGCCACCACACCCGGCTAATTTTTGTATTTTTAGTAGAGACGGGGCTTTGCCATGTTGGCCAGGCTTATATAAGTATTAACGCTTCCCCACTGGAGTAGAAGCTCCCCGAGGACCAGGCATTTGTTTTGTCCACCACGAATCCTGGCACCTGGAACAAGCTCCAGCAGGTGTGGGCTCCATGGATACCTTTGAATGAATGCATGGCCGTGCCTCACCTTCTACGACTCCCTAGGGCTGACTCAGGGAAATTGGTTGGGCCTGGCTGTCCTCCTCAGGCCCAACCAATTTGGCTCTC
Source organism: Hylobates moloch (assembly GCF_009828535.3). Classification (NCBI taxonomy): domain Eukaryota; kingdom Metazoa; phylum Chordata; class Mammalia; order Primates; family Hylobatidae; genus Hylobates; species Hylobates moloch. The sequence continues at coordinate 212,814 of NW_026652316.1, forward strand.
AGAAGTTCTTAGACTAAAGTGGAACCTATCACACGAAAGATGGGAAGGACACCGGGCGCAGTGGCCCACGCCTGTAATCTTAGCACTTTGGCAGGCCAAGGTGGGTGGATCACTTGAGGCCAGGAGTTCGAGACCAGCATGGCCAACATGGTGAAACCCTGTCCGTACTTAAAATACAAAAAATTAGCTAAGCGTGGTAACGTGCACCTGTAATCCCAGCTAGTTGGGAGGCTGAGGCAGGAGAAGCACTTGAAGCCGGGAGGCAGAAGTTGCAGTGAGCCGAGATCGTGCCATTGCACTCCAGCCTCAGCAACAGAGTGAGACTCTGTCTTAAAAAAAAAAAAGAAAGAAAGAAAGAAACATGGGAACATGGGAAGGAAATTCACCAAAACCTCTGTGAGCGAATGACTCCTTTCTCCCAAATCTGTAATTCCACCATGTCTTCCCCAATCTATTCCTCACACCTTCCTGATGCCTCCTCTTCCCCCGTTGCCCAGAGCCTGCTATGCCCCAGGTCCTTCCAGGACACCTCTTTTATTTTTATTTTTTAATTTTTGAGATAGAGTGTTGGTCTGATGCCAGGCTAGAGTGCAATGGTGTGATCTCGGCTCACTGCAACCTCTATCTCCCAGGTTCAAGCGATTCTCATGCCTCAGACTCCCAAGTAGCTGAGATTACAGGTGACCACCACCACACTCAGCTAATTTTTGTATTTTAGTAGAGATGAGGTTTTGCCATATTGGCCAGGCTGGTCTTGAACTCCTGGCCTCAAGTAATCCACCTGCCTCGGCCTCCCAAAGTGCTGGGATTACAGGCATGAGGCACCACACCCAACCCAGGACACCTCTTAAACATCTCTTCTCTCTCCGGCCCACTGCCTCGGTGCTTATCAGCTCAGGGACCCCAGTGGTCTCAGGGTTTGCTCTCATCACCACAAGGCAGTTTCCACAGAGATCCAGAATGATCTTGCTAAAAAAGCACATCTGATCTGCTCACTCCCAGGCTTAACCCCTTTCACTGGCCCTCAGGATTAGGTCCAGAGTCCAGAGCCATCTGCCCCTGCCCTGTCTCCACGCTCCTGCTCCCTCCCGGGCTCCTCCTGCTGAGCCTCCCGTCTGACTCAGCCGCATACCTGCCGCCAGCCCCTCATGCCCACAGCACCTGCTCCTCCTCTCTCAGCCTTCTTCTTACTTGATTGCGATTCATTGTGTTACTGCCATCCAGACTGCCCATTTAGAGTTCCCGTGTGCAGCCTGCCTGGACGGAGGCCTTAGCCTCTGCCCTGAGTCCTGGTTGCACGGGAAGTCCTCTGGTCTCAGCTTGGATGTTTGTGGGTGAAGAGCAGCTGCGGTGGGTAAGGGGTGGCTGATGAGGATCACAGGGTGTGCTGAGGCTCCCTGGTCCTTCCCTCAGGGACGCCACTGCTGACGCCACTTGTCCCCAGGCTTTAGAAGAACTGGGTCTCTCTCTTGTCCAGGATCTGCCAGGGAAGAGGCCCTTAGGCTCTCATCTGTTGAATGGTTGAATGGGTGACTCTAAACAGTAGCTGTAAATAATGTCCATCTTTTTTTTTTTTTTTTTCTTTGTCACCCAGGCCGGAGTGCAGTGGTGCAATGGATGACTTCAACCTCAACCTCCCAGGTTCAAGTGATCCTCCTGCCTCAGCCTCAAAGTAGCTGAGACCACAGTTTGCATCACCACACCCGGCTAATTTTTTTTTCCTTCGTTCCTCCCTTCCTTCCTTCCTTCCTTCTTTCCTTCCTTCCTTCTTTCTTTCTTTCTTTTTTTTTTTTTTGGACACAGAGTCTCGCTCTATCCCCCAGGGTGGAGTGCAATGGCGTGATCTTGGCTTACTGCAACCTCTACCTCCCAGGTTCAAGCGATTCTCGTGCCTCAGCCTCCCAAGTAACTGGGTTTACAGGTGCCCACCATATCCGGCCAATTTTTGTATTTTCGTAGAGAGAGGGTTTCACCATGTTGGCCAGGCTGGTCTCGAACTCCTGGCTTCAAGTGATCCACCCACCTCAGCCTCCCAAAGTGCTGGGATTACAGGCATGAGCCACTGTCTATCATTTTTTTTTTTTTTAAATAGAATGGAAAACAAAAACTTACCTTGAAAAATCATTCTGACTGAAATGTTGATTAAAAAGTAACACTTCCTGTATCTTCTAAAGCTGAGCAGACACACACCCGGCCCCGCCATCCCTTCCCTAGGTATTCACCCAACAGAAATGCATTCATATGTTCACAATACACAGGAACTAGAATGTTCATAGTGGCACTGTTCACCATAGCCAGGAACTGGAACCTCCCCAAATGTCCATTAGCAGTAACATGGGTGAATACATTTTAACAGAGTCACACAATGGCAAGCTACCAGCAATGGGGACGAACAGCCCTTGACTGCCCGTGAGAGTACTGACAAACCTCACAAAGATAATATGGAGCAAAAGAAACCAGGCACAAAACGGCACCCACTGTATGGCTCCATCTACACCCAGTTCAGAAGCAGGCCAGAGTGCCTGCGGGCTGAGTCAGGAGAGAGGCTGGACTCGGGATTAGCAGGCGGAAGGGGTCTCGGGGGGCTTCTGGGTGCCGGTGAGGTGCTGTTTTTTAATTTCCGTGCTGGCTGCACGGGTATGCAAAGCACGTGCAAATTCTTTCAGTTGTACACTTTGATTTGTGCAGTGTTCTGTGTGTGTGCTTAACTTCAATTTTAAAAAGTCTTAAAAATAAAAGTCATGTCTCCTGGAGCAGGTTAAATCCACCTCCCTTTTCTGTCCAAGGGCAGGTAGAGAGCAGGTGACTGTCCTCCCTGGGGCACAACCACGTGTCCCCTCATGGGTGCTACCAGAGTCCCTCCCCAGCCTGAGACTCCTGAAGCCCCAGACTCAGGGATTTTCTTTCCACTAAGCTCTGGTAAGTCCCACCATCACAGACCAGGCCTGTGTCAGCCCCAGAAGCAGGACCAGTGTTAGCTGCAGCCTGGCCCTCACTGGCAGGGTTACTCCGGGCCTCCCTTGCCATCGGCCACCCCCAGGCTTGGTGCGGAGGCGCAGGCCGCCTGGGTCCTCGGGTTGTGTCCGGCGGCCTCCCTCCACCTTCTTGCCCCTGGTGGGAGGTGGGAGTGGGGCTTGGAGGTGGGGAGGTGGAGCTGTCGGTGCTCCAGGGTCCCCGCAGAGGGCAGGGAAGCCCTGGACCTGGTCTGACCTTGCGCGCTAGCCCCAGAGGTCGCCGCGCTCTGCTGTCGGGTTTCAGGTGCCCGCGGTCGGGCCGGGGAGGGCAGTAATCAAGCCGGCCCGGCGGCTGGCGAGGGGCGCGGGTCCAGCGCGCTGCCCTCGGCCGCCGCCCTGAACGGTTATTTATAACCGCGGGTCGCGTTACCTCCTGACCTCAAGCTGGGGCGGGCGATCCGCAGCGATTAGCATCTATCTCCTCCCCGCCGCGCGCTGCGAACAAACACCCCTGTGTGCGCCCTCCCCGGCCCGCCCCGCCGGAGGCCCTGCAGGAAGCAGGATGTTGACCCGGAGCCTCCCTGCGCTCCTGCGGCGGCCCCGCCACGTGTGAGTGGCGGGCGGTGGAGTGCGGGTGGGGGGGAAGGGGGAGCAGGAGCTACTCGTGTTCGATGGCTTCCCGAGTTGCCAATGTCCTGGTCTATTCTGAGTGACTGCCTTCTTTACAGTATAGGGCTCCCCAGCCCGGGTCTGCCCAAAGGGGTGCCCTCTTCCAAGCCAGTGGGGACCAGCCAGCCCTGGTTGCGGCAGCACCTGCACAGGTGGTCCCAGCATCACAGGAGGCAAACCTCATCCTCCATCAGCCAGTCCGTCGTTGCTCGATGGCAGCTGAAGGCCAGAGGGGAAGGTGGCTGCGTGGGGGTCCCACAGCCATCCACGGCGGACCCCAGCTCCTGCCCGATGGTTTTTCCCATCGGCTCCCAGAACTCTTGATACTGGTCTGGAGAAGCCTCGTGAAAGGAGGCTGGGGTCACAAGATTGGCCCATTCATTCAACACATTTTTATTTTATGTATTTATTTTTGAGACAGGGTCTTGCTCTGTCAACCCAGGCTGGAGTGCACTGGTGGGATCAAAGCTCACTGCAGCCTCAAACTCCCAGGCTCAAGTGAGCCTCCTGCCTCAGCCTCTGAGTAGCTAGGACTACAGGTATGTGCCACCACGCCCAGCTAATTGTAAAAATTTTTGTAGAGGTCTTGCTATGTTGCCCAAGCTGGTCTCGAACTTCTGGCCTCAAGCAATCCTCCTGCCTTGGCCTCCCAAAATGTTGGGATTACAGGCATGAGCCACTGCACGCCTGGACCATTCAAAACTTTTTTCTTTTTTTTTGAGTCGGAGTCTTGCTCTGTCGCCTGGGCTGGAGTGCAGTGGTGTGATCTCGGCTCACTGCAACCTCCGCCTCCAGGGTTCAAGCAATTCCCCTGCCTCAGCCTCCCAAGTAGCTGGGACTACAGGTGCCCACCACCATGCCCAGCTAATTTTTGTATTTTTAGTAGAGACGGGGTTTCACCATATTGGCCAGGCTGGTCTCGAACTCCTGACTTTGTGATCCATCCACCTTGGCCTCCCAAAGTGCTAGGATTACAGGCGTGAGCCACCATGCCCAGCCTCAACAGCTTTTTTTAAGGCACCTACTAGGTGCCAGGCACCCTTCCAGGCAAAAATCCTTATCCTGTAGAGCTGACGGTCCAAGGGAAACAGTCCTTCCCTGGAGCCTGGGGCCCCATGACTGAGCCACAGTCTAGGCAGTTGCTGAGGGCCCTGATGTGTGAGTCCTAGGGAGGGAGACTGAGGCAGGGAGTGGGAGGGCCAGGCTTATGGTGCACTGTGGGACTGCAGCCCGTGCTGGGTATTTGCTGAGCAAGGCCAAGGCTATGTGAGACACTAACATCCTGAGCCTGTGAAGGCTTAGGCCCAGCAGTGGGTGTGCCCCCTGCCTAGCTTCAAGTGACCTTCACCCAGGGCAGAGGGTGAAAATCTCACCCAGTCTTGGGAGTCATCCTGGAAGAACTCATGGAAGAGGACCCACTGAGTCAGGACGTTTGAGGAGTGCATTGAGGGCGGAGGGAGCCTGGGCTGCCCACCTTTCTGCCACACTCTCAGGCACTTGGAGGCACTTGGGAGGAGTTTTCCTGTGTGACGTGACCAGCCCCTGACCACTCCTTGCCCTCTCTGGGCCTCAGTTTCCACAAATGAGCAGTGAAGGGGTTGGCTGAGATGAGGCGTTTCAAGTCTGGCCGCCTGTGCTTCTGATCTAGAGACCCCCCCAGGCCAGAGACCCTCCCACCAGAGCCTGGCTCAGGCCGGGTGCATCTGCCTGATGAAGCCCAAGAGGCTGGGCCACGGTGGACCAGGAGTAGCTGTGGCCATGGGTAGCTGGTGGTGCCCAACAGCTCACACCAGCGTATGAGGGAGTGGCACATACACATATGTGTGGGACTCTGGTGTGCTGGGTGTGCCTCGGTGGGTAGGTGGCTGCCCAGGGGAGTGTGTGCTTGGCATGTGTTTACGAGGGGTGTAAGGAGTGTCTGCAGCAAGTGTGTAGGGGGTGGGCCACATGTGTGTAGGTCAGGAATGTATAGTTGGGGTGTGGGTGGATATTGGAGGAGTGTCTTAGTGGTCAGGGGGAGGCTTGAGGCAGGGGAGGAAGGCCTGGAGGGGCCCCTCCCTCACTCTGCAAACCCCCCTCTGGCCACATGGTCAGCCTGTGGCCGATGCGCCCTGACCAGTCAATGAACTCAGGGTCTGGAAGAGTCAGCGGCTTTTCCAACCTCTTTGCCAAATGGGATGTCAGCATGGGGGCAGGGGTGGTGGGGGTGCGGGCTGGGGAAGGTGGCAATGACTTCATGACCAGACTGCTGAGCAGCTGGGGAGAGGGGGCAGGGTGCCTGAGGCCAGCTGGGTGGGGGATCCACTCTGGGTGGGGAGGCAGCCCAGGCTCATGCTTCCTCAGGACCCCTGGATTTCCTCTGTGGGGAGGACCTCCTGGAGGGTCTGCAGGGGGCTCCCTTGGACTGAGAACCCTCCAGGGACTGTTGCATGGGGTCCCAATAAGCTAACAACAGCCCTGGAAGGTAAGGCCTCTTGTCCCTATTTGACAGATAGGGAAACTGAGGCTGGGAGAGGCAGCCACACAGCTAGAGTGAATGGTGAACTGGACTAGGAACATGGGTGGGCGCGTTTCCCACACTGCCCCACAGTGACACAGTGGGGGCAGGGACAGCCCTTAAAATCCGATCCTCCGAACACCTTGAATCCTCAAACATCAATCCATCCAAAAGGGGATCCGTCTTGGGGAGGCCCTCCACACACTTCTCTACAATTCGGGGGGCCGTCGGCCGCAATAACCACATAGTGGGGCCACTACAAGTCAACAGAAGCAGACCCTCTCTCCAAAAACACAGCAGACCCTGTCTCCAACACAGACTAGGCCTAGTTCCTACTTCCAGAACGCTGTGGTCCAGCCCCGGCATTGCTGACTCACGGGGTCAGGCTGGCATTGCTCCTCTGTGGGGCTGGAGGGGCCCCAGATCACAGACCTGGGGGTGGGTGTGAGCATTGTCTTCGTACCCAAAAGCTGAGGTCAGCTTTTGGGCTGCTCTTTCTTCAGCCATTTACTAGTTTCTCATCGTAATAATAACTACCCCTACCTAAGCTTTATAGCTCAGCAAGGACTTTCACAAACATTCTGTCACTCACACCATCCTTGCACCAGCCCTGTGATGAGGAGTTAATATGCCCATTTTATAGAACAAGAAGCTGAAGCTCAAGGAAGGAGGTTCTGGGACTCATCTCAGATCCCATGGCCAGGAAGCGGTGGCCACTCTGGAATTCTTGACCCTGCCCAGACCAGCACTTTCCACAGCAGAGACCCCCTCCAAGGAGCGGGTGACGTGTGACGTCCCCATGGGTGGACTCTGGGCTGCAGCGATCGGCTAGCGGTGCCATCTTTAGTCTGGGAGCTGTGTGAAGCCTGCTCCCCACCTTCCCCCACCTGCAAATGTTGGGGGAGGGGCACGGAGGAGAGGAAGATAGAAGCAAAAGTGGCAGTGACGGGTGCATGAGAGATTGGGAGATACGTGCTGGGGAGGGGTTCCCCGGAGCGGAGCTGGCTGCCCTTGGCACTGGGCCCAGGCGGAGGAGTGGCAGGACCAACAGTTCCTGGAGCACAGGTTCATCAACAGGTGCCCAGTGCCAGCCACCGCCATGTTCTCATTTGCCTGCAGCAAAATGAGAAAAATAAGGACAATATAGTGAGGTTTTACTAAAGCTAGGTTTACTCAATCCAAAAGACTGTCCTTTTATCTGAGCTTTGTGTTTTCAATCGTGTGTGTGTCTGTGTGTGTGTGTGTGTCTGTGTGTGTGAGCACAAAAGGACCTTTCCTTTGACATTTCCTTTTAATGACCTCAAACACAGCAAAATAAAAAAACTGGTGACTAGCCGGTGTGGTGGCTCATGCCTGTAATCCCAGCACTTCGGGAGGCCAAGGTGGACAGATCGCTTAAGGCCAGGAGTCTGAGACCAGCCTGGCCAACATGGTGAAACCTCATCTCTACTAAAAATACAGAAATTAGCTGGGTGTGGTGGCGGACGCCTGTAATTCCAGCTACTCGAGAGGCTGAGGCACAAGAATCAATTAAACCTAGGAGGCGGGGGTTGCAGTGAGCTGAGATGGCACCACTGCACTCCAGCCTGGGTGGCACAGCGAGGCTCCGTCTCAAAAACAAAACTGGTGACTACGTCAGATCCTAAATTTTTTTATTTTTTTGAAATGTTAGTGATGTGAGAAATCTGAAAGGCTGGGACCCACTGAGCTAGCTTGTACGTGGCTCTCTGTGAAACCTGGCACATGGGGGCGATGTTTTTTAATTGAGGGATGAGGCCGGGCGCGGTGGCTCACGCTTGTAATCCCAGCACTTTGGGAGGCCGAGGCGGGCGGATCACGAGGTCAGGAGATCGAGACCACGGTGAAACCCCGTCTCTACTAAAAATACAAAAAAAAATTAGCCGGGCGTGGTGGCAGGCACCTGTAGCCCCAGCTACTCGGAGAGGCTGAGGCAGGAGAATGGCGTGAACCCGGGAGGCGGAGCTTGCAGTGAGCCGAGATTGCGCCACTGCACTCCAGCCTGGGCGACAGAGCGAGACTCTGTCTCAAAAAAAAAAAAAAAAAAAAAAATAATTGAGGGATGAATCTAAACAGCTGGAAGCTTCTCCCGGGGGGGGAGGAGGGGCTGGGTTCTTGCCCAGACTCAGCCCCTGAGGCCCCAGCCTAGGCATCCCCAGGAAACCTGAGCAGAAGGAACATTCACGTAACTGTACTGGGAATTCTGAGAAGGGCCTAGGGGCCAGTTCCCCATGCCACACACCCTCTGCTCATCCCTGACTGGGAGCCACAAGGAAATGTTCCTTTAAACCCCACCTCGGCCTCCCCCAGTGACCCCAAGGCTGGTTCCAAAATAGTCCAGGCCCTTGGAGGCGACATCATGGGTCGGGCTGGCTGCCTGTCCCCTGAGAGGACATGGCAATAACGCTGTGGCCGAATATAGAGGGACAGTAGAAACTGACAGGCGCCCTGGGGCCTGGGAGCCTCGCAGGCTCCACGGTGCCAGATCTAACCCCATCCCTTCTGAGCCCTGCACCCCCTAACCTGGACAGCTGGGAGGCTGGCGCCCCTCTCCTGGCCCAGCCCGGCCCACCTGGGGACAGGTCCTAACAAGCCCAGGCAGAACAGGAGGCTGGTCTAGGAGGGCCCAGGGCCTGGGCTGGGCATGAGCCTGGGGACACCTCTCTCTAGGGACTCAAAGCATTTTATAAGCTTAACTTCCCACAGGACATCCCAAGATCAGGAGACTGAGAGGAACCGGGGTGTCTGCTGCACAGCCACTCCTGCTCTCTGTTCTTAGCTTCCGAAGGAGAACGGGGCCATAAAGCTGGAGTGTGGGATGCTGAGAGGAAGGCAGGCAGCCAGGCCAAACCCCAATAAACTGCTGGTTGAATCGAATCACAAATAATTAGTCCCGATGGCCAAGGTTGCCTCCACCCTCCTCTCCTGGGAATTAAAAGTCAAAGGGCAGAGCTGCTGACGCAGATGTCAGGGGAGACATGAGGTTTGGAACAGCTGGGACTCAGCTCCCAGGCTCCACTGCCCCAGGTCGCAGGCCCCGGTTGCCCTGGACACGGTGTCCCCCAGGCAGGCCCCTAGAGCTGCATTGCCAACTCAGGGAAGGGGGCTCTGCTCCCTCACTCTTCCCCGGCGCTACGTCAACAGAACTAGATTCAAGGTTAATCAGGCTGCCCCGAAAACTGTTGCCAGATGACAGCCTGGAAGAAGCGGTTGCCAGCTTCTCTCCCTCCCACCCCTGTAAGAGGAGGAAGAGATCTCTGCCTCCCTGTTGAGGGGGAGACTGGCTCCCTGAAACCCACTGCGCCCCTTCCCCTAGTTCGGCCTTGCTGCAGGCACACCCTGGGCGGCTGCACCAGGTCTGCGCACCAGCGGTGACCCCCAGTGGTCAGTGCAGGACTTGAACCTGAGCCGTGGGCATGGCTGCTGCAGACTCATCACTGCAGCCTCAGCCCACAGCCAGTGACTTGGGAAGCCCTGCCGTGTGAGTGGTTTGGGGATTTGATCTTGGTAAAGCTGTTGTTGGCATTTGGAGGTACTTCGTAGGTGCTGATTTTTCCTAATTGAACTGTGGCTGGATCTTGGCCTAAAGGTCCCACTGTCAGCAAATCCGTGTCCACATGCCCAAGAATGAATTCATCATCTTCTAGCCCTAAACTGGCTCCTCCTCCTGATTTCCCTATTTCTATTAATAGCACCGCCACCCTCCAAACCTCCGAGTCATCTTCAGCGGCTCCCCACACTGGGCGGGGTGCCTGATCTTGCCCCTCCCCTCTCCGCAGGTCACCCTTGCATCCCTCTCCTGGACACTCACTCGTAGCCTCTCACCTGCGTCACTGCCATCCTCAACTATGCTGCTGGGTCAGACCTGGGCAGGGGACCCACCCCTCTTCCATTTACTGGCTTCGTGACCCTGGGCAAGTTACTTCAACTCTCTGAGTCTCAGCTTCCTCAGCTGTAATGTGAGGCTAATAATCACAGCCCCCCTCTCACAGGACATTGCATGAATTAAATGATAGGCTGGGTGTGGGGGTTCATGCCTGTAATCCCAGCACTTTGGGAGGCTCCGGTGGGAGGATCACCTGAGGTCAGGAGTTCCAGACCAGCCTGGCCAACATAGTGAAACCCCGTCTCTACTAGAAATACAAAAATTAGCCGTGCCTGTAGTCCCAGCTACTCCGGAGACTGAGGCAGGAGAATCGCTTGAACCTAGGAGGTGGAGGTTGCAGCGAGCTGAGATGTGCCACTGCACTCCAGCTTGGGCGACAGAGCCAGACTCCATCTCAAAATAAAGAAAGAGAAAGAAAGAAAGAAAGAAAGAAAGAAAGAAAGAAAGAAAGAAAGAAAGAAAGAAAGAAAGAATTAAATGATAGAATGGACATGAAGACCCTACCACATAAGAAATGCTCAGTGGGTGTGGATTATTAGAAATCATCCAGTCCAATGCTCCCATTTTATAAGCAGGTGTCTTTACAACATGCTACAAAGCCAGGGACTTGGAAGTTCCTGAAATCTTGAAGCTCCTCCACACCCCTCCTCCACCATCACGGCATTCTAGAACTCAGAACAAAAGGCCAGCTCTTGAGTCCTCTGGGCCCCTTCCTCTGCTTTCAGGGCAGATATGCTTGGGTAAGTGTGGTGGTCACTCAGTCACAGGAAGTATGTTCTGGGATGGGACAACCACAGATGGTATCCAGCCGGCTGAGTCAGGGCCACCCATCTGCAAGGTGATGAGTGAGGCTCGGCACGTGGGCTGGCACAGCTGCCCGCCTCAGGGCACACAGGGGCGTGCTCACATGGCAGCTGTCCAAAAAGGGCAGACGTCTCTGCCTTTGGCAATCCCGCCCTCACCTCCCTCTCCCCACACACGCCGCACCCCAGTCACAGGGTGATCACACAGGGGTCAGAGGAAGGAGGGCAGGCTGATTCAGCCTCTTCCCATCTGGGTCTGCTTCCCTGTGGGCAGGTGTCCTTAATATTCTCTCCATGAATGGGCACCTGGTACCCACAAACTCTTTGAAATTGAAGGTAGGAGCCTCGTTCCAGGATAAGGGTCATATAGCTGTCATCAGATTTCAAAAGGGATTTTATTCCCAAAAAGGCAGTAGGAAGAAAAGCAAGTGGGCTGGGCATGGTGGCTCATGCCTATAATCCCAGCACTTTGGGAGGCCGAGGCAGGTGGATCACCTGAGGTCAGGAGTTCGAGACCAGCCTGGCCAACATGGTGAAACCCCACCTCTACTAAAAATACAAAAATTAGCCAGACGTGGTGGCACGAGCCTGTAATCCCAGCTGCTTGGGAGGCTAAGGCAGGAGAATCACTTGAACTCGGGAAGCAGAGGTTGCAGTGAGCCAAGATCATGCCACTGCACTCCAGCTTGGGCAACACAGTGAGACTCTTGTCTCACAAAAAAATAAATAAATAAATAAATAAAAATAAAAAAAGGAAAGCAAGTGGACAGGCTTTAGAATCGGATGATCCAGGTTCAAACAAGGTCCCATCCTGGAGTCCTCGGCACTTACTATCTACGACAATGGTTCTCAAGTAGGGACGATTTTGCCCCCTAGGAACACGTCTGGAGAAATTGGGTATGCTACTGGCATTTAGTGGGCAGAGGCCAAGGATGCTGCTGTGTATCCTATAATGCACAGGGCAGGCCACACAGCAAAGAAGCACCCAGCCTCACATGTCAGTACTAGTGAGGTTGAGAACCGCTGGTTGAGGTGTCCTGTCAAATGAGGAAATCTGTGCCCCACAGCCGCCTTGGGGATTAAGGGAGGCAATGGATGAGGAACCCAGGACTGGGCCCAGCGCACACTCCACAGTTGCATGGGATTCACCTCTCCTAAGGACTTTTTGGCCTGGGACATGGTAGCTAGTGGGCAAAGGTGGAGTAGGCACATATCTTGGCTTTCATGAGAGAACCTTCTGAAATGATCTTGATGCTCCTGCCCCACCCAGCTCATGGCAGAGTTTCTCTAGAACAATCCCATGCTCACTTATCAACAGGGAAAACCCAGGCATGGTGGCTAACACCTGTAATCCCAGCACTTTGGGAAGCCGAGATAGGAGGATCACTTGAGCTCAGGAGTTTGAGACCAGCCTGGGCAACACGGCGAAACACTGATTCTGCAAAAAAAAAAAAAAAAAAATTAGCTGGGTGTGGTGGTGCGTGCCTGTAGTCCCAGCTGCCTGGAGGGCTGATGTGGGTGGATAGCTCGAGCCTGGGAAGTTGAGGCTGCAGTGAACTATGATTGTGTCACTGCGCTCCAGCCTGGGCGACAGAGGGGAGACCCTGTCCCAAGAAAAAAAAAAAAAGAAAGAAAGAAAAAGTGGGCTCTGGAAGGAGCCAGCCACCTTTGCCCTCTGGGCACTCACCATCTCACCCCTCAGGCTCCAACAGGGTTCCATGTGACCCATCCCCAAGGGGAGAGGAGACTGCGGAGAGGATGGGAGGCAAAGCACCTCCTTCAAGTTCCAGGGAGGCAGGAGGATTTGTTTAGGAGCGGCCCTGTGCAGAAGCAAGGGCATGGCTGACAACACCTTGGGAGATGGTGTGAAGCTGAGTCCAGGAGCCGCCAGCCCTCCCTGCCACTCAGCTCAGCGGTCACTTGGGTAGCTTCAGCCTCAACAGCCATGGGGTCAAGTGTCTCCTCTACAAAAATAATTCCCAAATAAGTCACTGCCTTCACCCCTGGGACTGGCTGGTGCACCCAAATTGGAGTCGCCACCCGGCCCCCTTGAGCATTGCCTTGCTGGCTGATCCAACAGAGGCGGAATTAGCTGATGAGGTTACCACAGCGGCAGGGAACTGACCTGAGGCCGCCTGGAGAGATGGGACCCTGAGGGCCCTTTCCGGCACTACTCACTTGTTGGGTCTGGGGGATTAAAACACACTCCCCCTCTCTGGGTCTCAGTTTAACAGGGAGACCACCACCTTCCAAATCTCAGTGACATGAGGGCGTCAGGCTGGGGGTGGCGCTGAGGCTCCTGCGTCTGTGTCTGGAGACGCAGCTGACTCCCTGACAAGCCCAGACATGCAGCTGTTCCTGCAGAGGAAGCAGCAGGAACGGGGGAAGGGCAGAGCGCTGAGGGAGGGGCAAGAGGGACCCAAGGACACCACAGTGACTGTATGAGCAGAGTCCCAATCTCCAGGTCCCTTCTCCGGGGAAGCACTTTTGTCTTTATTGGAAATTTCCTCCCATGTGACATCTGACCTCTACCTTCTTTTCTACAGATGAGCTCTGCTGCCAGTCCCAGCGGGCTGAGACACTGTGACTGCCCACCTGTCCCCAGGTGTCCCTTCTACACAGCCCCATCCCTTCCCAGGGATGCTCAGTGGCTGCGGCCACCCTTGCTTTCTGCCACTCAGCCCTTGCAGTGGCTCCAAACCCCAAGAGGGGCAGTCTGGGCTGGGGCTCCTGGACTCCCTAAGGCATTATCCCATCCCGCAAGTGCCGGGCCGGGCCCTGAAGGAAAGGGACCGCGGACCCGAAGGCTCCTGCTCACCAGAGGCTCCGCCCAGGGACTCTCACCTCTCCAGCCACTCCAACTCCCCTCCGGCTTTCCTGTCATTTCCCGATGCCACAAACCTTCTGACATCCTCCCTCTTCCCCAGTGAATTTCTTCCCCAGGCTCTTCCCCTACTCAACCGGCTTCACACTGGACATTCCCAGCTGGTAGGCTCTGCCTGTGGCTCTGCACAGGAGGCTGGGCAAGGGTGGAGAAGGCTGGGGGAGCTGTCTCCCATGACCCCAGCGGAGGCGAGAGACAGAAGCTGCTCTGGGACCTGTCGGCTGCAGTTTTGGGCATTCATACCCACCTGAGCATCCTGGAACAGCCCTGAACCTGGGCATCAAAATCCCCAGGCTTGAGAATGGTGAATACTACTATTAGGCGCCCCTTCCTCCAGGCCTGTGCCCACTCCCCTGTGCCCATGGAAGCCATGTAGTCCATGCTGGCTCTGGCTCATGTGGGTGTCCCGACAGAGTGAGGCGGAGGCGGCAAGGGCCCTTTACTCTGTGCACTCCCAGCTCCCCATCCCAGCCAGGGCAGCCTCGACTCTCCTGCCCCCTCGCTGTGCCGTGTGTCAGTTGGCTGGGATCATGCTCTTCCCCCTTCTCCATCAAGAGGATCCAACAGCATCTTGCAGCTAACACTGGGGCGTCGGAGTGAGGGAAACAAACATGGTACCCGCTCTTCTGCCCTAATGTTTAGAATCATGGGGCAGAAAAAGCCTCCTAGAACTCATCTAGCCCAACTGTCATTTTACAGAAAACAGAACAGAGAGAAAACGACCAGCCTAAAGCTCACGGCTACTCAGGGCAGCTGGGACAGGGGTCTGGTTTCCCGGCATGGAGCCCGCAGTGTCTGGATGTGCAGGAACTCGGCACGTCCCCGAGAATTAGCTGCAGAGGTGGCGTGTGGGAGAGGAGGCTGGAGAATAGGCTTGGAGGTTTCGTCCAGGCACACAGATTCTCTCCCCCTAATCCTCAGCCCCTCCTTTTCTCCCTTTCAGCAGCAGTTATAAAATCCAGGAAATAAATGTGGATTGATGGCCTACAAAGGGCTTAGTTAGTGCTGTGACCTGCTGAGTTATGTAACTGCTATTTATTATCGGCCTTGGATGAAGTTTCCATTGAAGCAACTCACTAAGCTGATTCCGTGACATTTCTTTTAGCCTTGTTCAGAAGCAGCAGCCGCAGAAATTCTTCTGAAACTTCAAAGACTAGAAATTGATAGCGTGGATGCTTTTAAAGATTCCCTTCTTTCATCCTTTTTTTACTTTTTCTTTTTTCTTTTTTTTTTGAGATGGAGTCTCGCTCTGTCACCCAGGCTGGAGTGTGGTGATGTGATCTCGGCTCACCGCAACCTCTGCCTTCCAGGTTCAAGTGATCCTCCTGCCTCAACCTCCCAGAATAGCTGGGATTACAGGTGTGCACCACCACACCCGGATAATTTTTGTATTTTTAGTAGAGACAGGGTTTCACCATGTTGGCCAGGCTGGTCTCGAACTGCTGACCTCAGGTGATCTGCCTGCCTCGGAGTCCCAAAGTGCTGGGATTACAGGCGTGAGCCACCATGCCCGGCCCCTTCTTTCATTTGGGTCAATGTTTCTCTCATCCATATCAACCCTGTTCACCTCAGCAACGGTCCCAGGCTTTAGGTCCTTGGGTCCCTGGGCTACGGGCTGCATGGTGGGGGCTGAGAGAAGCTGTTTTCCCTGCTCCTGGCAAAGGAAAGGGGTTGAGAAGAACCCAGGGCTATGAGAATCTGGAGCAGCCAGTGGAAAATGCACAGAATGAAGTCAAGATTCTAGTCCAACCTCTGCTGCCACTGTCGGTCTCAGATTGATTATTAGTGAAGTGAACTGCTTCCCTCAGCTCTACAACTTGACCCTCCGTAGTGCAGCACCCTCCTTGGTCTGGCTTGCTGTCATGCAGGGGTCGCCAGCCCGGTGAGGATGAAGAGGAGGGCTGAGGGGCTGGTAGGCTCTGGGTGCTGGCAAGCGGGAGGGAGGAAGGGTAACACTAACATGGCGCCACCGTGTGTTCAAAGGGGAGCAGAGCTGGGTCTCTCCCCAGCAAGGTAGCTTTCCTCTCCCCAACCCCTTTCCTGCTCTGGGAGTGGAGTGGGTGGTGGCGGAAAGCCAAGGATCCTCCTCATTCATCTTCACCTCTCAGCCGTTCACCTTAGTTGCCAAAGGGGCCCTTGGGAGAAGCTCCCCGAAGGCTCTAATGCCATCCTAAAGTAGACTTTTGGAGACTTCCAAAAGGTTCAAGAGGGAAAAGACCCAGAGGAAGTCTAGGACCCAGAGAACTCAACAGTGTCTCTCTTCCTAATTAAGACACATTCCTCTCATTCGTGTAAGGGTTCATCCCGATGCCTCGGGACGAACTGGTGCGTCAAACAAAGCAGTTTGTATCAAGTGGTGCAGTCTACGTGATTCCCTCCATTAGGGATCTGGGCACGTTTGTGAATATTGGGATCTGGCTGGGCGTGAAGGCTGCTAGTCCACACAACCCAAGTTGCATTGGAAGAGACAGCCCACCCTCAAAGGATGTCACCTTCAACATAGCCTTACAGGGCATCCAAGCCAAGTCCGTGCTTGTCCCCAAGGACAACTACAACTGAGGACTCAGAGAGATGAAATGACTTTTGATGGAGCAGTGGTAGGAAGGGACTAGAATCTACAGTTCTTTTCCTTCTTTTTAAAATAGGTTTTGCTATGTTGCCCAGACAGGTGTCAAACTCCTGGGTTTAAGCAATCCTCCTGCCTTGGCCTCCCAAAGTGCTGGGATTACAGGAGTGAGGCACCATGCCTGGTCTTACTTTTTACTTCTTATTTTTTCGAGACGGGATTTTGCTCTGTCTCCCAGGCTGGAGTACAGTGGCATGATTTTGGTTCACTGCAGCCTCAACCTCCTGGGCTCAAACGATCCTCTCACCTCAGTCTCCTGAGTAGCTGAAACTACAGGTGCATGACACTATGCCCGGCACATTTTTAAATTTTTTTTTTTTAGAGATGGGAGTCTCACTTTGTTGCCCAGGCTGGTCTTGAACTCCTGAGCTCAGGCGATCCTCCTGCCTTAGCCTCCCCAAATGCTGGGATTATAGGCATGAGCCAGCCACCGGGCCTGGCCCCAAAACCTACAGTTTCCACCATGACTTGGTCTTTGAGATGCTCACTTCCAGCTCACATCTTAAAACACCAGAGGGGTCTTTGGGAAGAAACGGCTGTCACTGTGGGGTCCCAGAAACATGGCTTTAATATGGGTGGGAAGGTCTGATAAACCCTCAATCGAGTGAAGCCCAGGACTGGGACTTTAAATCAGCCAAGGCCTGCTTAGAGGCATCTGCCCAGTTTCTGCTCTTCTCCAGCTAGGCTCCTCTAGGAAGGATCAATGTTTGAGATGTCTGTAAGAATCACATGCCAGATTTCTGCTCCTAGTTCCGTATGAACAGCCCCAGGCAAACTCTCCAAGACAGAAATGTAGACGGCATACACAGTAAAAGCCTGCTTGCTCAGAAGCGTATCAGGCCAAAATGCACCAACAGGCAAACAGCTGAAAATGCTCTCCTGGATTTGGAACTCAAACCCACTGTCACTGGTCTGGGGCTGGCCAAAGGCAGGGGAAAGTCAGCTTGATGAGAAAGAACAGCAGGAAAATAAATCGAGGCCTCTGTGGGGGAAGGATACAAGTATCTGTTAACTGTTGAGTAATACGTCTTTACGTGATCTCATTGGTTCTTTCCAACAATCCTGTGAATGAGAGACCATTATGACAATACAACTGATGAGGAAATTCAAGTTCCTGAAACACCATTCCACTCTCTTTGGGTATCTCTGTACCTGAGACGTCCTGCAAAAAATCTTAATCCCACTTCATATTAAAGCCATGTTTCAGGAATCCCAAGGTGACAGCCCTTTCTCCCAAAGACCCCTCTGGTGTGATATATGAGCCAGAATTTTGCATTCTTGCTTAGAAGGAGGGATGCTAAGCTTTTTAATCATGTAGAAAAGCATACGACCATCCTTGTCACTGTTCCACATCATTGTACATCTGATGACGCTAATATCTTATTTGGTCCTTTTTGTCTGCTCTACCCACTTATATGCAGTGACTGTGAGTTTAATTATTGTCACAAAGCATTATGAGCAACAGATACTGAATAAATGTTTTGATGACATCTGAAAATGTGAAATTTACCACTCTTTCATGCTTCAATATGCCCCTCGATGTGCCTGCATAGGAATGAAATTAACTCTTAGATGTAAAAGAGAGTATGAATTATCTTGTCTTTAATTTTCACAGAATACTCCTTTTCCTTAAAATGGGGAGGTGGGGTGGGACAACAGAGAACAGTATTCCCCAAAAGGTCCAATAAGCCCAACTGACCCCTGCTTCCTAACACAGTTCTGTTAGGACAGACATGGCCTGGAACACTGGTAAATAGAATAAAGAATATTCTGCATTCAACAGGACTTGCGGGCAGTTTTTGTTTTTACCAAATTACAAAGTAGATGCCATACCTACATCATTTGTTCAACTACTGCTTCTAATATGCAGCCACAACACTTGATCATGTCACCGTTTCCACATCTGCTTTCCTTGACTAGCCCAATCTCCTTGAGAGTGTCATAGTCATCTTCAGACACCTGGCATCTAGGAACCTCAAGTCTGCTACTGAGTGCCTGGCAGGGCCAGGTGGCAAGAACCCTTGGGAGTGTTACTCTTCCGACAGTAAGGAAACTGTGAGTGAAGGGTCACAAAACTGGGAAACAGGAGACCCAGGATTGAAACCCAAGTCTCCTGATTTGAGATGTGGCACTTGCCCCAACACACCTGCAGTGGCCTCCAGTGTTCAGTTGTTGTTGTACCACCCACTGGGCACCTGAGCCTTTACTTGTCTCAGTCGGACCTTGCCAATGGGCGAGACCACACCTGTGGTTAGGCCTCTGGATCAACTGAAAGCCGTAACATTCTAAAAAGGGGGTTTCCATGAAGATCAACTGTGAATTTATGGGCTAAATACTTCAGAAAAAACTATCAGATGTTATGCAAATGCAAGCTAGGCATGATAACAACTAAATGGTTATGGCTTTTTCTAGAAAAAAAAAAAAAAATCAGGAAATAGCCCTGACACGTGAATACAGACTAACGGGAAATAAAATATTTCCTTTAAGCTTTTAATGTAGCAATTAACTTCCCACCTCCCTTCCCAAAGCACTGGAATGACAGGTGTGAGCCACCGTGCCCAGCCTGAGTTCCTCTTGGGCAGATGTTCCCAATGGGAGGATCAGAATCACCTGGTAATTGTTTCCCCACGTTCCCCAATAGAGTCTGATATTCTTGAGAGGAGAGAAAAAGAAAAAAAACGTTTATTCTGTGAATAGCTCCAGGGGTGATTCTGGACATGCCTCTCTCTCCCAGCTTAGCTGAGAACTGTAGCTTCTAAGTGAAGTCACTGTCCCCATGGAGCCGGGGCTTATTTGGTCCACTTCTCCTTTGGTACTTCAAATCAAATTATAACTTTTTGTTTTGTTTTGGAGACAGGCTCAACCTCCCCAGGGCTCAGGTGATCCTCCCACCTCAGCCTCCCAAGTAGCTGGGACTACAAGTCCACACCACCATACTCAGCTAATTTTTAAAATTTTTTGTAGAGATGGGGTCTCACCATGTTGCCCAGGCTGGTCTCGAACTCCCGGCCTCAAGTGATCTGCCTGCTTCAGCCTCCCAAAGTGCTGAAATAACAGGTGTGAGCCACTGCACCCAGCTCCGTAACTCCTTTATGTCTGTGGGTGGGAGTGAATGTTCTGTGGTTAAAAGCAAGGAGCTAAACTATCTGGCTTCTTTTGTACAGTGTCATTCTGATAAATTGGAAATTCTAATTAATCCAATCCTACCCACCGGCTATCGGGGCCTCATGAGGGACTGGGCGACCATGGACTCGCAAGCAGGAGGGGTCCTTACCTGTATAGACAACAACCAGGCAATCAGAGCCAGGGCCACAGAACCAGGGAGGGTAAGAGCTAGGATTTTTTTAGATTACCTGACTAAACCACCCTGCGTTTTAACACATGAGAAAACAAAGGTCCAAATACGTTAGAGTTGCATGCTTCAACCTCTGCTACATATCACACTTACCTACTACTCTTTACAGACGCCTGGGCCCGGACCCCACAGGAAGGTCCGATTCCACAGCCCTGTGTGAGGGACTCCGGGATACTATGTTAAAGTGATTTACTAGGGTCACAGCCAGGGTTATACAGCCTTCTTTCACACCATACCACTATGTCTTTCTAAAGAAAACGAGTTTAAAGCAAAATTGTATCAATTACTCAATATTTAAGGCATTCTGAGAAGTCCCCTAACTATAAAACCTTTCCTAATAAATTGGCTGCTGCTGAAGATTAAGTCCAGGCCCCTTGTGATCTCCAGGCTTTCATGCCTACACTGAGTCTGAGGGATCGGGGGCTGGTTAAGGAAGAGCCTGGGGGCTGAAGCAGTTTCTCCCCACTAGTCTGAAAGATAGTTCTTCCACAAGGGGGACACTGCAGACTACCGTTCCAGTGATGAGGCGGGTGCTCCTGCCCTGTTCCCCAGGGACTAAGGGGCAGGCAGGGTAAGGTCCTATAAAGACTAGGAATGAGCCGGCCTAGTCATTGTATTCTAGGGCATCCAACCTCACTGAACAGATGACTATGCCTTCACCTGGTGAACGGTCCTATTAACCTGCCAACTGGGGCAACTTTTACTATCACGTTAAAACCCCACGTTTCTTGAAGGCACAAACAAAACCCACTGGATGAGACTAAATCTCACTGCACTGAATCTGGAGTCACATTGTGCTGCCACGTGATCAGTTTTCTAATCATTCTTCCTTCCCAAGTCTCGCCCCAGCAAATGGATCACAAATAAGCACACGGTGTTAGAATTACATTACGACCTGCCTCTTCTTATCGAATAATTTGGCAAATAGTATGCCTTGGTATCACGTGTGGGCTGCTACTCAGGGATCCCACATTTCTCCGAAGCCCTCTTGTCTATTCTCGTATCTCACCTGAACACGTGAGCCAAGCTGACCAGCATGAGTGTTCCCCACTGCTCACCTTTAGCTGGTGCCAAATGGCAACAGTCCTGACCCTCAGGAATGACATGTGTGATAGGGAAGATTACTGGACTTGCAAATAAAAACCAAGTTCAGATCCCTAGGAAAGGTAAAAACAAAACAAAACACACTAGACCTCATACATGTTCATATACATATTTATATATATTTCATGTACAAAGTTACATTCCGAACCCCAGGGATTCCATAATAGAAATAAATACTGAAATAACTACATTGCTAAATGAGCTCTTTGCTCATAGAAATGAAGCTCAGCCTCTAAGAGACAGCAAGTGGGACATTCTAGAACCCATTTTTCAGATTATAGAGGCAAGTAAAATTCTGATAGAATGTCTTGGACAAAAAACGAATTTGGAACATAAAATGGTTAAGATATATTCAATAGAGAAATGTATGACAAAATTAATAAAACTTAATATTTTAAGAGAAAAGACAGACATTTAGTGTTACAGAATAACATAACCCTGTTAGAAAAGCATTTATGATTTCCACATTTAATTTTCTCTTCTACTTTTCCCATGTTACAAAGTGGGACCAAATGAGTCCCTTTCTGAACATGATCAATTAAGAAGAGCCCTAAATCTGGTTGAGTCCTTTGGTAACAGTCATAATACTCACAAGGAAATAAATATTCAGTTCCATGGCATTTGCAAGACACATGTTCTTTAGGACAGTTAATATTATGAGACATCTGTTTTATTTTGTTACTAAGGCAGCCTATGTTAAAGGGTCTAGTCTCAAATGTAGGAAGACCTTTACAAGAAATGAACAATACAGTAACTGAAAGAATTGATTTTAACCTTTTCTATGCAAACACAATCTGAAAAGTTATGTGCTGCATATTGTGCTCAAAATGTTTTACACTCTCCACAAGCTGCAATTAAGAGATTCATTCCTATTTTTAAAATTTAGATCCACATGGGTTAGAGAAAAATACTCTCAAAAGTGAGTTCCTAGAGAATATTATCCCTTTGCCTCACAGAGATTTTAACCTGCATTTAAGAGTAAGTATTAGGTTGAGGCATATGACATTGTCACTTTTGCAGATCAGCAATGGTTGAACATTGGCAATTTCATATGGTTCAACCTTGCACATGACCCAAGTGCAAAAAAAGCAGAAACCTTCAAGTATCCCTTATTTCTTCCAATAGGGGTACACTTTTTTTGTACGGTGAGATCAACCCAAAGTACACAAGCCTCTTCTCTCCCTTGATGTGGTAGCTACAGGCAGTTACATTCCTTTGCTGCTTGTGAGAAGCTTACATTTTGGCATTTTCTTCCAAAAGTTACCACGTTGACCAAAGTAAACATTACAAGAATATGAACTTGTTATTGGGGGAAAGGGGAAGTGAAGCAATCTGTAGAAAATATTTAACCGAAATTACAAACATAAGGACAAGCCTTTAAAGCAAATTATACAGGCATTTTTGTCTTCTCTCTGGTCCCTACAGTTAATTAACAGGGCCACAGATAATCTGACATCTTTAGATAAAACAACTACACACCTATATTACTTAAGTTAAAGCCAGTAAGTTAAACAAAAAGCAATTACAATCATTTTACATGTTTGTATTTTTCATCTTTAACTCCTGATTTCCTAAATTACATTCAGTCATACAAACATGGCTGAACAACAGCAAATGGGATCTGACTCTGGGATGTTTACTTCTTGGGATTAAAACTCCCAAACACTTTGGTGTCTCTTTCTTGTGAATCTATACAACATTTCCAATAAATGTTTAATAATGATTTTTTAAAAGATATTGCCAAAAATGGCTCAGATTTAAGATGAAATAAAAATATAGCAAACAAGCTATGGAAAAGTAGCCTACGTTTTGGTGCCCTGCAAAAAAGTGACTAAGTAGCCCAAGCAAAAAATTATTCTTTTAATACAGCTTTTACCAAAACAGTTTTACATGAGTGGCTACAATTTTATTGTGTACACAATGTGCTTATAGTCACATGTGGCCCAATGGATCCAAATGCCTCCTCTGGCTCATGAAATCCCATATACTTCACAATCTAGCCTAATCATGTATATGCATAAAAGCCACTGGTATAATTTTTACAGACATCTTTGTATAATAGTCCAGAAAAAAAAAAAAATCAGTGGTACTTAAGAATGCTTAGACAATTTGACATCTACGTTTGCTTTCTTCTCTTTTCAGTAGTCCTTCTGATGATTGGGGGCCTTTATCCCATAGGTTTATACTGTTAAAACAATACATAAAATTACATTTAGCTTTGCTTCGGCCCAGCGCGGGGGCTCACGCCTGTAATTCAAGCACTTTGGGAGGCCAAGGCGGGTGGATCATCTGAGGTCAGGAGTTTGAGACCAGCCTGGCCAATGTGGTGAAACCCTGTCTCTACTAAAAATACAAAAATTAGCTGGGCAGGGTGGCACACACCTGTAATCCCAGCTACTTGGGAGGGTGAGGCAGGAGAACTACTTGAACCTGGGAGGTGGAGGTTGCAGCAAGCTGAGATCGCGCCACTGCATTCCAGCCTGGGCAACAGAGCCAGACTCCGTCTCAAAAAAAAAAAAAAAAATCATATTTAGCTTTGTCTAGAGTAATAGATAAAAAAGGGTAAATCACACATTTTCAAGAAGCTTGAGAGGGAAAAAATTGCAGCATCATGGTTTTAAAAAACTTATTAAGCAAGAAAATCAGTGAAATCCAGACTTTAATCTATTTTTTGCTTGTTTTTCTGTTTTGAGACAGGGTCTTGCTCCGTCACCCAGACTGGAGTGCAGTGGTGCTATCAAGGCTCACTGCTATCTCCAACTCCTGGGCCCAGGTCATCCTCCCACCTCAGCCTCCCAAGTAGCCGGGACTATAGGCATGTGCCACCACACCCAGCTAATTTATTTTGGGTTTTTTTTTTTGGTAGAGACAGGGTTTCACCATGTTGCCCAGGCTGGTCTTGAACTCCTGGGCTCAAGCAATCCACCTGCCTCAGCCTCCCAAAGTGTTGGGATTACAGGCGTGAGCCACCGCGCCCAACCTATTTTTTTTTTTTTTTTTAATGGGCATTGTGAATGAAAATACGTAATGTCAACCTTTACTTTATGGTATCTTAGCTTTGTCTTCTTCCCCTTCATAGTTTTTCCCTTTGAGCATAACCCTTCAAGCTCAAAAGGGCACAAAAGCTAAAATGTTATTCACGTACAAAATACCAAGTATATAGCTGTTCTGCAGTTTGATACGGAACAAAAGAAAATAACTTTTCTAATTAAATCCCTCATTCTGCACTTAGGCCAGACTCCACCCCCACTACAGTTTTACTTGTATTAACAGGTTAAGAGCAATCTAGGAACATTTGGCAAACAAGTACATTTTTTACGTGGAAAACACTCAATCAACATCACCATTCTCTGGTACAAGAAATACAAAACACATTTCCTTTAAAAAATCCTCCCAGTGCTGAAGTATCTTCTAAGCTTCCCAGAGTATGTTCTAAGCTTTATAAATAATAAATCTTTCAGACATGTCAGTATGAAAATGAGACTGGTCTCAAAAAAAACCCATCACAATATTCAGAGAAGTAGGCCTCATAAACTTTAGAGCTCTAATAAGTCAGAAACAGGAAACGTTTATTTAAATAGTGTAGTCTTAATTTCTTTAATATAAAACCCCCCCAAATCTGATGAAAACAAAGTTTTATATACCATATAAACAAGATTTGTCAGATTTGAAAGTGAAAGTTAAAGTAATTTACAGTTAGCTTTTAACCCTCTCGGGACATTTAGATACATCCTGATAATCCATCTTATATTAGTGTGTGTCAATTTTACAATACACTGGGGAAAACTCGGCTATTGTATTTAATGGTACAGTTTCATTTATCAAGTGTTTCCCATTAATTCCATTATTAGTGACAGCTAACAAGTGACCCCATCAAATGAAGTGAATGACATTAGGCTGTGGCAGAGTGAACCACATCTGGATTGCTTTCTATAACTCACCAGTTTGCAGGAAGTAAACATTCTTTGATTTGTTCATAATATACTGAATTTACCTATAACACTGGTGCAGTAAAACAGCTAGTTCCTCTGTATTGTTATGGTAGAACGGATTTTGTAATATAAAGGTAACAGGAAAAAATGCTCACACGTTATGTGGTGAAACTTATCTCACAAAAGAGCATTAAGTAAAAGGACGGAGGGAAAATAAACCATGCAGAAGAGATGGCTTCCCCATCCCCACCTGTTCCCTGTGGGCTCACTCGCTGCCATACATCACTTGCCACACTATCAAGTGACTCCTTTCTGCTTTGGTGACAGAAGGTTCAAGTGGAAGATCCTCTCCAAGAAGTTCTGATTCTCCACCTTCATCACCTAGTGAATGATAAGAAGACTCAAGTTAGGCTGAGCACAGAAAATACAGAACTCTGTGAGTCAGCTGTAATGCTCGTGGTTAGTCCATGAACAAGATACCCAAAACTTGTCTGACTTTCACTGGAGAGTAAACAGTAAAAGAAATACTATGAGTCAGAATCCTCACCCATATTCACCCAAGCCACTGCTTGACTTCAGAAAAGGTTAATTCATTTTTCAGACTGTATTTATAAAATTGAGTTCACTATACTACGTTGAAAAGCCATCCCAATATGTCTGCATACTGATGGTACCAGACACGGGAAGCTAAGAAGGCCATTCTGTGTTCATACAAAATGAAGAGTCTACTCTCACTTATTTCAAATTAAGAACTGAGAATAGTGTTATAAAATGCGTGAGCACAGGTACAGAGCAAACTAACTAAATCCAAATAACTCACACTTATTATCAATGACAGGTGTAACGTTCTCCAATAGAAAATACTTGACACAAGCATATGGAAATTAAAATAATTAGCCTGCAGCACTGCAGATGGCAGATTCACCAGCTACTGGGTTTTTCTTCCAATGATTTTCAAGTTTAGGATAGGTTACGAATTAACAGTGTATGATGGAAAAGAAGAAACAAAGAGGTTGGGGTAGCAGCCAAGATACGGGTTCTTCTGCATCGCGGCTGAGTGAATGTGATCCATGGTGTCCTGATCAGACACTGGCTTCCAAGGCCCAGTCTGGGGTACACCACACTCCTCTCCATAAGACCCAGTGCAGGGCATACCATACTTCTCGATACAAGCTTGCATCAATTGTATTTGCTGTCACAGAGCAGGGTTATTTTGGCACAACCCAGTGAAAAGTTGTCTAGTGGGATGGATTCTTCAGCAGAATCCTAAAAACATATACACCACAGGACCTAAAGATATATTCCACTGATCTAACAGAATTTTGTAATGTGCCCCATGTGAATTTCAGCTGGACAAAAGAAAATATTGATACTGTTGACTAGAAACAACAGAAGAGAAAAAACCCTAAACATCTGATTTTTCTCTGCAGGCCAAACTTTCCCTTACCCAGCCCTGTAATGGCCTTTTCACAGCAATATCAAACTAGAGAGAGGAGAACACTCAGTTCAACCTCCCATCTCTGAACTGAAACATAACCAGGTGGTTAAAAGGTAAAAAAAATAAGTTTGGCTCTTAAATTTTAAAAAATTTCAATGAAAAAAATTAACTGGCTGAAACAAAAGGCCGTCGGCATTTCTTTTCTGAGTTGTTTTGAAGATTTTACCTGTAAGAAAATTATCCTGTCTGCTAGGGTCTCTACAGCCTAAGTTTTAAATTTAAATCATTAAAAATATGGGACTGTTAGAATCAATTTCTCACTGTTAAAATATTACAGGAAATGAAAAAGGAAATGGACCCCCAAAAAAGATCAAATTCGATTTTTTGCAACAGTATATTCACTATTAAAATTAGCCTATGCTAAAGACAAGTCTGTTTTTCAGGCTGGAAATAACTAGAGATACTGCCAAACCTGGTTAAGCAATTTTTGTTCTATTTTCAGGATCCACAATGGAAGGAATTTTTAGTGGAAATGGAAAAACCACATAGAGATTTTATTAACAAACTCCTCAGTACGGTTCCAACTGTCATACTGCACTCCAAGACAAAGTTACAAAAATCACCCCAGCCAAGTGGAGTCCCTAACAATTCCTCTCATAAAAGGGAATTCAACAATAGTCAATTATTCAAAACACTTTGAAATGACTCCATTCCTGCTGACATCCCTGGAATCAATTTCTAAAGTTAACACTAACAGCCTTCCCCTCTTACAAGTGTCAACAAACTTTTTGCATCAGATATTGGTGACACTAATCACATTTGTCACATTGTCATTTAAATGACCCTAACTTTTTTTATTCCTTTACAGATTTCATATCTAAAGTATTTGTTACTGATCTACATTATTACATTCTCTCAAACTACCTAGTGCCTTATGTCTGGGAACTTTTTAAAGCACTGAGATTTTAGGCGAGTCCAAGGGATCAATTTATTTATAGCAAATAAGCTGGGTGTGGTGCCTCACGCCTGTAATCCCAGGACTTTGGGAGGCTGAGGCAGGTGGACTGTTTGAGGCCAGGAGTTCGAGACCAGCCTGGCCAACATGGTGAAATCCCGTCTCTACTAAAAATACAAAAATTAACGAGGCGTGGTGGCACATGCCTGAAATCCCAGCTATTCGGGAGGCTGAGGCATGAGAATCGCTTGAACCTGGGAGGTGGAGGCTGCAGTGAGCCAAGATTGTGCCACTGCACTCCAGCCTGAGTGACAGAGTGTGAGACTTGTCTCAAAAAAGAAAAATTATAGCAAATAAATAAACTTATATTTGTACAGTGTCTTACAATTTACAAAGCACTACTCTTTCACGAGCATCAGTTCTCCATGTTTTCTTTGTACCTCTCTGGCCATTCCTTCTCAGATCCCTCCATAAGCTCTAATGATCTTTAAATGGAGGATGAATTCAGGGTTCTATCCTGGAACCTTTCCTTTTTCTTTCTTTTCTTTTTTTGAGATGGAGTCTCACTCTGTCACCCAGGCTGGAGTGCAGTGGTGTGATCTCGGCTCACTGCAACCTCCACCTCCCGGGTTCAAGCGATTCTCCTGCCTCAGCCTCCTGAATAGCTGGGATTACAGGTACATGGCATCACGCTCAGCTAATTTTTGTATTTTTATTAGAGACTGGGTTTAGCCACTGGAACCTTTTCTTTTTAGCTCCTTGGGTGAACTCACCAACCCTCATAGCTTTTAATACCACTCCATGCTGACAGCCCCCAAATCCCTCCCTCCTAAGATAGAGGACCTGTATATTCAGAAGCCCAGTGGAAATTTCCCACCTAAATCACCACTATGCTCTTCAAGATCAACAAGATCAGCACTGGACTCCTCTTTCCCTCCCTCCAGACCTGCTTCTCCTGTTGACAGTCCTGAGCTCTATGGCCCACTCCCTCCTTCCCCACATTCCCATCATGCTTCTTATCTGTTCCACTGTTACTACCTTTCTTGGGCATTCACTTGTTCCCAACTCATTTCCCTAGGTCTAGTCTTGAACCTCCAGTCCATCCTTCACACAACTCTAATCACATTGCTCCTGTAGTTCTCTTTTGCTTGAAAGATAAAGTACAATCTTCTTAATCTGGTATGTAAAGGCCTCCCATACTCCAGTCCCTCCCTCCCTTTTGACAAGAAATTCATACTTTCTTCTACTCCACACTCTTGTCATTTTAAAATAGCTTTTCTTCCATTAAGATGGTTTCATATCTCTAAACCTTTGGCCAAGCTATCCTCTTACCTCGGAGTGCCAATCCCTGGTCCTCCCCACCCCATTCCCCAACCTGACCATTTACACTAAGACTATGCAGTGCTGAGTCACCTCAAGCATCACTTCTTGACTTCCTTCTCTCCCTACCCTTGGAAAGAACTGACTACTCACCACCAGAGCATCAGTAACATTTTAATTTATTAACATGTCTCTATCTCTGCACTGTTCTATAATCTATTAGACGAAGGCTTTGTCTGATTTGTTTCTGCATCTCCAGTTTAAGAATGACAGGTACACAGTAGGTGCTCAATTAATGTTTGTTAGGTGAGAAAATGAACAAATGAAGTTGTTTAAGAAATATTTTTATTTCTCCATTTTGCCAGTTAGAAAACTGAGGCTCTAAGAGGTGGAATGACTTGTCCAAGGCCTTCTGACCTTAAATCTTATGCTTTTCACATAAAACTTCACATTGACCACATCCTGCTATTTCTAATGCTCCTTTCAAACAAATACATTTTGGTATGAAAAGAAATACCAAGGGCTGGATGCAGTGGCTCGGGCTTGTAGTCCCAGCTGGGAGGCCGAGGCACACGGATCACTTGAGGTCAGGAGTTTGAGAATAGCCTGGCCAACATGGTGAAACCTTGTCTCTACTAAAAATACAAAAACTAGCCAGGTGTGGTGGTGCATGTCTGTAATTCCAGCTACCTGGGAGGCTGAGGCAGGAGAATCACTTGAACCTGGAGGCAGAGACTGCAGTGAGCTGAGATCATGCCACTGCACTCCAGCCTGGGTGACAGAGTGAGACTTCATCTCAAAAAAAAAAAAAAAAAAAGAAATACCAAAAAGAAAAAAAACAAAAAACAAAAACCCACAAAATCCTTTCGTATGTAAAGAGCTCAAAGAGAACCTCTTATAAATCATTATCAGAGTGGTTTCTTACTTACTTTGGGAGAAAGCCCAAGTCATAGCACACAGTGCAAACTGAGCACCCAGAACCAATGACATACCCATTCGGAAGTCGATGTAGCCCTCTCCTCCACTGATGACAAGCATAGACTTCAAGGGCGTCTGACTACCAGGCTCCTGTGCAGATGGCCCTGCTTTGTCACCTGTCAGATCCGTGCCACTACTGCTACTTTGTGGGCTGATGACTTGACCTGTTTTATACAGAAACAAAAGTGAATACTACTTATCACAGAAGGGAGGCTGTTTTTTTTTTTTTTTTAAATATTTTTAGAGTTAAACAAAAAGGTAAATATATTCTAATAACCAAATACTGGGGAAGCTAGAAGGCTCTGCATGATCAGAAAACATTTACATGAAGGTTTTAAGAACCCGATTTGAGGCCAGGCATGGTGGCTCACGCCTTTGAGAGGCCGAAGTGGGAGAATCACTTGAGGCCAGGAGATTGGGACCAGCCTGGCAAATATAGTAAGGCCTCATCTGTACAAAAAAAGTTAGCCGGGAATGGTGGTGTATGCCTGTAGTCCTGGCTTCTTGGGAGACTGATGCAGAAAGATCACTTGAGCCCAGTTCAATGTTGCAGTAAGCTGTGATGTGCCACTGTACTCCAGCCTAGGCAACAGAGCAAGACCTTGTCTCTAAAAAATAAATAAACAAACAAAAACCAATTTGAAAATCTAAGTAAAGCAATTTTGTAACAAAGCAGGAATAGGCCCCAAATCCAATATGAGATATATGCATGGCAAGGTGGGTCTTAGCTGCCTGCTTCAAACCACTTTTTTTTTTTTTTGAGATGGAGTCTTGCTCTGTCGCCCAGGCTGGAGTGCAGTGGCACAATCTTGGCTCACTGCAACCTCCACCTCCCGGGTTCAAGCGATTCACCTGCCTCAGCCTCCTGAGTGGCTGGGACTACAGGAGTGTGCAACCATGCCAGGCTAACTTTTTGTATTTTCAGTAGAGACAGGGTTTCACCATGTTAGCCAGGATGGTCTCAATCTCCTGACCTCATGATCTGCCTGCCTCGGCCTCCCATAGTGCTGGGATTACAGGCGTGAGCCACCGCACCCAGCCCAAACTACTTTATTTATTTATTTATTTATTTACTTATTTTTGAGACAGAGTTTCACTCTTGTTGCCCAGGTTGGAGTGCAATGGCGCAATCTCGGCTCACTGCAACCCCGCCTCTGGGGTTCAAACAATTCTCTTGCCTCAGCCTCCCGAGTAGTTGCGATTACAGGTGCTGCCACCACACCTGGCTAATTTTTGTATTTTAGTAGAGATGGGGTTTCACCATGTTTATCAGGCTGGTCTCGAACTCCTGACCTTGTGATCCACCCACCTAGGCCTCCCAAAGTGCTGGGATTACAGTACAGGCATGAGACACTGTGCCCGGTCTCTTAAAAATTTTTAATGAAGTCTTGCTATGTTTGCCCAGGCTGGTCTGAAACTCCTGGGCTCAAGTGATCCTCCTGCCTTGACTTCCAAGTTGTGGAATTATAGGTGTGAGCCACCATGCACAGCCTACCTGCTTCAAACTATTATAGTCTAAATCTTTTGATCTGAGAGACAGTGGAAAAACGTCTCTCCCTTGAAAAGGAATGTGCTTATTTGTGTAAGAGACTGAGAAAAGTCTTCAACTTAAGCCCTATGAGTTTGCATAGTCATAATTAACATTCAAATCTATTTCAAATCTATGGCTTTCCTCTCATATTTAAGGAAAGTACAGGTTATTTTTAATTTAGATTATGCAAACAAAATTA
Source organism: Hylobates moloch (assembly GCF_009828535.3). Lineage (NCBI taxonomy): Eukaryota > Metazoa > Chordata > Mammalia > Primates > Hylobatidae > Hylobates > Hylobates moloch. The sequence goes on from NW_026652316.1 coordinate 243,963, forward strand.
CTAGTAAATGTGCTGTTTGTTCTAAAGCTTAAGTTCTAAGGTAGAATCCTTGAGTGTGAAATAATAGAAACCTTTAAATATTATTCACACTATGAACAAATGAACAATCTCTAAGCCATCCCTCTTAGCAAGATTTAATTGTGGGATATTTTTTTCCTCATCAGAATCTGCTGTTCTTTGGTCAAACTACACAGACTGCGCCTCCAGGAGCTAGCTGGACAGTCATTAATGTGACACACTGTAACAAAATTAATGTATATTGAAAGTGGATAAGATAGCCTGACGTATCCCCACAGGGATTCGTTCATGCATTACTCAATTATACTTTGGAAGAAATCAAGCATGCCAGAAATGACTTCTGTTGGTAGACGAGTTAGTTCTGCCACAGAAGCAAGAGCACAGTGGTATTACTGATAAGGCCAACCAGAATGGTTTAATCTTTAGGGCCAACTGGCCTCACAACAACCATGTTGCTAATTCCACTTTTAGATTTATACCCAACAGAAAATTCTTGGCCGGGCGCGGTGGCTCACGCTTGTAATCCCAGCACTTTAGGAGGCCGAGGCGGGCGGATCACGAGGTCAGAAGATCGAGACCACAGTGAAACCCCGTCTCTACTAAAAATACAAAAAATTAGCCGGGCATGGTGGCGGGTGCCTGTAGTCCCAGCTACTCGGAGAGGCTGAGGCAGGAGAATGGCGTGAACCCGGGAGGCGGAGCTTGCAGTGAGCCGAGACGGCGCCACTGCACTCCAGCCTGGGCGACAGAGCGAGACTCCGTCTCAAAAAAAAAAAAAAAAAAAGAAAATTCTTGCACATGCACACAAGAAGGTCTGCTTCAGTATTGTTTTTAATAGTGAAAAAAGAAAGGGAAGAAGCCTAGAGGTCCATAAACAGAAGAATGAATAAAATGTAGCACTTTTATTCAGTTATGATACCAGTTAAATGAATAAACTAAATTGTTATGTATGAACATTGATAAATCTCAAAAAATGAGAAGCAAGTCGTAGAAGCATACATATGAAACACAACATTTAACATATAAAGTCCAAAACCACAAAACAATCATACATTGTTTATAAATACATTCAAACACAGCAAAAATACAAAAACAGGGGCAAGAGGATTTGCATCGACTTCAAGATAGTGGTTACCAATGGAGAGGAAAAGGAGACGAGAATGGGATTAGAGAGGGATACAAAGGAGATTTAAAGGGAACTCTGTGATATTTCATTTTTTTTAAGCAAGAGAAACACTGTTACCAGCAATCCCATTTCTAGGAAGGAAATGACTATACAAATATATAAAACGTACAAATGAGGTTTCAGAAAGCTCATTATCACTGTTGTTAAGAATAACTGAATAATTGCTTAGGGTACCATATGCCAGCCCTTGCCCCATGTACATATAATCATTTAATCTTTGGAAGACCCTTGGGAAAATAAGTACGATGAGTAATTTGACGTGTTAGCTTGATACCCAGATATTTGGTCAAACACCAGTCTAGATATCATTGTGAGTCTTTTTTAGATGTGATTAACATTTAAAACAATAGACTTTGAGTAAAGTAGATTATGCGCCACAGTGTGGGTGGGCCTCATCTGACCAGTTGAAAGCCTTAGAAGAAAAAGACTGAGGGATCCCGAGGAAAGAGAAACGTTGCCTCCAGACTGCTTTCAGATTTGGACTGCAACATCCACTCTTCCCGGGGTCCCCAGCCTGCCAGCCTGCCCTGCAGATTTCAGACCTGCCAGTCCCCACAATTGTGTGACCCAATTTCTTATAGTATCTCTCTCTTCACACGCATATACACATGCATCCTATTGGTTCTGTTTCTCTGGAGAACCCTGACTAATATACTACATCACACAGTTAGTTGGTGGAGCAAAGTCAGATTTGAACTTCGTCTAGCTTCTAAACTTGCCTCTTATGGGAAAAAAAAATTCAAAACATGTGTCCTGCTTACAGATGGTCAGTGACATCATTTTAGTATTGTCAGTGGATAATTTGTCATTTTTCACTGGACATCATCACTTCCACCTTTTTTCTGGGTGGTGCTTTATAGCTCCCAGTAGCATTTTCATAACAAATGAAGTAGGCAGAGCAGATATTAATCACATCCACCTAGGACTGAGGAAATGAGTCTCTGAGGTTAAGTGACTTGCTCGAGGTTAGTGGCAGAGACACAGGGCCCAGACCCCCAGGCCTCCCAGTCCACTGCTTTTTACTATTAAGCTGCCAAAGGTACCAGAGTGCATTCTCTCTTCCTCCATGCAGCCTTGATGATAGAAGCTTCTTTCTAGTGATTTCTCTTATTAGGTCAAGATCATTTTTGGCAATCCACGATGATAAAATAATACTACTGCTTTTCAAAAGTAAGCAAGTCTCCTCAAGAAAAATCAACAAATTTGTCTTTGGGGGTGGGAGAGATATTCCAAAATAACTTCATTCAAGTATCCCTATAGCACCTTACTCACACCTCCACTACAGAACTTCCTTCGCATATATTAAAATTACCTGCAATTCGAGTACTTAGCCTTAGACTATTAGGTAGTGGAACCAAGAGATGACAGAAGAGAGACAATTACATGGAACATCTCATCAGAATAATCTAACATACCTGGGACTGCCACAAAGAATTTCACAGCATCCCGGTGCCCATGGAAGCAAAGCTGTGCATGTGCCATTGAACAATAGGGTATAAATGTCCCTGGAGTCACTTTATCGCTGTTTTCATCACCATATACACGGATTACACTTCCAGGACGATTTCCTGGTACACCTGAGGTTTTATTTGCTGCAACAGAAAAACCAAATACCAAATATTTTCCCCTAGAAAATAGTAATGAATGTAAGAGGTTACTGGTTAATCCGTATGATATTATCTAAAAGCTACAGCCAGTTGAGATAAAACAAGGATGGCAATGCCAATTCAAGACAAAGCTGGGAAAAAAAGAGATACAGCATGCTAGTTATTTTTAAGTACCTCAGTAAATGGAGTAGGGGATTTTGCCAGTCTAGCAATAAGTAAGCTTATTTTTTAAACACATCTATTCATTTAAAAAATAATTTTAGTTAAAAAAAAAATTTGAATCTTAGTTGTTTCTTGTTTTGTTTTTAATGCCAATGTTAGAAAACTAACCATTATACAGTTTAAAGTAAATGGGTATATTTGCAAATAAAGTCTTTCTTTATAGTTTATCTTCTGATTTTCCTCCCTCGCAGTAAGAATATTTCCCTTGAGGGGGCTGGTAAAAAGCTGTGCTTACAAGAATCCAGCCACTACAATAGAGTGGCTTTTATTGATCCCAGACTGATGGTGTGCTGCGTACTGTAAAAGACCAGACTCACAAAACATCCCCATTCCATGGGCAAGTAAGTAAATGAAAGAAATACGATCGGTAACAAGAGTAAACCATGTAAATTAATGACAGCTTTAAGAGATGTTTCATGTTTATACTCGAAGGCAAACAAAGTCTGAAAGAAAGTTCAGCTGCAACAAAAGATGATAAATAGACTAAGCTGCTGAGCAGTTTGGTGGCCATGTAACATACAAACAACAAAAAAAGACACCTGCTGCGATGCAGTGACTGCAAGTGGATAACATTTAGGAACATTCAAGAGGGTATTCTAGAGGAGTGGTAACAGCCTTACAGTGGCTATTAGAAGCCAGGAAGAAGAGTTTGGTTCAGAATCTGCACTTACCCCTCAGCCCCAGTAAACGTCCCTGGTGGAGGATTACGGCTAAAGTGAGAAAGGAGGAAAGGGGACATGGAGAGGTGCACGACAGGGAGGAGAGAATTACTGTGAGCCACCACTCTCAGCGTCTTCTATCTGGTAAACCTGGTGCTCAAAGCTCCTAACGAAAATAACAAGATCCCACTTGGCATAATACCAAGTAATACATAAAGTTCTTCCCAAGGCTTCTATAGAATCTCTGCTCAAAAAGGAAAATCTGATTTGTGGTGGTGGTTTTTTTTTTAAATAATAAAGCAATTTTAGTGAATCTGAATCAAAACACTAAGAACTCAATGTGTAGCATTTCCTAAATGCTAAAATTTCTCCTTTATTTCTCTGTGTGTGTGTTTTAAAAAAGAAATCCTGTTCCAATAACTATGCTAAAATGAAGCTCTTACAAATAACTGAAATGAACTCTAGGGGATCCTGGAATCTCTTAGGATATAAGGAGAGGTCTAAATATGATTTATAAGTAACTGCAGAAAAGACAGGTGGGATTGAAACCTTGCTTTCTTTTAAAGGCTTCTGAAATACCTTCTAGTCTTTCTCCCTCCTCTGGCCTGAAAAAAGGTAGGGTGATTTTGAAGTGTATATTCATTAATGTATTTTATAGACTTACAATATTTGCTTTTAAACCATTCCCTGCCATGAATTTTGCAACAAAAAACATTTACTTAATGGATGATTAATGTAATGGAACATCATATGAGAAACACACAAGGTATATTTTATTCATAAAAACAATAAATCACATTCTTTTAAAATAGAAGATAGAAGGAAAGGCTTGCTGAACTCCTGAGAAACTTCTTCCACAACTTTTTTTAAACCTCAAATAAGACAAATGGAATATACTAAACTATCTGCTAAGGAGATACGAAAAACTAGGATGAATGCTAGGTACTGTTTTTGGATAATGGTATAATAAGGCTTAAGAAAAATGGACTTTAACTTTTATTTCAAAGATGAAATAGGACTGTGATTCCTGAACTGTGAAAACGTTTTCACAATGAAAAACTTTTAATTATGAGTATTGGTCTTGATACATGAAAACTTATTTTCCTAGAATTTATAAGTTTCATTGAGTGAAGTAACAATAGCTAGATCTTTGCCATCACTGACTTCTGAGCTAACACAGATTTGAATTTCAGACATAATTATTTCCTATAATTCGCCTATTTGTCCCATGGCAGTTATCTAAAAATATACTTACTTTCTGTCAATGGGATGGAGATAATGACACCATTTCCTGTCCCCACCCACAAACGATTACAAGACACCATAAGAGCTGTGATTCTCACAAAAGAGAAGCCCAGTTTTCCAGTACCTGTAAAGAAAGGAGGGAATACTTTATTGAGAAACTAAAGCAGACAGTGTGTTACATTCCAAGTTCCTTAGAAGCAGCAGGATTACAAAAAAAGAAAAAAAAAAAGGAAAGAAGTAGTAGCAGGATTGATACAACAAAGAGGAAAGGTGACTAGAGCTAGATGGATGTTTCCTGAAGGTTCACATCGAAGTAAGCTTTTATTGGGGTTTATTGTCTATCTGACAATTCAGGGTTAATGGAAAAAGAAAAGCCTAAAAGTGGGTAACATAACATTATTAGTTAGAAGAAAAGTACACAGGAAATAGGGTACATCAGGAACTGTGACACAGGATTTACTTAGGGAACTGTAAAACCAAACCAACACATAAAACAAAAAACCCCAACAGAAAACAGTGAAACTGGCAGGGCACGGTGGCTCACTCCTGTAGATCCTAGCATTTTGGAGGTCAAGGTGGGATGACTGCTTGATCCCAGGAGTTTGAGACCAACCTAGGCAACAGACCTCATCTCTACAAAAAGTACAAAAATTAGCTAGGCATGGTGGCACACGCCTGTAGTCCCAGCTATGTGGGAGGCTGAGGTGGGAGGGTCACTGGAGTGCAGGAGTTTGAGGCTGCTGTGAACTGTGATCCCACCACTGCACTCCAGCCTGTGCAACAGACCAAGACTTTGTCTCTAAAAACAAACAAACCCAGATAAATCAAGTGTCCTTTGATTTATAAGCTGAAAAAGTTCTGGTTTCCCTTTTCTTTGCATAGATAAAAATCGTTGTAAACAAAATCTATACTTTTCCCCTCATTTATATACTTAGGTTCTAAAGCAGTTTAAACATTTTAAGTATTATACACAAATAATTTAGGGAGAATAAATGCATTTTTGTATTTCAAGTTAATTTTTACAACTGATCTTATTTTCAGTGACTTGAAAGACAAATTTATTGAACAGGTAATACATTTAAGAAAGACAACATTAGTACTCGTAAGTTCTACTTACAAGAACTGAGAGCATGATCACTGAATCACAGTGTTAGAAGGAGGCTTAATTACCATTCAGCCTAACCTAGGAACCTTTAACCTCCAGTCAAAGTATATCCCTGAAATTGGTTTGTGTTTGCACGTGTATACATTCTAGGGAGAAGGTACATAGCTAGAAATAAGGTTTTCTGAGGGCAGTAACTCTAAATGGCTGAAAACTACTGATCCAGTTCAATCATTTTTCATGAAAGGAATCCCTTATGACATTCCTAATAATCATTATAACACTAGGTCAGGTGCTAAAGATAGAGCAGGGAACAAGACAATGATGGTCCCTGATCTTCACAGGGCTTAGGGTCTGTAAGGGAGAGATTATAAACAAGAATCACATAATACCGGTGCGATCACAGTAACGACAAGCCCATGAAGAAAAAGTATGACAGGACCTAAATGAAGGTCTCTCCTGATTATGACAGGCAGGCTATGACCTGAAAGCTGAGTAAGTAAAAAGGGACCAAGAAGAGCTTCCCAGGTAGATGATAACAGCAGCACATGTGAGGACCCTGAAATGGGAAGGAGCCTGCTGAGCTGTGGGTCGGTACGAGCAAGGAGAGTGTTTGAGAACACGTAAGGTCTCCTGGTCATGTCACCTCACCTAAAGGCAACAGTGGAGGTGTGTCAAGGTAATATCTGCACCTTGGTTACTAGGCAGAGAACAGACTGGAGTGGCAATAGGGAGCCCGGTTAGGAGAACTGGGGGTAAAAGGATAGTGGTAGAGATAAAGAAGTAACTGATTTAATACAGTTTTAGAGGCAGACTTGACAGTTCCCGGTGACAGATTAGATGTGGGAAATAAGAGAAGAGGAGTCCAAAATGATCCCAACTTTCCATCAAGAACAATAAGAGGCCAGGTGCATTGGCTCATGCCTGTAACGCCAGTACTTTGGGAGGCTGAGGTGGGCCAATCACTTGAGCCCAGGAGTTTAAGGCCAGCCTGGGCAACATAGCGAAACCCCATTTCTACAGGAAAAAAAAAAAAAAGTAGCCAAGCATGATGGTGCAGGCCTGTCCAGCTACTGGGGAGGCTAAGGTGGGAGGATCACTTGAGCCCAGGAAGTCAAAGCTGCAGTGAGCCATGATGGTGCCACTGCACTCCAGCCTAGGAGACAGAGTGAGACTCTGTCTTGAAAAAAAGAAGAAAAAAAGAAAAAAAAAAAGAACAAGGTAGATTGAAACATCTGTCTGACACTTTCAGTGATAAAAGTTCACTACTCCTGAGGTAACTTAATTCATTGGTTCTACCCGGCATTTTAGACTATTTAAAAATAAAAACAAGGACTGGGTGAGGTGGCATGTGCCTATCTACAGTCCCAGCTACTCCGGAGGCTGAGGTGAGAGGATCACTTGAGCCCAGGAGTTCAAGGCTATAGTGCGCTATGACTGCACCTGTGCATAGCCACTGCACTCCATCCTGGGCAATAAAGCAAGACCCCATTTCAACAAAGAACTAGATAGATAAAACACCCTCTTTGATTGGCAAAGATAAAATGCGTTGGAAGCTTACCTAACATTTTGCTTACATAAGGCTCAATGTCCACATCCTGTAGATGTTGATAAGTGTGTGCATGATAGAGACGGAGCGTAGAATCCAAGCGAATGGAGACCCACACGCCATCTCCCACCCATGCAAGCTGTCGCACTTGGCTCTCCTTCCTGGGATGTGCATCAAAAGATTTCTAGGAGAGATTGTCCAATCACAAAGTTACTTTTGCTACATAGAATTTCATATTTAAAACTGTGCTAATTTGCACAAGTTAGCAGACTATTAAAAGAGAAGCCCAAATATTATATATTAAAATCTGAAACACATTTTACATATATATAAAATCTGAAACACATGATTACTCTTATATACACAATTGTTTTCATCCTAGAATGCAAAAAATAAAGAACTAAGAACAGGATATTGGACTTGAGCACTATATAGGATATCACCTTATAACAGCAATACTAGCACATCCACACTATTTAACAGTGTTCAACAGAAGGATTTTTTTTTTTTTTGAGACAGAGTCTTTACTCTTGTCGCCCAGGCTGGAGTGCAATGGCGCAATCTCGGCTCACTGCAACCTCCCCTTCCTGGGTTCAGGCGATTCTCCTTCCTCAGCCTCCTGAGTAGCGGGATTACAGGCGCACACCACCACACCGGGCTAATTTTTGTATTTTTAGTAGAGACGGGCTTTCATCATGTTGGCCAGGCTGGTCTCAAACTCCTGACCTCAAGTGATCTGCCTGCCTCGGCCTTCCAAAGTGTTGGGATTACAAGCATGAGCCACCGCACCTGGCCTAAAAGAAAGATTTTTATCTCCGGATTTTGTGTTGTTGTAGAGCCACTGTGTTGAAATAAGATCACAATTATAATTAATCAGGCTGGGCGCTGGTGGCTCACACCTGTAATCCCAGCACTTTGGGAGGCCGAGGTGGGAGGATCTCTTGAGCACAGGAGTTTGAGATCAGCCTGGGAAACACGGTGACACCCCAACTCTACTATAAATACAAAAATCAGCTGGGAATAGTGGTGCATGCCTATATTCCCAGCTACTTTGGAGGCTGAGGTGGGAGGACTACTTGAGCCCAGGAGTTTGAGGCCAGTCTGGGCAACATAGCAAGACCTCGTCTCTACAAATAAATTAAAGAAAAATTAGCCAGGTACAATGGTGTGTGCCTGTGATCTCAGCTACTTGGGAGGCTGAGGCAGGAGGCTTGCTAGAGCCTAGGAGTTTGAGGCTGCAGTGAGCTATGATTGTGCCCCTGCACTCTATCCTGGGTGACAGAGTGAGACTTTGTCTCAAAACAAACAAACAAAAATACCAAAATATAATTAAACTAAAAGGAACCCACACTGCTGTATATGTGTGTGAGGTACAGGCTGAGCATTCCCAATCCAAAAATCTGAAATCTGAAATGCTTTAAAATCTGAAAGTGTTTAAGCACCGATATGATACCATAATTCACCCTGAACACAGTATTTTTTTTACTGCACTAATGGTATATCATATTTTTCACTGTTATAAAGTATACAGGAAACATAAATAAATTTTATGTTTAGACTTTGGGTTCCATGCCCAAGATATTTCATTATTTATGTATATGCAAATATTCCAAAATCTGAAAAAAATCCAAAATCTGAAACACTTCTGGTCTCAAGCATTTTCAATAAGGGATATTCAACCTGTGTGTGGATAGATGGATGGATGGATGGATGGATGGATGGATGGATGGATGGATGGACAGGACAGATAGACAGCTAGATAGCTAGCTAATTAGATAGATATAAACAGATATACAGATAAAGATAACTAGATAGATAGATAGATAGATAGACAGACAGACAGACAGAATTGATATAAAAAACAAACATCAAATGGTTAACTTTGAGACTTCTAGGGAAAGAAATGTGATTTGGGGGAGGGTGAAGGAGAGCTTTCACCTTAACATTTCCTGTATGTTTTTTTTTTTTCCCCTAAACAATTAGAATGCATTTATGTATTGTGACAAAAAAAAAAAAAAAAAAAACTGTAAGAAAACAACGCTAGGCCAGACGCAGTGGCTCATGCCTGTAATCCCAGCACTTTGGGAGGCCAAGGTGGGCGGATCACGAGGTTGGAGTTCGAGACCAGCCTGGCCAACATGGTGAAACTCCGTCTCTACTAAAAATACAAAAAAAATTAGCCGGCTGTGGTGGCGGGAGCCTGTAATCCCAGCTGCTTTGGAGGCTGAGGCAGGAGAATTGCTTGAACCTGGGAGACGGAAGTTGCAGTGAGCCAAGAACATGCCACTGCATTCCAGCCTGGGTGACAGAGCAAGACTCTGTCTCGGAAAAAAAAAAAAAAAAGAAAACAATGCTAGGAGGTTAGGAGGTTTTCATTTTTACAACGAATTCCTAGTACAATGTTATTTCTGTCTGGAACACATATGTGGATGTGCCTGGATTACACACGGGGAGGACAGGGAGGAATCCTCTTCTCAAACAATCCTCATATAACTAAACATAAAAAGAACCATGTATTCAAACAAAAACACATACATATCTCTGGATACATACACAGACACACATTTAAACATTCATGTATGAATCCTCTTTCCTTTTTTAAAAAGCCACTTCCTACCCTCACAGTCAAAAGTGGCAAGAGAGTTAAGTAACACAGAAAGCTAAGATATTCAAATACATTACTCAAGTGCCCTAAAACACACAGATCCAGAAACAATTTCTAAAGAAGCTGAAAATAATTATAGTCTAATAGTCTTCGGATAATACAAATTAAATAAATACAGAAAACATAGGCTAATAACTTGCCTCTATTTTCATGGCCTTTGGCTGCACCACATATATTTTGTTCCTATAGCCACACCAGACTTTGTCATGTACCACAGTCATGCAACGGATGGAATGATGAGGCCGTCCAAGGTCTAAGAGGTGATAGTTTGACAAATCCCACTGCCCGTCTTTAAAAGAAATAAAAGGTTATAGTAAATGCATACCACCTGTTACTTAATTTCAGCACAAGAAACATTTTATTTGTTGTATAATTAAATTTATTGAGGAAGCACTCAAAGTACCATGTACTAAGTATACCTTTTATTTGCAGCCTGGGTTCTTCTATTGCATAAGCTGCAAAGTTGGAAGAGACCCTCAAAGGTCATCTGCTTCAAACTGCCACCCAGTACCTAGACCCCCTTTAAAACATGGTCACAAAAGCAGTGATGTGATGATAAATCAGTTACAAGTTATCTGTTTATCATAATATTTTTCTAATTAGAATGGACTTAAGGTTATTTTGGGAATAACGTCTCACTCACATGCATTTTGATGTATTTTCTTGGGTAGAAGTTGAGGGCAACTCATTGCTAACACTTTAGGAATTATGCATACTACATTTTCAGTGATAATAGAAACATGAAGAACCAGTCACCAGAACCTCGCTTTGCTTTGTTACCTTTTGTGAGCACACTGCCTCACAAAGCAGCCATTCTATTTTCAGACAGCTTTAATTGAAAAATATTACCCACACCTAGCTAATGTCCGTCTTTTTGTATGTAACCACCCATTCGTCTGCAGTCTTGCAGGGTGGAAACAAAAGAATAAATCCAGTCCAAACTTCTTCATTACAGCCCTATGTCTTCTCTTTTCAAAACCAAGTATCTTTGGCACGTGCTCTGTACCTACCACAGTTTATAGACCCTTCGTCCTAACTCTGTTTTGTTGATGTCCATTGAATATGCTGTCTTTATCTAGCCTAGCAGAGCAGGATTATCACCAGCCTTGTCTTTGAGGCCTAAGGCATTAAACTCATATTGAGTTTATAGTCAACCTTTAGGTAATTCTCACTCTTCAGACATGTCTCCCCATCTTGCTCTTCTGAACTCAAATGCAGGACTTTACATTGACACTTACTAAATGCATTTTACTTGTCTTATTCTGTCAATATTATTTTAAATTCAATTTACCAAAACATTCATCGTTTCATTTTTATTCTAGGCTTTTCCACTTATTAGCTGAGTGGCCATGAAAAAGTTACCAAAATGCTCTGTGTTTCAGTTTCCTCATCTATAAAATGAGAATGACCAGGGAACTTTCTTAATAATTTACTGTAAAGATTAAACAGCTGAAAAAGGTAAAATGGAGCCCTCTCGCTCTTTGATGATACGGAGTCATTAACCAGCAATTTTCAGGTACCAATCAATTACAAAAGCACCTGTCATCTACTCCACATTTCCTCAGCCCAGAAAGATAGGAGATTTTGGGAAAAGCCTTTCTAAAATCCAAATTCAGGGTATCTATGTTTCATAATACTTCCCAGATACACCAATCAAGTGGGTAGAAAATGATGTATCATTTTTGGTTGACACAAGTACCAAGGAGTTATGGAGCAATACATACTAAATTCCCTCAACTTCATTCATTCAAGGTAGGGTTTCTGATACCACCACCCTTCTATAGATGAAACAATGGTTTTAAAGGGGGAAAATATAAATAAGGTGACATGAAAATGATTAAACCTTACCCAATTAAAATTCTTTAAAAAAAAGTCCAAATGTTAAGTGGACACAAATTATTTTTAAAACATAGGACATTAAAAAAACACCAAGTTTCTCCGAATTGCATAAGCATATGAATGAAAAACAAATGCCTCCCTATCACATTATTTAAAAGTACCGGCCAGGCACGGTGGCTCACGCCTGTAATCCCAGCACTTTGGGAAGCCAAGGCGGGCAGATCACGGGGTCAGGAGATTGAGACCATCCTGGCTAACACAATGAAACCCTGTCTCTACTGAAAACACAAACAAATTAGGCCGGGCGCGGTGGCTCACGCTTGTAATCTCAGCACTTTGGGAGGCCGAGGCGGGCGGATCACGAGGTCAGGAGATCGAGACCACAGAGAAACCCCGTCTCTACTAAAAATACAAAAAATTAGCCGGGCGGGGTGGTGGGCGCCTGTAGTCCCAGCTACTCGGAGAGGCTGAGGCAGGAGAATGGCGTGAACCTGGGAGGTGGAGCTTGCAGTGAGCCGAGACGGCGCCACTGCACTCCAGCCTGGGCAACAGAGCGAGACTCTGTCTCAAAAAAAAAAAAAAAGAAAATGCAAACAAATTAGCTGGGCGTGGTGGCAGGCGCCGGTAGTACAGCTACTCGGGAGGCTGAGGCAGGAGAATGGTGTGAACCTGGGAGGCGGAGCTTGCAGTGAGCTGAGATCGCGCCACTGCACTCCAGCCTGGGTGACGCAGCAAGACTCCATCTCAAAAAATAAAATAAAATAAAATAAAAGTACCATAAAATGCCCATTGTGGTAAACATATTTTCCCTAAGGTATCTGTTAATGTATACCTCCATGCACACACTAATATATTTACTGATGTTGTGTATTGTTACTATTTATTCTTTATCCTACTGAGTATCATTTCTTTAAAACATAAACCAATCTACTTAAAAATGCTTTGCAAAGCAACAAATTAGTGTCCATGTTATATACACATCACCACTCACCCACTCCTCTGTGAAAGATTGCAAGGGTGCCATCAGCCAGGGCTACTAACACGATTCCCTTCACGTGTCTGCAAACAGGAAAGGGGTGTTCAGAACTCTCCAGTCAGGAATACAGAAGGGACCACATGCTACTGAACTAGTTCAGGGCCTCACAAAGGGCCAATCTGTGATGAGTTAAGGAGCTGACACCAGAATATAAATGAACACACCGCTTTCTTCACTGTGCATGTCCTGCTAGGAAAAAATGTCAGCTGAACTAAATAAACAGTATGAGTGGTATCTCAGTTGTTTCACTTTCTGGCCCAAGCTTCTCCTCTCATCACAGACAATCAACACAAACTCCAAAGACCAGAGACACGCACCTTGAGTGGAACCAACAGAGTCAGCCCTGTGGGCTCAGAGATAAACTGTCCGATTTTTGATAGTGAACACATAGAAAAGAACTAGTAAATCAATGCCCCAGTCAACATATTCACAAGCCATAAAGAATATTCTAAAGTAAACATAAATTAATAGGTATTGGTTATTTCCTGCAGTGCTAAAGAAATTGCAGTATGGTGGGGACTCAATCAAGCAAGTTTTCCTTTCTACTTCGTTTTCTATTACACAGTTTCATTCTCACTTAACTTCTCTAGTTCCATAAAAAGGGTTAAAAAAACAAACAAATTGGATACTAATTTAGTCATGAAACATGTATTAGCTTTCAAAGTCTTAAAATCTAGTTTACACCAAAATGCATAGTTTTAACAAGAAGAATTTCCAAAATAAAACTTACACAATACTGAGAATCGAATCTTTAAGCTTAATGGAATGGAGACATTTCCTCCACTGGGCTACAGATGAATGGACATACAAACTGCAAGAACAAAGGCAACACTGGTAAGGCATAGAGAACATCAAGACATTGCATATATCTAACAATGATCGCAAAGTTCATTCAGAAGGAAAGAAGAGTAACATATAAATTTTAGGAAAAGGTGCTGCTGCTTTTGTGCAATGGTCAGAAAAGAAAAATGAGAGTGAGGGTAGGCCTAAGGTAAACAAATAGGCTGCTGAGCAAAGAGAAACATGAAGACCGAAAAGCACAAACTAGTGCAATGCACAGTCAGTCTCACACACTTAGTCCTTGGGCAAAACTCTGTTTTTGAATTGCCTAACCTCTCTACTACACTGACCTATAACTTTTGGATGACAGAGTGGCCCCCATAGGGAGTGGCAAACTATGGCCTACAGGCCAGATCCAGTCTGCCACCTGTTTTAATTCCAGCCTGCAAGCTAAGAATAGTTTTTACATTTTTAAAGATGTGTATGTGGGGGAAATCAGGGGTATTTTGTGACAGGGGAGAGTTATATGAAATTCAAACTTCAGTGTCCATAATGCTCTACTGGAAGACAGTTACACTAAGTTTGCCAACTCTTCACTTTATAGTATTGGACTCATATGAAAGAGACGTACTACAGGTTGAGTAACCCTTATTTGAAAGCTTGGGACCAGAGGTGTTTGGATTTCTGACTTTTTCAGATTGTAGAATGTTTACATTATACATAACAGTTGAGTATTCCTAATTCAAAAATCCAAAATGCTCCAATGAGCATTATCTGCCAGCGTCATAACAGTGGTCAAAGAGTTTCAAATTTTGGATTAGAGATGCTCAACAGTAATCTTGCTTAACCTTTGTAAATGCACAATTTTGTACAACTCTCCACACAACTGGAAAGTGAACCATATAATATTAGTTATCATCATCTGACTTTTCAGATTGTGATTTGTTTTACCTATCTTAGTAAAAAATTCACTAAAAGTTGGGATTGGGCCTTCCTGCAGCCAAAATGTTGGTTGAATCCCTGTTTTCCTGCCCACATTCTAGCCTACATAAATTAAATATTCTCTGTCTTTGTGCTGTTCAGGATCTTCTATTTCTGGAGCACCTCGATTTTAAAATTTACGTACCTCTTCTTCCAAGAATATTATAGAAAGGGAACATTCTGTGACAAAGAAACATATGGCTTACTATTCAGAAACAGGGCAAGTCCAGTTTATGTGGTAGTTGCAACATAACATCAAATTGTTTGTCTACATAAAATTCTTTGCATTAATCCACACTTTTGGTATTTGTTTACCATATTTTACTTATCTTCTGATTTCAAAAGCAAAAGTAAAACAATAAACATATTCTAATGTTAAAAGTGTTGACACCTACCAGCCATTTTGAGCTCCAAGCCACATAGTTGGTAAAAGACTACTCATTTTCTGGGCTTCTTCTCTCACCAGGTCTTGTTCATTTGGCAGTACTGATATTTGATCTTTATATGCATCTGAGTCATTGCTGGAAAAGGAAGGGCAAAAGGAAAGAAATCTGAGTATACTTAACTATAGTTATAGTTTTCAGGGACTGAATATTTCTATATTTAAGTTTGTTCATTTGTTTATTATTTATTTATTTTTTAGAGATAGGGTATCACTCTGTCACCCAGGCTGGAGTACAGTGGCACAATCAGGGCTCACTGCAGCCTTGACCTCTCAGGCTCAAGTGATCTTTCCACCTCAGCCTCCTGAATAACAGGGACTAGAGGCACACACTATATCACACCTGGCTTAAACTTTTAGTTAAAAAAAAAAAAAAAAAAGAAAGAAACCACAAAAATTCCAGAAAAGCCAAAGTCAAAAGCTTACATCACATATTTCAATGATTGTACCAGAAATAACATTAATAAACTAGGAAGCCCAAGGAGCAGAAAAGATAGTAAGACATGGTAATGAAATACAGCAGTTAATATTCAGACAATTACTACGGCTCTCTCTTATTTTGGGTTTTGTCATAGTTTCTTCTCAGGTGAGAGAGAAGGGAGGGATACACACATACAAAAAGGAGGGAGAAATATAAAGAATTACCTAAAATAAATTAATAAACTGAAATATGTTTAATATTCTATCACGAAACCTTTCCTTTGAATTGTCAGGGCATATTTAGTAAAAGATACATAACCAGGATATCAAATTCAAACATGACCTATTCTTAATAATTCAGGCCAGGTGCGCTGGCTCACGCCTATAATCCCAGCACTTTGGGAGGGTGAGGTGGGTGGATTTCTTGAGGCCACGAGTTCAAGACCAGCCTAGCCACCATGGTGAAACCCCATCTCTACTAAAAATACACCAATTAGCTGGGTGTGGCGGCACATGCCTGCAATCCCAGCTACTTGGGAGGCTGAGGCAGAAGAATCGCTTGAACCCAGAAGGCGGAGGTTGCAGTGAGCTGAGATTGCACTGCTGCACCCCAGCCTGGGTGACAGGGTGAGATTCCATCCCCACACACACAAAAAAGAATTAAATGTTAACCCATTTATGCCAGAGGTTGCAAATTTTTTTTGTAAAAAATCAGACCTTAGCGATGACCTTGAGCAGTAGGATATGAATAACTCCCACAAGCTTAGCATTCCAATAATGGACCACTAGGCATAAATGGGTTATTAATTAATCTTTCTTACTTTATACACTAAGAATATGAAACTTTAAAAAGGATCTAGTTTAAAGAGACTTTCTTCTAGAGCAGATCTAGAAAAGGCAGGAAAGAAAATGAAATAATTCACTAAATGGGCCTAGATTAACCAACCCTTTAAAGGAAGAGCCTAAAACAAATAGTTTTCTTTGGTTTGTTTGTTTTCTGAGACAGAGTCTTGCTCTGTTTCCCAGGCGGCAGTGCAGTGGTGAGATCATGGCTCACTGTAGCCTCCAGCTCCCAGGGCTCAAGCAATCCTCCCACCTCAGCCTCCTGAGTAGCTGGGACCACAGGTGCATGCTACCATGCCCAGCTAATCATTAAGTTTTTTGTAAAGATGAGGGTCTCACTATGTTGTTCAGGTTGGTCTTGAACTCCTGGACTCAAGCAATCCTCCTGCTCAGCCTCCCAAAGTGCTGGGATTATAGGCATGAGCCACTGGAACCATCTGAATTGTTTTTTAATAAAATATTTGCATGAAAACTAAATTCAAAAAGGTCATCCACACCCATGTGGGAAACTTGTACAATGGCAGATTTAAACAATGGCCAATTTTGCTGATAACTGGAGTGAAAATTAGAGTAGGGATGGGATTAAAATGACAAAGAATTACTAATAGAATGGAAGACAGTAAGTACAAAAAAAAAGAAAAAAAAAACCAGACCAGAGGAGAAAATGAACAGAAAGATTTTGACTAATATATAGTCATACACCTGGTAAAACCATTTTGGAAAATGATGGACAGCATATATGGTGGTGGTTCCACAAGACTATACTACTATATTTTTACAGTACCTTGTGCATGTTTACATACACAAATACTTAGTTATGTTCCAATTATCTACAGTATTCAGTACAGTAACATGCTGTACAGGTTTCTAGCCTAGGAGCAATGGGCTACACCATATGGCCTAGGTGTGTGATAAGCCATACCATCTAGATTTGTGTAAATGCACTCTATGATGTTCACACAATGATGAAATCACCTAATGACACATTTCTCAGAACATATCCCCATTGTTGACTGATGCATGATTATACTTTTATAGATAAGATTTTTTTAAAAAATTGGAAGGTGTACAGAAGAAATGGGGGGGAATATCCAGCGAGAATGATGGAGAGGGAATACATGAAGTTATCACAAGAATGGGTATCTTTTAATCCACCATAGTGACACTAATTAGTGGAAATCTTTTGACTGTTTGAGATTATTTTGGTTCCTTTTATTTGTGCACTTCACCCAGTTTCCTAAGTTGATGACCCATTATTATACCTCGACTGATACACTGGGGAGAGGTCTTCTGGGATCTGAACTCCCAAAGGATCTGTAAAGACATGCTCTGTGTAGACGCCAGTTTGGGAGATGTCCACTGTGTCTTCAGCTGACCCCGCATTCCCTTCTGTAGCTTCAGTTGCTTCTTCTGCTGTTGGAACATTTTCATCAACCTCACTATTTTCTGCTTCCATTTCTACAAAGTAAATAAAACACTATTCTGAGTCTGGGCTTTTCTCCTCCAATTATTTCCCCACACAAACCCCTGTTATAGAATTCCATTCCATCTACCCACTCCTTCACACTGTATCAAGAAATTAAGAATTCTTGATTCCATTTAACAGTCATTACAGCATCTTTTTTTTTTTTTTTTTTTTTGAGACGGAGTCTTGCTCTGTTGCCCAGGCTGGAGTGCAGTGGCGCGATCTCGGCTCACTGCAAGCTCCACCTCCCAGGTTCATGCCATTCTCCTGCCTCAGCCTCCCGGGTAGTTGGGACTACAGGCACCCGCCACCACACCCGGCTAATTTTTTGTATTTTTTAGTAGAGATGGGGTTTCACTGTGTTAGCCAGGATAGTCTTGATCTCCTGACCTTGTGATCCACCCGCCTTGGCCTCCCAAAGCGCTGGGATTACAGGTGTGAGCCACCGCACCTAGCCTACAGCATCTTCTTTCAAGTTCTTTCAACCTTGTTACTTAAGATCTAAATTAAGTCCATAATGAGGTATCTGAGGGTAGCCTTAGACTCTATACAGATGGCAGGTAAAGAGAATGGATATACCTGGTGGTTTATCCATCACTGGAGAAGCACCATTGGTACTAGGGGAAGTGGCAGCTCCTGTCACACCTTCTGCAGAACAACCAACCACTGTGATGCCTCCTAACAGGCTGTCTGTCTCTGCTGAGCTGTTGCTTGTCATGCTTCCACATAAAGATGCTTTGTCTACCTGACCAGATTCTGAAAGATCTTCTCCTGCAGGGTAGTCTGTTTCTCGTGCACCTGAAAAATAAATCTTCTTGTAACAGCAAAGTAAACTTCTATAAATAACATTTTTTTCACTAAAACAATTACAGGTTTGAAATGAGAGTTATGCAGGTGAGATGTACAGCTAGTTGAATACAGGTAGCATTAAATTTACATAAACAAATCTTCACAATATGGGAAGGTAACTTAAAAAAGTAAGAAAATACTTCTATTAACACAAGTGCAAATAAACATAAAAATGTCAGAAAATAAACTCTTTATTTATTTATTTTTTTTTTTTGAGACAGAGTCTTACTCTGTCGCCCAGGCTGGAGTACAGTGGCATGATTTCAGCTCACTGCAACCTCCGCCTCCTGGGCCTAAGTGATTCTCCTGCCTCAGCCTCCTGAGTAGCTGGGACTACCGGTGTGAGCCACCACACCTGGCTAATTTTTGTAGTTTTGGTAGAGACAGGGTTTTGGTATGTTGGTTAGGCTGGTCTTGAACTCCTGGCCTCAAGGGATCCACCAACCTCAGACAAGTCCTAGGATTACAAGCGTGAGCCACCAGGCCTAGCCAGCTTCTGTTCTTAGTGAGCTCCTCAGCAGCCACAGGTTAAAAACAATCAAATTATATCTGACGTCAGCCAAAAAAAAATTCTTTTAAATCATCAAGACTACTGCTACTACTTGAAGTACAAGCTTCTATCCATTACTGTTAAAAATTAAATACCCCAAGTATATAGGGTGACTTAGATATTAGTAAAACATTAAAAACTAAGCATTTATAATATAAAAATATCATTTTTTAATTTAGAAAATTGTTTTATTTATATCACACTAAAAACTTATTGCAGTAAAAATAATATATATATAAACAAAATTTGCCACTTTAACCATTTAAGAGTGTACAATTCAGTGGCATTAATATTTACAATACTGGCATTAATATTTATAACATTGTGTAGCCATCACCATTATTTTTTTTTTTTTGGCAACAGAGTTTCACTCTTGTTGCCCAGGCTGGTGTGCAACGGTACAGTCTTGGCTCACTGCAACCTCCGCCTCCCAGGTTCAAGCAATTCTCCTGCCTCAGCCTCCCAAGTAGCTGTGATTACAAGAGCCTGCCACTGCACCTGGCTAATTTTTATATTTTTAGTAGGGACGGGGTTTTACCATGTTGGCCAGGCTGGTCTCGAACTCCTGACCTCGGGTGATCCACCCACCTCAGCCTCCCAAAGTATCAGGATTACAGGCATAAGCCACCATGCCAGGCCTTTATTTATTTATTTATTTATTTATTTTTTTAAACACAGGGTCTTACTCCCGTTGCCCAGGTGGGTGTGTAGTGGTGCATCATAGCTCACTGCAGTCTCGACCTCCCAGGCTCAAGTTCTCCTCCCGCCTCATTTTTTGATTTTTTGTGGAAAAGAGGTCTCACTACATTGCCCAGACTGGTGTCGAACTTCTGGGCTCAACTGATCGTCCCACCTTGGCCTTTGAAAGTGCTGGGATTATGACTGTGAACCTCCATGCCCGGCCTATTTCTAAAGCTTTTCCGTCACCTCACATAGAAACTCTTACGTTTTTATGAATTTGCCTATTCTAGATATCTCACATAAGTGGAATCATATAATATTTGTCCTTTTGTGTCCGACTTATTTCCTTTGGCATAGTGTTTCCAAGGTTCATCTGTGTTATAACATGTGTCAGAACTTCTACCTAGATGATAATGCATTGTACTCTTAAAAATTTGTGAAGAGGGCTGGGCATCCCAGTACTTTGGGAGGCCAAGGCAGGCAGATCACTTGAGCCCAGGAGTTCCAGACCAGCCTGGGCAACATGGTGAAACCCTGCCTACAAAAAGTACAAACAACTTAGCCAGGTGTGGTAGTGTGCGCCTGTGGTCCCAGCTACTCGGGAGGCTGAGCTGGGAGGATCACTTGAGCCCGGGAGGTCATGGCTGCAATGAGTTGTGACTGCACCACTGCAATCCAGCCTGGGCAACAGAGTGAGGCCCTGTCTCAAAAAACAAAAACAAAAAATTTGTTAAGAGGGTAGATCTCAGGCTGGGTTTAGTGGCTCATGCCTGTAATCCCAGCACTTTGGGAGGCCGAAGCGGGTGGATCACTTGAGGTCAGGAGTTCAAGACTAACCTGACTGCCGGGCGTGGTGGGTCACGCCTATAATCTCGGCACTTTGGGAGACCAAGGCGGGCAGATCACGAGGTCTAGGAGTTCAAGACCAGCCTGGCCAATATGGTGACACCCTGTTTCTACCAAAAATACAAAAATTAGCCGGGTGTAGTGACTCGTGCCTGTAGTCCCAGCTACTTGGGAGGCTAAGGCAAAAGAATCGCTTGAACCCAGGAGGTAGAGGTTGCAGTAAGCCAAGATGGTGCCACTGCACTCCAGTGTGAGTGAAAGAGTAAAACCCATTTTCAAAAAAAAAAAAAAAAAAAAAAGACTAGCCTGACCAACATGGTGAAACCCCATCTCTAGTAAAAATGCAAACAATTAGCCGGGAGTGGTGGCAGGTGCCTGTAATTCCAGCTACTCAGGAGGCTGAGGCAAGAGAATCACTTGAACCCAGAAGGTGGAGGTTGCAGTGAGCCAAGATCATGCCACTGCACTCCAGCCTGGGTGACAGAGTAAGACTCTGTCTCAAAAAAAAAAAAAAGTAGATCTCATATTAAGTGTTCCACAATAAAATACAAAAAAGAACTTCATTTCTTTTTATGGCTGAATAATATTCCAACATATGGATGTATCACATACACTTCCTTAATTTTTAAACTAATGTTTTAACATCACATAACGTTTAATCCAAAACTTTGAAGACCTTTCCTTATTAATTAATCCAAACAGTCCTCTGGCTCCCAGTTATTTTCTCATATTCCCATTGTTTTATTTTCTTCACAGTATTTTTCACTACCTGAAAATATCTTCTTTATTCAATGGTTTCCAGTTTGTTTTTTAATCTTCCCTAACTAGAACATAAGCTTCATGACAGCAAGGTACAGAACTGCATCTTCAGCTGCTACATCAGTGCCCAGCAGGTAGGTGGTATGGAGGGAGGGGAGGGCAGAGAAACGCATGACTCACTCTTACCTGGCACACTTGCAATGCACAGAACATGAGAGTTGCAAACAGTGAAACTGTCTAGGATGTTGCCAGGTTGAACAGCATCAATAATAAGAACTTTTGTAGCCGAATGAGTGCTGGTACAGATCCAAACTAGACTGGATAATTCTTCTTGATTTTTTAACTCCTTCTGCTGTTCCTGTACAGACAAAGGAGGAAAAATGTTTAAAACAATATGTATGTGCAAATATTCATAAGGTGGTGCTGTTACAGTAAAAGGCAATACTATTTCAAATTTACTTCCAAATTATTTGGAAGGGTAAAAATACAACCACTGATGTGGTTTGGCTGCGTCCCTGCCCAAATCTCAACATGAATTATATCTCCCTGAATTCCCACATGTTGTGAGAGGGACCGAGGGGGAGGTAATTTAATCACAGGGGCCAGTCTTTCCCATGCTATTCTCATGATAGTGAATAAGTCTCACGAGATCTGATGGGTTTATTAGGGGCTTTCACTTTTGCTCCTTCCTCATTTTCTCTTGCTGCCACCATGTAAGACGTGCCTTTCATCTCCTGTCATGATTCTGAGGCCTCCCCAGAGGTTACCTATGTAAGCCCAATTAAACCTCTTTTTCCTTCCCACTCTCGGGTATGTGTTTATCAGCAGTATGAATACAGACTAATACAACCACCTGTCAATATTAATTAGTAGATGAAAAACTAGCAGTTAGGCTGGCACAGTGGCTCACGTCTATAATCCCAGCACTTTGGGAGGCTGAGGTGGGAAGACTGCTTGAGGCCAGGAGTTTGAGACTAGCCTGGTCAACACAGTGAAACCCCACGTCTCTACAAAAAATAGAAGAATTAGCCAGGTGTGGTGGTGTGGGTGTGTAGTCCCAGCTACTCGGGTGGCTGAGGTGGACAGATCACTTGAGTCCAGCAGGTTAACACTGCAGTGAGCCATGATCATGCCACTGCACTCCAGCCTATGTGACAGAGCGAGACTCTGTCTCTAAACAGCAACACAAAACTAACAGGTAAAGCAGAACAATGATAAAACGTTCCATTATCTTGACCACTGTAGTGATTACACAGGTGTACACATGTGTCAAAACCCTGACCTATACCCATTTCAAGTGCACACTTTATTGCATGTAAATTATACCTCAATAAAATTGATTTTAAAAGGGTGCTGAGGGACAGTAAGCCAGGGCACAGTAATCCCAGTTAGAAGTTGGACCCAGAGGCAAATTTTGGATGAAAGAGTTAAACTCATAGTCTCATAAACCAGGTCAAATGTTAGTACACACACTTACCTTAAGTTCCTGATCTAACTTATCTAAACTACTCTGAGAGGCACTTCGCTGTTTACTGCCTTCTGGATCGAAACCAGCAACGTCCTTGTAAAATACACTTGCTCCAACGACAGAACCACCATCTCTGGTCTTCCCACCAGATACATTGACTCCAACCGCACACCACAGCTGCTCAGGCGAAAAAGAAAACAGTATTAAGTCAGAAATGTTCAGAATTTTCATGTTTTCTTAAAACAACTAATGGTTGTAAATACAGGTCTTTAATATAACCTAAAATTATAAAATGAACAATAGCCTCACCATAGAAGTAATACTTACACTTTCTTGGTTTTAGAAAAAAAACTACCCAGAGTTTAGAAAACATCTCCTTTTAATTCACAATGAACTTACCTTCATTGATGTATCTTTTTCATCTAGAGGTCTGAGATAGACAGGCACAGGTAAATTTTTCATCTTATTTTCACCTTGACCATTGGTTACCTAATAATGGTGGAAGGAGGAGCGAAAAAGGCACATTAGTAAGCCTTCTTACTGTGTGAACTTCTTACAGATCCACTGAGACATGAGCAAGCACTGCTGTTATTTACTCCTCGAAATCAAGTTCAGGTTTTTTTGTTTGTTTGTTTTTGTTTTTTTTTTTCTTTTGAGACAGAGTCGCTCTACTGCCCAGGCTAGAGTGCAGTGGCTTGATCATGGCTCACTGCAGCCTCAATCTGTTGGGCTTAAGCGGTCTCCTCCCACCTCAGCCTCCAAGGTAGCTGGGACTACAGGCACAGGCCAACACACCCAGCTAATTTTTTTAATTTTTTGTAGAGACGAGGTCATGCTATGTTGCCTAGGCTGGTTTCAAACTCCCTGAGCTCAAGCCATCCTCCACCTTGGCCTCCCAAAGTGTTAGGATTATAGGCATGAGCCAATAACAGGCACCATGAGCCAATGACAGGCATCAGCCGATTTTGCCATTCTTATTTGAAAAACAGAAAAGTCAAGTAAGGCAATTCAATAAACAGGATACAATGGGAGCTCAAAAAGAGGCTCTAATTCACACATATGCGCACACAAGCACACGCGTATGTGTTTGTACATGAACATGTGAGTCTTTTGGGGTAGGAATTATGGAGTAGACAGATAAAGCTCCTGAAGACCTGAACTTAATCTTAAATGAACAGTTTGAAAAGTTCCATGCCAATGATTTTTTCAACAATGATGCTGGTTTTCTAAAAAATGAAATCTTCAAATATTAAACCAGAATCGCTCTGGTTACAGCAGAGTGGGTACCTCAAACTCCATGCACTTAGCCACCCTTTATTGACTCCTCCCCTCCTCACAGACTCAGAGCATTTCATTTGAGTTCTACAGCTCTAGAAAACAGCCTGAAAACCACCACCCTCCACACTTAAATGTGTGCCCAGTCCATGCGGCTGAGATGAGCAGGGCTGGGATGCGTACGGTGAATCCTTCATGCCCAGGCACACTCAACTCGCCCTCTTCTTTCCTGCTGGATGCTCTTACCACATGTGCATATTACCTGTTTGTACTTCTGAGGCAGACTCCAGCCAAAAGCCTGCACTCTACCGTCTTCCTTCTGAACATGTGCTTTTACCTGACGATACTGCTCTCTCTTTTGTTCTCTGCGTGAGGCTAAACTAGCTTCAGTTCTAAAAGGAAAAAAGATTTTCCTAATTACGTGAATACATTTAATTACATTTATCCCCAGTTTTATCTCTCCTCTGTCACTAAAACAGCAAAAACAACAAAAATTTACATGATTTCAAATTAGTTTATTTCAACTATAACAGCTCCTTAAAAAGTGTTATAATAGGCCAGGGATGGTGGCTCATGCCTGTAATCCCAACACTTTGGGAGGCCGAGGAGAGCAGATAGCCTGAGGTCAGGAGTTTGAGAGCAGCCTGGCCAACAGGGTAAAACCCCGTCTCTGCTAAAAATACAAAAATTAGCCAGGCACGGTAGTGCGGACCTATAATCCCAGCTACTTGGGAAGCTGAGGCAGGAAAATCATTTGAACCCGGTAGAGGTTGCACTGAGCCAAGATGGTGCCACTGCACTCCAGCCTGGGGGACAAGAGCAAAACTCCATCTCAAAAAACAAACAAACAAACAAAAAAAGTGTTATACTAAAGCTGGTCTTTTTAAGTTTGTGCAGTGAATTCAGTGCCTAAGCTTTAACAGGTTAGCAAGCAGCTTTGTTACATTAAATTGAATCATCAGCCACCAAATTTATATCAGGTTTCAGATGCTGGCCATATGAAAGGGGAAAATTCTAAAGTATGTTTGGCTTTTTTATTGTTGTTGTTCATTCAACAAATATTTACTGAGAATATCCTAATGCCAGAAAATGTGCTAGAAGTGATTTAAAACTTAAGCAAATCAATATCTGCTTAGGAAGATTGATATAGGTTAGATTTTAGATCCCATTAACTTGTTTCAGAAAATAAAAATGCAAACTGATTTGGTAAACTTTGGAGTTATAAGGTAAAATATTATTAAAATGATTTTGAAAATAATTTGTCATTATTTTGGCCATTTAAATTTTCATAAGATGAGTTGCTATGTATATATACCACAGTTAACATATCCACCTATATGTCAGATACTTTACAGATAACTGTATAATTGGATCCAACCACCTTTGAGATAGGTTATCAGATTAATTTTACAGACAGAGAAACTGGGGGCTCTGAAAGGTTAATTTGCCCAAGTGTTTGTATCTAATGAGTAGTAAAGTCAGGATGGAAAACCAAGTCCTCTGACACCAACAGAAATGTTCAAACATTTAGGATAAAGGCTCATTTATCTCTAAAAGCCATTAACATTTCTATTAATAGTTATTTATCAATGTTATCATACCAGCAAAAATGAGGCATTAAAAAAAAATCCTTCTCTTTTATAAAAACTGAAAAGCAATGTTCATAAAAACTGTTGACTACAAGTAATTTACTTAAAGATAGCCAAGTTACAGAAATGATTTTTTTTTTTTTTTAAGATGGAGTCTCACTCTGTCACCCAGGCTAGAGCAGTGGGCACGATCTTGGCTCACTGCAACCCCGCCTCCTGGGTTCAAGTGATTCTCCTGCCTCGGCCTCCCAAGTAGCTGGGATTACAGCCACACACCACCACGCCCGGCTAATTTTTGTATTTTTCGTAGAGACGGGGTTTCACCGTATTGGCCAGACTGGTCTCGAACTCCTGACCTTGCGCTCCGCCCGCCTCGGCCTCCCAAAGTGCTGGGATTACAGGTGTGAGCCACCGTGCCCGGCCCAGAAATGATGTTTTATAGATTTACCTGAATCCTTATAGCTGATAAGAGGCCAAGAATATTCTGAAGCACTAACTTAGAGCATAATGATTAATTTGGAGAAGACTTACTCCTCGCTAAGGAAATCAAAAGCTTTGGACTTATCCCCAGGGAGCTGAGATAAGGTGCTGCTTCTTTTCTTGACGGACGGAGTAACATGAGACGTGGGTGCATTGTACTTCAGATTAACAGGTGGTTCAGGCTTCTTAGTCGTGTTACTTGAGGAGCTGAAAAGTCGGCTGAAACTAAAAGAAGAAAGTATGTCTGTGTGTCTACATGTACTGTGAGAAACAATCCTTGATTTTCCACAAACTTTTATGTTGAAAATTTCAGAGTACTTTTACGAGGCAATGAGTTAGAAATTGGCAAAAACAGTTTTTGTAGTCACACGCTGCAGCCTTAGCAGTAACTCACAGCCAAACTCAGACATTCAGTGAAGAGAAACTACTGCTTAGAATGGCGGGTGCCTGTTCTTTAACTAGCAATTTGTATAATGAAAGCAAGAAGCTCTTAGGTAGAGGAAACTTCTCCTACTGAATAAATACATACTTTTTTGGTTTTTTTGCTAGCTCCTACTTGGTGCAAGGTAAGAGCGATTGTTAAACAGCAAGGTTATGGCTGTGTGATGTGAATGGAAGCTTAGTATGCCAGTTCTAAAAACAGCTTATTATAATCAAGTACTAGAACACATATTACCATGTTAACACACATTTTATACATTTTCTGATTAAGCTCAATTTAAATAACTACTTTCAGGTCTATTTCTTTTTTAATTGACAGTTCCATTAAATAGCAGATTCACCAAAAAAGGGTAAGTTTTAATCACAGTAAACACATAGTACCTTCTAGCACAAACATAACTCAAGCCCAATACATACACAATACTACTCAAACCCTACAAGCACTAAATTTCTCATCTTCACTTTGTAAAGTTTCTTACAATCACAAAACCAGCCAATCAGAAACTTATTTAACGGGGATCCAGGTCATTTTCAAGTCTCTAAATAATTCCCCATTAATTAAATTTGGCAGAGGATTGCAACAAATGCACAATCAACATGATGCAGCTTACGATATCATATTTTTTGTCCTTGAGAAGAGCCTTACCGAGTTGGCACACTATATATTAAAAAAAAAAAAAAAATTCAGTTTAGCTACTTAACCATTACCCCTAGTTTAAAAAAAAAAAATGAAGGAAAGAAAATGGACATAAAATCATTACTGGAAATAAATTTTGACTGTAATTTTCTTGTCTCACGTGCTGTCTAACATCTTTGTTTCTCAATACTTACAACTGCCAAATGCTTGACCTTTTTTTTTCCTGCATGGCTGGATTTTCTCGTGATGCCCTACATTCGAAAAGAGAAGAAATATTTATCAGTGAAGTATTCTGCCTTTCTTTCTGAAGAACAAGAGACCCAAGAAGTTCATGGGATACACAGAGGAGAGTCAACAATTAAATTCAATAAATACTGTAGTTACTTTGACCTACCATGTGTCAGTCAATCTGCTAAAGATTGACTTTAATTCTACTAAGAAAAATAAAATAACCTCCCTCCCTCAAAGAGCTTAGTCTACCGACAGAGGATTGTAATACGTGCTAGACAGATAGCCAACACGCCTGAATGATATTTAAAATTTTTTATTGAAAAGATACCCTCTAACTTTCCCTTTTATTAAAATATTGCCTTGTAAATTCCCATCTTTACATAAAAGTCTCTATCATCTATACTTGGAGCTCTCACAAAATAGCTTGAAACTTTGGCATTCTGAGTGGTCATTTTTCACAAGACTAAAACTTTTCCATCACTGGAAAGATGACCACAGCAGGGAAGAGGATAAACTGGATTGACAGGTGATTCAACAACATTTCAGAAAATAAGATAATCCAAATTGATTTATAAGGTGGTAGGGATTCTGCCATCATAATCAGAGCTCTCTTTTCACTACTTTTTTGTTATGAACTAAATTAAAAACATTCTTTACTTCAGTGAAGAAGTTAAAAGTAAGCTACTATTTCCTTTAATTTGTTGACTACCACTTGGCTGCTAGAGTTAAAAACAGCAATGGAAAGTGAAGTCTGGCTGGGCACAGTGGCTCACACCTGTAATCTCAGCACTTTGGGAGGCCGAGGTGGGAGGATCACTTGAGGTCAAAAGTTCGAGACCAGCCTGACCAACATGGCGAAACCCTGTCTCTACTAAAAAATACAAAAATTAGCTGGGCATGGTAGCACACACCTGGAAACCCAGCTACCAGGGAGGCCGAGGCAGAAGAACTGCTTGAACCTAGGGGGTGGAGGCTGCAGTGAGCCGAGATCACACCTCTGCACTCCAGCCTGGGCACAGAGCAAGACTCCATCACAAGACTCCATCTCAATAAATGAATAAACAAATAAATAAATAAAGTCCACTTTCAGTTCTTTGAATATTTATTATTTATTCGATATCCACTAAATACTGCAGTTAAGAACATACACTTTTTAGTGGGTTAGTTTCTTTGTCTAATAAATATAAATTACAATACTGATCTTCCTTATGGGCAGTTATAAGCAGTTACAATTACAGCAAATTGTAAAATGATATGTTAAAACACTTGATTCTAATATAACATTGGTAAAGGGTACATAAACTGTGAAATAAATGATGTAATCCTAAGGAAGTAAAAGTTGGCAATTAGAGAATGTGTTCATAAACTTAAAAACAACATGTCAATGCATACTATTATTGGTAAATCTGATATGACAATCCAAACTCAAAAATATGGGTAAATTAGGCGGCAGCTCATTTACAAACTTTTCACGAGTTCTTTCTAAATTAAAGAAACACTATTACTGAGACTATGACCATTAGATGGCAGCATTGGGTGAGATTTAGGAGTCAACCGACTGAAAGATACCAATGGACGGGTGTACTTGGCATGAACAGTTAGAAAAGAGAGAAAGAAATCAAGCAAGAGTATCTTACAGAAAGACACTGAGTCAAAATAATTTATTTTCCTGTGTTACATATGAAATTGTGATCTTTTCCTGACATTACCGGGAAAGTAATACTGATTTCTATACTTGAAAAATGACCATCATTCCTAAGCAATAATAATTGCCTTTTAGAGGTCATGGTAACATCCTCCAAGATCCCTTACTGGCCCAAAAAGCACCTCCTTTGATCACATTCTGTTGCTAATTCTGAGTGTTACTTTAGAAAGTCTCTCCTAGTAAACAGAGAAAGGGGCTTGGATCTCACAGGGCAGGACTTTAGTTCCAAATGAAGGAATATTCAAACCTACAAAATAATAATAGGAAAATAATGGAGTGCTTGTCATACAAACCGAATCATCTCTGTCCATCGAACAGCTTCTTGAAGCTCCATCAATCTCTCTTTATACTGGTTTCGCTCCATGAGAACACGGGCCATTTCTACTCTAGTAAACCGTTTCCTCTGGGCTGTGGGAATATCACTCTATAATGACAAGAAAATGACATATTCTGGAAGCTTATAAATGTCTTGGTGTTCATCTCAGTTATGCAAAATCTTTCAGTTTTTAAGCATTCCTTAATTTTTAATCTAGTAGATCATTTAAAGAAAAATGGCCTTATAAAAACAAAATCAACAAAGAGATTTTTTTTTTTAAATATATTTTTTGAGACAGGGTTTTGATCTGTTGCCCACCCTGAAGTGCAGTGGTGAAATCATAGCTCACTGCAGCCCCGAACTTCTGGGTTAAAGCAATCTGCCCACCCCAGCCTCCTGAGTAGCTTGGACTACAGGTACATGCCAACACGCCTGACTAATTTTTAAATTTTTTTGTGGAGACAGGGTCTTGTTATGTTGCCCAGGCTCGTCTTGAAATAATGGACTCTAGTGGTGCTCCTGCCTCAGCTTCCCAAAGTGTTGGGACTACAGGTGTAAGCCACTGTGCCCAGCCAACAAAGAGATTTAAATAATCACTCATGACTACAAAGATAAAAGGCAGCAATTTAATTTCTGAATATATACACAGATATTTGAACATATTATAAAGAAATCATAAAGAGTAGTGTGGGTCTGTTCTCATAGTTCTTAAAAATATATAAAAAATAAAGCTAAAAAATAAAAAGAATAGTAGGGGGCTGGACGCAGTGACTCACGCCTGTAGTCGCAGCACTTTGGGAGTCTGAGGCGGGTAGAATGCTTGAGCTTAGTTTGAGACCAGCCTGGGCAACATAGTAAAATCCTGTAGCCAGGAGTGGTGGCACACACCTGTAGTCCCAGCTACTTGGGAAGCTGAGGTAGGAGGATTGCTTGAGCTGGGAGGTCAAGGCTGCAGTGAGCCATGACCATACCACTGCAGTCCAACCTGGGCAAGAGAATGCAATCCTGTCTTTAAAAAACAAAACAACAACAACAAAAAACAGTAGGGCCAGGCACGATGGTCCACGCCTATAATCCTAGCACTTTGGGAGTATCACTTTGAGCCCAGAAATTTGAGACCAGCCTTGGCAACATGGTGTGAGATCCCATCTCTACAGAAAATAAAGAATTAGCCACGTATGGGGTGGCGCACATCTTTGATCCCAGCTACTCAGGAGGCTGAGGTTAAAAAAAAAAAAATGCTTAGAATTGCTTGAGGCCAAGAGTTCAAGACCAGCCTAGGCAACATAGTGAGACCCTGGCGCTACAAAAAATAAAATTAAATTAACAGCCAGGTGGGGTGGCATGCACCTGTAGTTCCAGCTACTTGGGAGGCTGAGGCAGGAGGATCACTTGAGCCCAGGAGTTCAACGCTGTGGTGAGATATGATTGTCACTGTACTCCTCCAGCCTGGAGGAGTGACAGAGCGAGACTCTGTCTCTAAAACATAGTAAGAATACTAAAATAAAAATAAAGAACAGTGCAGATTTTAAACTAAAACCAAAATTGTTAAATCTACATAGATTTAATACGCTATTGTAAGTTTCACCTAAAAATGTTGCTCTAACATTATTTTAATTCATGTTCTGTAACAATCGTCACTCAGAAAATAGTTATAAGTTAGTTCCATTTATCTCAAATTACCAAACCATATACTCACCCAAGACCAGCATTAAGGGTAAACTTACTGCCTAGTTACCAAGGTACTCAACTATAAGAGTCGCTAAAATACCAACATAAATGCAAACAGATGGAGACAATTGTATTAGCCAGAATTACTCTTAGACAGAATATGTGAATATAGAGTAAGCATAGGGGTAAGACCTCAAGGGAACATGGCTCAAGTCAACGTCCTATAGGCTTTCATTATCCACATTTTGGATCAAAGCTGAAAGGTCTGGGACAGTAAGAAAGACGCTAAGCTTAGCCCTTAGTAGTCCTCCTCCTTTGTTGTTCTGTTATAGAACCTGGGCCTCTCCTTTCAATAAAGTTAAACAACAAATGATAAAGATCTTAAGTTTATAACACAGCAAGCCCACTAGCAGGTATGTACTCTGGAAAGCCTACTGCTCCTGCCCACCTGGAGACTTGTACTGTAATGTATGTAACAACAGCATTGTAAAAAGCTGAGACAAACTAAATATTCCTTAACAGGAAAATAAATACATAAATTGTGACTATTCATTCAATGGGATATCATAAAGTAGTGAATATGAATGATAACTACAGCACTGTACTACATGGATGAATCTCAAAAACATGCCACTGAGGAAAAGAAGCTGGTCTCCAAGACTAAATATAGTGTGAAATACAAAAAAGGAAAAATTAAACCATATATACATATGTGATATGATAAATTTTTTTTTTTTAAGTTAAGCAAATGATAAATATAGGATAGCAGCTTTCTCTGCAGGGGAGGAACACAGAATAGTTCAATGTCTAGTAATGTTCTGATTATCAGATTGGGTGGTAGGTTCACAATGTTAATTTATTATGATTCACAACCTGCATGTCTTACATGTTTTTGTGTGTATCATTACATAAGATATTAAAAAACAGAGACTGAAGGGGCACCAAGTGATCATTCTGTCCAAAACAACCACATATCTTTGGTCTGACCTTTGACCTGCAAACATTTGTTATAAGAATGATTCCGAGGCTGGGCTGGGTAGCTCACACCTGTAATCCCAGCACTTTGGGAGGCTGACCAGGGTGGATTACCTAAAGCCAGGAATTAGAGACCAGCCTGGCCAACAAGGCAAAATCCCGCCTTTACTAAGAATACAGCTCCTCGGGAGGCTGAGGCACAACAATGGCTTGAACCTGGGAGGTGGAAGTTGTAGTGAGCTGAGATCACACCACTACGCTCTAGCCTCGGTGACAGACTGAGACTGTGTCTAAAAAAAAAAAAAATAGACTAGGAGTATGCTAAGGATATTAGCAAGAACCTCATATTTATTCTTTTGTACTTATGTTCACAACAATATGAACTAATTGGCTAGTACTAAAGTTCTAGACTTTATCTTTTTGTTTAATACTGTTAAATAATTTTTATTATTAAGCTTTCATATTTCTAAATCAAAATTTGAAACAAAACAACAACAACAACAACCAAAAACCCCAAAATGTCCTGGTTGGTCCCCAAACTTGAACATACAAATACAGGTAAGAGCACAGAGGCACAGAGGGAAAATGAGCACACTGCATGGAGCTAGAAAGCTCAGCATCTGGATACCATGCAGAAGCATGAGCTATTCTATTCATGACCATAAACATGTTTCCTGACTTTTAAAAATCTTTATAGTATTATATCCAAAGCTTACTTAGAAAGATCTTCCTGAAATACCAAAACATGGTAAGGTAAGAAAAAAAGTCCAAAACTGTAAACCTACATCATCGTCATCTTTTGCTTTTTGCCTTGCATCTTCAGCTTCTGCCCGAGCTCTAGGGGGGAAAAAACGAAACAAAACTTGTTATTTGAATTGAGCTCATCTTTTCAAAAAAATAAGAGTAGGTCAACAATTTTAACTACCACTAAAGGATTATTTTTCTTTTCCCAAACGGTATTTAGCCACCTTCATTTGGTGGAGTATCATCATATCATAGCATTGTTTTCAGAAATAAACAGGTATTAAAGAAAGTGGGATAAAAAAATGTTTTACATTTCCTTATTATCAAAACAAAGATGTTTGAACAGTCTCTAACTCTTTTTGCATCCTTATAGACATAAAAAATAACAATATTTAGGCCGGGTGCAGTGGCTCACGCCTGTAATCCCAGCACTTTGGGAGGCCGAGGCAGAAGTGGATCACCTGAGGTCAGGAGTTCAAGACCAGCCTGGCCAACATGGCGAAACCCTGTCTCTACTAACAGTACAAAAATTAGCTGTGTGTGGTGGCAGGCACCTATAATCTCAGCTACTCAGAAGGCTGAGGCAAGAGAATCGCTTGAACTCGGGAGGCAGAGGTTGCAGTGAGCCAAGGCCTTAACACTTCACTCCAGCCTGGGCAACAGGAGTGAGACTCCGTCTCAAAAAGCAAAAAACAAAAGACAATATTTAGATGACAGGCTAGCAACTGGAGGGGCCTGCTCACAGCAGAGGCAATGGGCTGGGGCACTTTGCCCTCTCCCAGGCAGCTCTTGGCCTTCCAGGCTTGAGTGGACAGAAGGTCTCAGTCTCAGGGTTACATCTGTAACCCTTTGTGGCATAACTGGCAAAGAGTTTGGTTTAGAACAACACAGTTAAAACTTACTTCCTAAGCTCTTCCTCCAATTCTCTGTTCTTTTCCTCTAGTTTCAGTTTGGCTTGCTTCACAGCCTCCAATTCCCCTTGCAGCACATCTTTCTCACAGGTCAGTTCATCCACTTTTGCTATCAAATCATTCTTCACTATGTTCAAAGCATTTCTAAGAAACACATATTTCAAGTGCATTATTACAAATAAATATTCTTTCCATCTTTCAGCTATTCCTTTGTAGACTAAACTGTACAACCATAAAGACGAATAATGTAATACTTCAAGATATTCTACCCAATGTTGTTTGTAGACAAATGCAAAAAGAACACAAAGCAACAGTCTAAGGTTTTACTCATTTATCAAATGAATAAAACGAGACAGACCATCAATTACTAAAAAGTGAGAAGATTAAATTTTAAAAATAGCATTCAAAAGGTTACTATTCTTAATAATTCCTGAGAATATATTACCCAATCAATAAAGTAAAATTATTCCTTGATGTTACCTTTAATAAATAATGAGAAAACAGTCTAAACTGGAAAGTTAAGACAGTTTACACTGAAGAAAAAAACCTGAGATCCAGTTCCTTTGGGTATAGTGGGCATAGGACCTTATTATAACTGCATTCTGTCTTGGATATACACAGATGTTCCAAAGTTGCTCTGACACAGCAAACTGACAAAGGAATCCAGTCAGCTATTCCCCATGACTGGGGATCTGTCCCACTAAATGTGTCTGAGGGCTTAAGACTCCACAAATTGCACCCAAGAATGCACAGCTATGGAAGACAGCTCTGAAGAGGAAGGCTGAGTATACATCAAAATATTTGTGTGGAAATGAAACCCCAGGAGAAGAGATAAGAAAATAGACAAATCTTAGGGGAGGGAGCAAAAAAAAGTGTGAAATCAGGACAAATCCAGAAGATTAAGAAAAAGGCATGGATACTTATAGAGTGAAAAGGAGATGACAATCTGTGTTTCTACAAAAAAACAGGGCAAGGAAACATCTATCAGGGCAATGGAGGTCCCAACATTGGGGGGTGTGTGTGTGTGTGTGTGTGTGTGTGTGTGTGTGTGTGTATACTCAGAGTTGGGGAACGAGATGGGACAGGGGGATGCCATTAGTACTATGTTAAAATGATGAAGTGTCATTGACTTGGACAAGAAGAAAATTCTTTATCTTCTGTTAAAATTTCACATATACTTACTTGGTTTCCAACAGTTGTGTATTTTCTAATATAAGATTCTCAACTTCCCGACCCATTCCTATCAAAAGAAAAAAGATAAAGACTTTGAAAATAAATGAATCAATAATTATATACATTTAAAATATAAGCTATAGTCACAAGTTTTATTTTAGAAATTTTATCTGTCCTTTATTAATCTTATTTTGTCTATAATTTCATTTGATGGACTACTTTAATAGATTATAAAATTATAAATAATTATTCATTACGAACAAGGCTAAAGATCTTGTTGGCCAATTTCTTTTTTAAATCTGGATCGGCTTGCTAGGGAATGAGGCCAATTTTCAATATCTGTTAGTCTATATTTCTCATAGATAGTATTTCAAAAGCATCAAGACTTTTCTGCCAAATATTCTAATATTCCAACATTATACAGGGTAAAAAAGAATAGCTTTAATATGGATCGAAATTGTTTCTAAATCACATCTGACCTTGTAGGCTTTTGCCTAAAAATTAGACCTTATTAATGGAGAACAGGCAAAAACAAGGCTAAAGAAAGATAGAACCCCAAGGCAGATGGAACCTTACCAAAGAAATTATGGTCTTAAAGCCCATGCATTCCATGTAAAGCAAAAACAAAGAACAAGAAATGTTTTACGTAAGAAACAGCATGAAAACAGATTATTAATCTATAAAGTTTTATACATGATATGAAAAACATCTGGAATCACAATGTTATGATTTAATGCATAATGATGTGCAAAAGACAGAAATAAAGATGATTTCCTTCATTCATAAGGATGCTGATATACCTAAAAAATGCTTTACCAATTCTTTCTCGCAATAAAATTAACTATAATTAGACTGAAAATCTTCAATCAACAATACAAACTTTCCTTCAAAGTGCCACCTATAAAATAATAATGTTCAGTTATCACTTGAGTGAATGTCTTTGATCGTGTTTGGCATTTTAATAACTACTGTGAGATAAACACATAGAGCATCCAATGTAAGATCCAATGGAGTGGTCTTTAGGGAGAAGAAAGCTATTAATTTGCTTTTCCTAAGAAACTGATGATATGAAATAACACACTAGGGAATATCACTCAAAAAACAAAAAATCAAAGGAAAACAAAACAAACAAACAAAAAAAAAACCCACCAGTCACTCATCTTCAAGGAATTGTGAGCTAATAATGTTGGAAAATCACATACAATGGAAGAAGTAATAATCATAACCCAAGTAAACAGGAAAGAAATCTTTCTAAAGAAAACTACATAAGACAAAGGAGTTAACATGTCCCTTTATTTTAAAAAAGGTAATTTTCCAAATGATTTAAAAATTACTTAAAACAAATACAGCCAACCTAGGAATGCTACATATTCTGTGCACCTGGACTCACATTTTGTCTATATTCTAATTTTCTCAAAGATCAGGGTACTTACACCAGAAAGAATTAAATATCAGAAATAGATGACTTAATCATCTACCTATGTATTATCCACAAACTGAAACCAAACAAAACAAAATAAAAGTCCCAAAAAAGTTTCCAAATTCTAACTCCAAAATGATCTTCGGCAAGATATTTGCTTTAAACACTAATGCTATCTTTTTCTTCCTTTGTAGATACAATGGCTGGGAATGTTAACTTTTTAATAAAGTTATAGAGATAGAAGAAATAAGAATGTAGACTGGTTGAAAAAAGTTTATATAGTAACTATGTTTGCTATAAACTCTCAAGCACTTAGATAAGCGTGAAAGCTGAAAATATATGAAAGGCAAAAAAATAGTTGAGCAGAAAAAAAATGATGAGAAAGCATTAGATGAGAACAGCAGCCAAGAACACCTAGCTTAAAAAGCAGTAATATTAAAATATTCAAAATCATACACACCAGAATATTCCCCTAGGTAAGCAGCCCAAGAGAAAAATGAATGAGAATCTCAATTAGATTGTTTTCAGAAAGCAAGAACTAAACTCATTTACTTTAAAATGAGAGAGAAGAAACAAAGAAATTGACAAGATGTAGAGAAACCATTAACTAAACACAATGAAGTGTAAATATTTATTAAAAGAAAAAAATTGAAATGTGTGCTACAGGAAAAACAAATCCTATAATACAGTTTCTAAAATTTACATTAGCCATGAAGCCAGTAGACAAGACAGATATTCTGTAAACTGGAGGGTATACAGGACATTTTTGAAAAGATACAAAGTCCTCAGTGGGCTTAGAAAATTCACTGTATGATCCATATATTATCCTACTTGGCTTGCACGTCTTCGGGTGCATGAATATACTGCTACTGGGTCCTCACCATCACCTAAATGTGACTCAGTCTGTCCCACTATACTATGTTGTGAATTTCCTTGTACTGTACTTTTATTGTTGGTCTTTTTGCATCAATGATACAACAGCAACAACATTTTAAAATTATTGTTAAAAGATTAACTGGCAATGTACAGAGTTTACTCTTAAGGGAAAACAGTACAAAAAGTCACGAGGATACCAAATGGAAACACATGATGGTGCCTTTGAGTCTGCATGAGACCAGGATGAAGTAGAAATAAAGCCTTTCCGAGATGGCAAAAATAAATAAAGTTTACATTAAATATACACATTCCCAATGAAGAGTTATCTTAATATATGGTGTATAAATTGAATATATAACCAATAGGATTATCTAAAATTTCATTTTGAAATGATCAGTAACTCTTTATAAGAAAAACATAAAGTGGCCTCATTTCTATTCAAGACTTAAATGAAGCACAAACTTAGGTCTAATACATTTGAAAACTTTACTTATTAAAAACAAGCAAAAAAAATAAAAAACTGCCTGACAGTTTTTAAAATCACAGAAGTCTCATTTGGATTTTAACACTGATTCTAAAGCTAGGTCCATAGTTGAGCTTCAGAGTTATATGGTAATCCCTTGAGAAGATGCACAATTTTATCTAGTTCTACATGTGTGTTTTTCCAAAGGTACATTGCTCTCTTACAAATTCACCTGTAAAGAATTTTTAATCCCAAAAGGAGAAGAATCACCGATTTTGAGGTGAAACAAAACTGTCAGAACTATTTAGCAATCCCATTCACTCAGTTGCTATGTGCTAAATATGCAACAGTGAACAAAGACACAGTTGTCTCAGCCACATTGAGCTGATAGTCTGTCCAGGGAGACAGGTACCTAAAAAATAACAGTAAAGTATGAAGAGTTGTATAATAAAATGCAGTGCCATGGGAATACATTTCAAGAAAAACTAAGCTTTAATTAGGGGATCAAGGCAGAATTCCTGGAGGATGTATCACTTAAGCAAGGCAAGAAAAGAAAAAAAAAAATATAAATATATATATATATGTATGTATACACACACATTTAGGAGAGGAAACAAACAAGCCTTGGCGACTGGCTGTAAGGGAAAGTGGCAGGTGCAGGATGGAGAGCTATTCATTCACTGAAACAGTGCCTGTTGGTCCAAGAGCAGCCTTGGGGGACAGAACAATAAAGATAACAAACTGAGCTTTATACATGTCAAACTTAAAGCCCTCCAAGTCATCTTAGGGGTGTCTAGTACGCAATTAGGAAATAACAGTCTTGGGCTCTAGAAAAAGATCTGGGATGGAGATAAAAACTTGGGAGTAATTAGCCATGAAAACCAAGAAACAATGAGAGCAAACATGATTTCTCAAACAAAGTATCAGGCCTAGGACAGGAGCGCTGATACCTGAAAGATGAGCAAAGGAAGCAGATCCTGTTAAGATGACTGAAAAGGTAAGAGTCGAGACAGGAAAGGACACAGGCAAGTTGGTATCACAGAAACCCAGCAAAAAGAGTTTTAAATAAGAAAGTTGAGGGATGAGACACCGATCAAGATAAAGGACAAATTGTTGAGATTCTTTTAAATTAGTAAAATCAGAAAAAGGTTGTGCTGGCGTGATGGTACAAGCCTATAGTCCCAGCTACTTGGGAGGCTATAGGCAAGAGGATTCCTTGAGCCTAGGAGTTCCAGGACAGCCTACACAACGTAGTGAGATCTCGCCTCAAAAAAAAGAGTAATCTAAGTACTGAGTCCATATATAATGATTCAAATTTGTTATCACTGCATTACACAGAAGAGAAGCCAAGGATTTTTTTTTTTTTTTTTTTTTTTGGAGACAGAATTTTGCTCTGTCACCCAGGCCGGAGTACAGTGGTGCAATCTTGGCTCTCCGCAACCTCCACCTCCCAGGTTCAAGCAATTCTCCTGCCTCGGCCTCCCAAGTAGCTGGGATTACAAATGCACGCCACAATGCCCAGCTAATTTTTGCAGTTTTAGTAGAGATGGGGTTTCACCATGTTGGCCAGGCTGGTCTCGAACTCCTGACCTCAGGTGATCTGCCCACCTCGGTCTCCCAAAGAGCTGGGAACACAGGCATGAGCCACCGTGCCTGGCCAGGAACATTTTTATTTACCATCTTCGACCAAAAATATTCATAAGTAACCAAACTTACAGTAATATATTAAAATATTCTAATCTGGACTATTCTAGAGATAAGTGTATCAACATCTACAAAATGGAAAAGATAGTTTGTAGTCTGTTTCTTATCTTCAAAGTGGAAAAGAAACCAAAGCATCAGGATATTACTTTTAACTGATTTAAAAGACAACAGATATTTCTAAGTAGTATGGGGCTTCCAAATATTTCATAAGAAAAAAAAGTTTGGGGCCACCAACCTTAAACATTTTATCACTCATTACTGCATTATGAGGTAACACAGTGTACAAATTATATTCAGAAGTACTTCATTCTTGTTAATACAAACAGACAGCATAAAGGAATTTTGTGGGGTGATGTATTTCGATTCTGGTGAATTTTACTGCACTGAATATACATTTAAAAATTCTTCTAACATTTTTTCATCTGCTCCTCAATTTTGCCAGGGAGTTAGTTTCTTAAACCAATTATGTCTTAAAAGAAACTTTTCAGATATAATTTGATGTTAACTAAAATTAAAATGTATAATTAAATATAAAAATGGAGTATTCCTTAAGAATTAAACTTTCAGGCCGGACGCGGTGGCTCACGCCTATAATCCCAGCACTTTGGGAGGCCGAGACAGGTGAATCACGAGGTCAGGAGTTTGAGACCAGCCTGGCCAATATAGTAAAACCTCGTCTCTACCAAAAATACAAAAATTAGTCAGGCATGGTGGTATGCGCCTTTAATCCCAGCTACTCGGGAGGCTGAGACAGGAGAATCACTTGAACCCGGGAGGCAGAGGTTGTGGTGAGCCAAGATCGCGCCACTGCACTCCAGCCTGGACAAAAGAGTGAGACTATGTCTCAAAAAAAAAAAAAAAAGAATTAAAACTTTCTTAGCCCTCCATGAGAAATGCAATTCATTCAATTTCTTCCAAAGTTTTACTTAAACTTTATTTATTTATTTTTTACTTTTATTTTTTTGAGACGGAGTCTCGCTCTGTCGCCCAGGCTGGAGTGCAGTGGCACGATCTTGGCTCACTGCAAGCTCCGCCCCCTGGGTTCAGGCCATTCTCCTGCCTCAGCCTCCTGAGTAGCTGGGACTACAGGCGCCTGCAACTACGCCTGACTAATTTTTTGTATTTTTAGTAGAGACGGGGTTTCACCGTGTTAGCCAGGATGGTCTTGATCTCCTGACCTCGTGATCCGCCCGCCTCGGCCTCCCAAAGTGTTGGGATTACGGGCGTGAGCCACTGCGCCTGGCTAAACTTTAATGGTGACAATCCCTTTCTGTCTAACTATATGTACTTAAAATACTTTGAATCTCTCTCACTAGATACTTATTTATTTTTATGAGAGAGGATCTGGCTCTGTCACCCAGGCTGGAGTGCAGTGGTGCAACCCAGGCTCACCGCAACCTCTGCCTCCCAGGTTCAAGCCATCCTCACACCTCAGCCTCCCAAGTAGCTGGAACTACTGGCATACTCCACCATGCCTGGCTAATTTTGATGTTTTCTGCCATGTTGCCCAGGCTGGTCTCGAACTCCTGAGCTCAAGCGATCCACTTGCCTTGGCCTCCCAAAGTGTTGGGATTACAGGCATGAGCCACTGCAACCAGCCTAGATAGACATTTAGATAGAACTTGTGTTTTCCTTCAAAAACACTTTACAACATCAAGGACATAACTGGCAATCAATAAATTTAACATAAAATAATGCAAGCAATGTCACTCCACTCCAAAGTCATAACAATTAACAAACGAAAACTTTTGAGAACAGTGTAGTCTGTACTATAATTATACCAATAGATACAAATTTTTTTAGCTTAGTATCTCCAAAGGTATATATTTTTAATTCCATATAGTTTTTAATTTCTATAGGGTCTTAAGTTACAAGGAAGGGATATCAAAACTAATTCATATGAGCCAGAACCTTGCACTGAAAGGAACTTCAGAGATCATCTAGGGCAGGGGTTGGCAAACTCTTTCTATAAAGGGCCAGACAGTAAATATTTTAGGCTTTAGGTTTCAGTTGCCTACTCAACTCTGCTGTTGGTAGGCAAAGGCAACCACAGACAATAAGTAAATGGTGGTGGCTGTGTTCCAATAAAACTTTATTTACACACGCACACAAGGGGTCAGCTGGATTTGGCCCATAAGCGGCAGTTTGCCAGATTCCTGAACTAGGGTCCAGCTCCTTCATTTTACACACAAAGAAATTAAGGTCCAAAAAGGTTAAGACACTTGGCAAAGGTCAGCAGGCAAATAGTCTAAGAGCCAAATGCAATATTCTTTTCAAACCATGTATTCTTCTAGAACACAAACTTTAAAATGATTATATTTACCATAGAGCTAAAACATAATATACTCTGTGAAAACTTAGAAAAATCAAGTGTTATAATTGCTTATTTAATTAAAGTCAACAGAATATAATGAAATTTATGTAAGCCAGGGAATAACTAGGCATCAATCCATACACACACACACACACACACACACACACACACACACCTCCATGTTCTTATGTGTAGTTATCTGTTTTGGAACATAGCAGGAGTTCAATAAATTGTGTTGTATGAATTCAAAACATGAATTTAAATGCAATTCAGTTTTAAGCATATCCATATGCAAAGGTGCTTTCATTTAAAACTTTCATGATCACAAAGAATATGTTTCCAATAATTACCTAAAAGGGCAATAACCCTGTACCACTGAGCAGTTGAGGACATTTTAAAGGTCTTTTCAATTAAATCATTTAAAAAATCAATTTTAAAAACAATATGAGACTTCTTCAGATGAGCTATCATACCTAGTAAATCTGCTCCTTCATCCACATCTCCTATTAGGCCTGAGCCAGCTGAAGACAGTTCTTCAAAGAGAGATTCTGTATTGCGATCAAAAGCTTTGTTCTCTATGCCTTTGGTGGGAGTGCTGTGCAACAAGAACAACAAAACCAAATCAACAAATGACAAAAGACTTTTTTGACGCTGTAAAATGAATACAATAGGCTAAGCTACATAGGACTTTCTTACCTATAATTTATGTTTACTACAAAATATAACTTAAAAAGATTTCTCAAAGGCTTCCTAAGAAATTCTCACTAAGCTCCACGGAAATAGCTGGTGAAGAAACTATAGAATGTTTTTGTTGTGTGATCCCAGCAAACACAAGCAATAATGGCAGCTCCTCTGCTCTATACCAGGTGCTGGTCTCAGTGCTTCCCATAAATTACCTATGTCACAAGAAGGCAATTAGGTATGTAAAAGACGGTTAGAGTAGCATTTCTCATAGTGGCAAAAACTGAAATGACCTAAATGACCATTAACAGGGGACAAATGAGGTAAGTTATACACATATAAAATTAAAATTTTTACCTTTAAGGTTAAAAACATAAATAGAGCTTTATAAACTAAAGAAACCCATTATACAAAGGTTTTTTTTTTAATCAAGTTGCAAAACAGCATATATACTATATGCCCTATTTTGCAGGGGTGTATAGGGGAATGGGGAAGTGTATATGTTTGTGCCTGAATACTATTATTAATAGAAAAAACTCTGTAGACCATTTCCAGTTAAATATGGTGGAGAGAACATAGTCATTTATCACCTATTAACTCAGAAGCTCAACTAAAATGAAAGTTAAGAAATTAAAAAGGTATACACCCAAAAGGACAAAGAGAGTAGAAAAAGAAACTATAGCAGACGAAATGTGAACAAAATTCTGTAGGATGGAAAACAGATGGGCAAACAGTAGAAAGTGACTCAATAGACCAGAGAAAACTGAAACCTAAGCCACTGGGGTTTAGGGAGGAGGTCAATATGCTGCCAGAACCCCTGAAAGGCCTAGGACTTGAAGGTACCAGCAACCACAGGGAGGGCATGCAGGGAGGAACATGAAACAGAAGAACAGGATTTAAAAAACTGTACAAAAGGCAGTACAGGACCTAGACACAATCCTCCAGAACAGTGAGACCTCCCTTCTCTTGACACAGCTGCCTAATAATGGAAGCCAAGTTTAAATGTTAAGGCAGGAAAGTGGAGAATCAGCATTATTTACTTAAGTATGAATAAAACAGCCACAGAGTACCAGATGTCTAAAGAAGGCCTCTATTATAAAAGAAAGGGCCCAAAACAAAGAGGATGTGACAGAGACACTAAGAGCAAAAAAAGACAATGCAGGCAGCAACAACAACAAAAAAACAAAGCACTTAATTTTCTTCAGAATAAATGTTGCACTCGTAAAATAGCAAGATGGTATAAAAAGTACCAACCAAGAAAAAGAACTTGAAAAAAAAAAAAAAAGAATGAGGATTTAAAAAAAAATCTGCCAGCAATTCGT
The DNA here is from genome assembly GCF_009828535.3 of Hylobates moloch. Taxonomy (NCBI): domain Eukaryota; kingdom Metazoa; phylum Chordata; class Mammalia; order Primates; family Hylobatidae; genus Hylobates; species Hylobates moloch. Next base: position 288,103 of record NW_026652316.1, read on the forward strand.
ACAAAATAAAAGAGATACGAAAGAGGGGAGAAAATAAATTATGACAGTCACTCCAGGATGTGTTCAACACATACCTAAGAGGCGTTCCAGAACGAGAGCAGAAGAAACAAGAAGAAGAAGAAAGAGAGAAAATTTCCCAGAACTGGAAGATAGGAATGTTCAGATGAAAAGACTTAACTTCCTATAAGAAGATACAAAAAAGACCCCTACACCAAGCACAGCATCATTAATTTTTAAAAAATCAAGAAAGTGACAATCTTAAAAGATTTCAGAGAGTATATAAAAATAAGCAAGAACTCAAATAACAACACCCTGAACTCAACATGAAAATGAAGTAATGTCTTTGCAATTCTGATGGAAAAAAAAATCTCCCAACCCATAGTTCTTTATCTAGCCAAACTATCAAGTATGTCTTCTTATGAAATTTGTAACATTCAAGTACATAGTGCTCAAAAAAAAAAAAAAAAATTAACTTGTCACGCACCCTTTGCCCGGAAACCTAGTAAGGATATGCTCCATCAAAACAAAGGCATAAATCAAGAAGCAGGATGATGTGGCATCCAGGAAACAAAAGATACAACAGAGAAAGGTGAAAAGAATTCCAGGGATGATAGTGAGGGCATATTCCAGAACCAGAGCAAATATGACAGCAGTCTCAATTGGAGAATGGGAATAGGAGGCTGCAGGAGAGTGAGCCCTAGGAAACAGACAGGTTTTGTGTTTAGTCATATTGGGGACTTTTACATTTATGAATTGCATAGTGTCTGCCAATGATTTAGTAACAGGTCCACAGAAACATAAGGAAAAGAAACAAAATAACCCAAGGCTTTATTAATTTCAGAAGAACAAAAAGTTGTAAAAGAAATGAAATGGGCTGGACGCGGTGGCTCACGCCTGTAGTCCCAGCACTGGGAGGCCAAGGCAGGTGGATCATGAGGTCAGGAGTTTGAGACCAGCCTGACCAACGTGGTGAAACCCCGTCTCTACTAAAAATACAAAAATTAGCCAGGCATGGTGGCGCACGCCTGTAATCCCAGTTAGGGTGCTGAGGCAGAAGCACTGCTTGAACCTGAGAGGCAGAGGTTGCAGTGAGCCGAGATCACACCACTGCACTCCAGCCTGGGTGACAGAGCGAGACTCTGTCTTGGAGGAGGGAAAAAAATAAAAAAAGAAACTAAATGCAATTATACTGTATTCTGTGGCTAAGCAGAATTACAGGTTAATTTTATGTAGTCATACTGATATAAATAACGAATTTAAGTAGCAATTTGAAATATAATAATATTCAGAGGATGAAAGGATGGTGGTTTAGGCATTATATCCTCATCTACTATAGAAAGCCAACAGCTAGCATCACAGCCTTTTTCAACCAGGGTTCCTTATTTGATCTACAAAATACAGAAAAGGATTTAAGTGAGTATTTTCTCCGTTCTCCCAAGGTAAGTACACACCTAGAGTCCTATTCTAGACGCACAGGAGCATAGCTAATTCATTATATACAAGAGATGCCTTAGGGCATTAGGACTGCATTTTCTCACAGAATCTCAGCTGAAAAAGGGAGGGATGAAGGAGGGGCAGGAGGAGCATGTTATTTTAGATACCTGAAGATAAACAGCGTAAGAGAGAGCTAAGAAGTGATAGAGTTGTGCACCCTTTACCCAGAAAGCTAGTAAGGATATGCTCTGTCAAAACAAAGGCATAAATCAAGAAGCAGGGTGATGTAGGACCGAGGAAACAAGAGTGGCGACAGAATGAGAACCTGTCTGAGAGGAAGAGAGAGACAGGGGGTTCTGGATTTGAATCCCAGGTCCACCTCTTGCTAGCTTGGTAATCTGGGACAAGCTACTTGAACAAGTTCTAAGTCTCTTTATTTATAAAATAAGGATAAAAAGATCTACCTCATAAGGTTGTAATTAGGATCAAATTATATAAAACCATGATGAAAACAATATTATTTAACATTTATTGAATGGGGCATTTTGCAATGATTTATCATATATTGATTCATTTAATCCTCACAACCATCTGAGGTATTGACACAACGCTGTTTTATAGATGAGAAAACATACCTAAGATTCAAATCCAAGACAGGATTTGAACCCATGCAGTCTTACTCTAGGGTATACGCTTTTAACCGCTACAGCGTACTGACTGCACAATGCTTAACAGAGATCAATAAATGGCTTGTATTTTTATAGTCATTAATTAATTAAAGGATAAACTTTATGGAAGAAATGAAAAGAAAGGCAGTAGCTCCTGTCTGACATTCTTGAGCATCAGTGTATTTTCGATAATCCTGATTAAGATGATATCTGATCTCCCAGCACTTTGGGAGGCTGAGGCAGGCGGATCACTGGTGCTCAGGAGTTCAAGACCAGCCAGGCCAACATAGTAAAACCCCGTCTCTACTAAAAATACAAAAAGTAGCCCACTGTGCGCCTGTAGTCCCAGCCACTTGGGAGGCTGAGGTGGGAGAATCGCTTGAACCCAGGGGAGGGGGTGGGGGTGGGGGTGGGGTGAAGGTTGCAGTGAGCTGAGATAGCGCCACTGCATCCAGATAGCGCCACTGCATCCAGCCTAGGCGACAGAGCGAGACTGCATCTCAAAAAAAAAAAAAGATGAGATCTAACCATTTTCTTCCTACCACTAAACAGCCTTCCCATGTAAAATGATACTAAAATGAGACTAATTTCTTCCAATAATGAGATTACAGTTCTCAAGATGGAAGTACATTCTCTCTTCCTGATCTGGGGGAAGGTAGAAAAGTTTGTTCAAACTTTTTTGTTTTGTTTTTTAAATTACATTTATTTAGCGTATGTACACATAAAAAAGAAATCACCTTCTGAACCCACCCAGCAGGAAACATGCACAAACTCCAGGTAAGTGCTGGGGGGAGGGGCCCTGGCCCCAAGTTAGTGTCTGGGACAATGCAATACTGTGAGTAACAAGCCCCAGTGAGGAGCGGGCTGGACTGCAGTGTCTGGCAGGCTGGAGTCCCCGGCTACTGGCCCTAAAATAAGCATGCTCCATAGGCAAAGGTCTGTTTCATGCCCTCGAAGTAGCACCGCTGCCAGCCCTGCCATGTCCACTCTGTGACTTCCTTCACTCCCGCTTCTTGGTTTCCCCAAGTTACAGAAAGTATGGGATATGTCTTGGCTGTCTTTTTTCCCCTATCTGCTATAGATTGAATGTCTCCCCCATAAAATTCAGCTGTTGCCAATGTGATAGTATTAAGATGGGGCCTTCGAGAGGTGATTAGGCCATAAGGGCTTCTCCCTTATAAATAGGATTGGGGTCCTTATAGAATAATGAGGCTTTATCCAGTGTTCAGGGCTCACTTGTCCTTCTTTGTGAGGACACAGAGTTCCTCCCCTCCAGAGGATGCAGCAACAAGGCACCAACTTGAAAGCAAAGAGCAGCCCTCACCAGACACCTGACCCTGCCAGCACCTTGATCTTGGCCTTCCTAGCCTCCAGAACTGTGAGAAAATTAATTCCTGTTCTTTATAAATTGGCCAGGTGCAGTGGCTCATGCCTGTAATCTCAGCACTTTGGCAGGCCGAGGCAGGCTGATCACCTCAGGAGTTTGAGACCAGCCTGGCCAACATGGCAAAACCCCATCTCTACTAAAAATACAAAAAAAAAATTGGCTAGGCATGGTGGTGGGTGCCTGTAATCCCAGCTACTCGGGAGGCTGAGGCAGGAGAATCACTTGAACCTGGGAGGCACAGGTTGCAGTGAGCTGAGATTGCACCACTGCACTCCAGCCTGGGCTACAGAGCGAGACTCCGTCTCAAAAAAATAAACAAGGCTGGGCACAGTGGTTCACGACTGTAATCCCAGGACTTTGGGAGGCTGAGGCGGGTGGATCACCTGAGGTTGGGAGTTCGAGACCAGCCTGACCAACATGGAGAAACCCCGTCTCTACTAAAAATATAAAATAAGCCAGGCATGGTGGCACATGCCTGTAATCCCAGCAACTAGGGAGGCTGAGGCAGGAGAATTGCTTGAACCTCGGAGGCGGAGGTTGCGGTGAGCCGAGATCGCACCATTGCACTCCAGCCTGGGCAACAAGAGTGAAACTCCGTCTCAAAAAAATAAACAAATAAATAAACAAACAAACAAATAAATAAATATATAAATTACCCACTCTGGTATTTTGCTATAGCAGTACAAAATAGACTAAGACACCATCCTTCCTGCTCATACACCTAATTCATGATCCTGCAAAGATAACATTTAACAAAAAATTTAAGCCATGTACAGTGTCCAGTTTCAAGAATAGGAATTAGAATATAATACTAACATTTCTTCAACAAAACATCTGAATCCATTTTGTCCAGAGACTGGAGCACAGTGTTTATGGGAGTTGGGGGTGGGGGGGTGCAGAATATGTCTTCATCTGACATTTATGTTACCTTGAACCTTTATATCCACTGAGATCTTTGTCCATATCCAGCTCAGGAGTAGATTCGATGATTGCTTGAACTTCTGACTTTTCTTCATTTTCAGCAGAGCCTTAAAAAAGGACATGATGAAATAAACAACACATATATTACATAGTACCCCAATATAAAAATTTTGTTGTTTTTATGGTTGTAAAGGTATCATTTGAACATTTTAAAAAAATTTACAAGACTGGGTTTTAGGAAATACAGCATTATACAATATATCATATATTCATTTAACAGATCATATCAAAAACTAATAAGCAACCAAAGAAAGTTTTCCTTTGTGTTTCGTGGAACACACAGTACAATATATCCAAGGCCCTGCCTTCATTCTTATTTAAAAGATGGAATTTAAAGAAACTAAAGACAAAGACTAAACTAAGATAGGGGGCAGAAAAGAACTGTCCTCCTGTCTTTTAGGCTCTGTGACCTCCTGGCCCCCAACTCCTGGCCCCAATAGTTTCTCTCCAAGACTATTTAAACATTACCTCTTTTAAGCTTATTTACAATTGAATACAATTAAGTGCAATCTTATCTCAGTATCCATGGGGGATTGGTTCCAGAACCCACCACAATACCAAAATCCATAGATGCTCAGGTCCCTTATATAAAATGGCATTGTATTTGCATATAACTTATCAATATCCTCCCATATACTTTAAATCATCTATAGATTACTTATAATACCTAATACAATGTAAATGCTATGTAAATAATTGTCATACTATACTGTTTAGGGGATAATAAGAAAAAAGTATGTACATGTTTAGTACAGGCACAGCTATCATTTTTTTCAAATATTTTCAATCTACAGATGCAGAACCACAGATGTAGAGGGCCAACTATATCTGCCTATTTTATAAATACAAAGCAGGCAACACCCACAAAGATATATTTTCTCATACCCACATTATCCAGGTTTACTGAATACTTTCCTAGTAAGTAAAGAACTAGGGTCACTCACCAGTAGATACATTTCTAGTTTCCTGGGCTACCTGTACTTCAATGTGTTTGCTTATCTCTGACTTATTTGGTGCATCTGTAACCTTCACGAATCCTTCATTTTCTTCCTTTAAGGGAGTATCAGTAGGAATTGTTGCCACATCTGAATTAGCTGTTGATGCTGGAGTGGTAGCTTTGGATCCGCCTTGGCTAACATCAGAAAGCTCATCCTACAAATACAAATAATTAAAAAAAAAATTTTAAATGACGAATTTACTCAAATGACGAATTTTAAATGACGAATTTACTCTAAACCACATTAAATGGGTTGAGAAATAAATCTACCAAAGAAAGTTCTATTTTTTTTTCCAAAATAAAGGCAATAAAGAGCCACTGATTACCGGTAAGTACTCTCTTTAGACCCTCTGCAAATAATCGGGAAATATTTAAGTAAATTGTATTTTTTCAGATGAGATTTTTCTAAACAGAAAATTTGAAAATAAAAGAATTATTAGCAATAAAACTATACATTAATGTCAACATCATTCTTAATGGCAATTGCAATATTGTACAATCACTTGGTAATAACGACCTACTTTAGAACATTTAGAACACATACTCTGTAATAGCTGCTCTAAAACAGAAGTAGAATAACCAAATTCTTAACCTCAGGGTATCTTTGTAAAGTGTGGTATTAAAATATCCTGCATCTAAATCATTTGAAGTGCTTAAAGGGCTTGTTAAAACTCCGTGGCTCACACCTGTAATCCCAACACTTTGGGAGGCCGAGGCAGGCGGATCACGAGGTCAGGAGTTTGAGACCAGCCTGGCCAACATGGTGAAACCCCGTTTCTACTAAAAATACAAAAAGTAGCCAGGCGTGGTGGCAGGCGCCTATAATCCCAGCTACTTGGGAGGCTGAGGCAGGAGAATCGTTTGAACCTGGGAGGTGGAGGTTGCAGTGAGCTGAGATCGCGCCATTGAACTCCCACCTCAGCAAAAGAACTAGACTCCATCTCAAAAAAAAAAAAAAAAGCAGGGGGAGGGGGCAGATTCCAGCCACGCACATGCCTGTAATTCCAGCTGAGGAAGGAGGATCCCTTGAGCCCAACAAGACCCTGTCTCTTTGAAAAAAGAGAAATGAGTAGGGAGTAGGGAGGAGTAGACAGAGTCTAAGTCCAACTCTAGACTTAATGCACCAAACTTTGGGCAGTGAGAATAGGTCATCTATATTTTAACAAGCAATCCAGGTGAGTTACGTACTCATTGAAATTTGATTACTATTATAGGATCTACAGATAGGTTTCAAGAGGTATATGCAAATTGAAACTGTATGCAAAAATTTGTGTACAATGTATTTCTCTGGGAAAAGAATTATAGCTTTTATCAGATATTCAAAGGGGTTTGCAGCTCCAAAATAATTATAAACAATTGTCCAGTGGCTATCAAGAATGAAGCAGTTCTTTTGGAGCACCCAGGTTTTAAGAAAAGAGAAACTGACAAAAAGTTTACGGCCACCACCACCACCACTAATAATAATAATAATAATAATAACAGGCCGGGTGCAGTGGCTCACGCCTGTAATCCCAACACTTTGGGAGGCTGAGGCAGGCGGATCACCGGAGGTCGGGAGTTCGAGACCAGCCTGACCAACATGGAGAAACCCTGTCTTTACTAAAAATACAAAAAATTACCCGAGCATGGTGGCGCATGCCTGCAATTCCAGCTACTCGGGAGGCTGAGGCAGGAGAAATACTTGAACCCGGGAGGCAGAGGTTGCGGTGAGCCGAGATCGCATCCAGTCTGGGCAACAAGAGTGAAACTCCATCTCAAAATAATAATAATAATGATAATAATAACAATAATAATAATAAAAAATAAGGGTTAGGGTAAATTAAGTGAATTTATCATTCACTAAATTTATGACCTTGGGTAAGTAATGTATTCTTTCTAAACCTTTGTTTTATCATCTGTAAAATATAGATAACAGTATCTACTTCTTAAGATTCTTACTAAGTTATTCTACATTATGGCTCAGCAATGTGTTTCACACATACTAAGAATTTAAAATATTAACTATTATAATAGTAACTATTTGTATAATTATAAATACATAATTATATATGTTTATAATTTATAACTATTATAACAGTAACTATTAGTATAATTATAAATACATAATTATATATTTTTATAATAATATTTTAATTGTAAATTATATACACTATGTATAATTCCCTTAAGGGAGTATCAGCAGGAATTATTGCCACATCGATTTAGCTATTGATGCTGAAGTGGTAGCTTTAGATCCACCTTGGCTAACATCAGAAAGTTCAACCTAAAAATAAAAGTAATTTAAAAGAAATTTTAATTGAGTAATTTATTCTAAAGTACTTTAAAAATGGGTTAAGAAACTTGCCCAAAGTTATAACTTTTTTAAAAGGCAATAAAGAGTCACTGATTATCAATAAATAATCTCTCTAGCTCCTCTGCAAATAATTGGGAAATACTTAAGTAAATCGTATTTTTCCAGGCATACATGAGATTCTTCTTTTTTTTTTCTAATACAGAGTCTCATTCTGTCACCCAGGCTGGAGTGCAGTGGCATAATCTCAGCTCACTGCAACCTCCACCTCCCAGGCTCAAGCAATTCTCGTGCCTCAGTCCCCTGAGTACCTACGATTACAGGCGTGTGTCACCATGCCCCACTAATTTTTTGTATTTTTGGTACAGACGGGGTTTTGCCACGCTGCCCAGGCTGGTCTCAAATGCCTGGACTCAAGCGATCTGCCGGCCTCAGCCTCTCAAAGTGCCGGGATTACAGGCGTGAGCCATTGCGCCCGGCCGATTTTTCTAAATGGAAAATTTGAAAATAAAATATGAAAGGCATTAGCAGCCAGGCTCGGTGGCTCACACCTGAAATCCCAACATTTTGGGAGGCCCAGGCAGGCAGATCACCTAAGGTCAGGAGTTTGAGACCAGCCTGGCCAACATGGTGAAACCTATATCTACTAAAAATACAAAAATTAGGCGTGGTGGCAGGTGCCTGTAATTCCAGCCACCCGGGAGGCAGAGGTTGCAGTGAGCTGAGATCACACCACCGCACTCCAGCCTGGGGGACAGGGCAAGACTCTCTCCAAAAAAGGAAAAGCATTAGTGATAAAATTACACACTGATGTCAACATCATTTTAATGGCAGTTGCAATATTGTATCACTATTAATTACAGTATATTGTACATATTAATTATAATATATTGTACAATATATTTTACACAACATATAAAAATAAAATAGTATATCCATGTTAAGAGTACAATACTTCGGCCAAGTGTGGTGGCTCATGCCTGTAATTCAGCACTTTGGGAGGCCAAGGCAGGCAGATCACCTGAGGTCAAGAGTTCGAGACCAGCCTGGCCAACATGGAGAAACTCCGTCTCTAAATCAGCCGGGAGTGGTGGCACACGTCTGTAATCCCAGCTATTAGCGAGGCTGAGGCAGGAGAATCACTTGAACCCAGGAGGCAAAGGTTGCAGTGAGCCGAGATCGCACCATTGCACTCCAGTCTGGGCAACAAGAGCAAGACTCTGTCACAAAAAAAAAAAAAAAAAAAAAAAAAGAGTACAATACTTCATGTATGCCTGTAATCCCAGCTACTTCGGAGGCTGAGGCACAAGAATCGCTTGAATAAATTAGGTATTGATGGGACGTATCTCAAAATAATAAGAGCTATCTATGACAAACCCACAGCCAATATCATACTGAATGGGCAAAAACTGGAAGCATTCCCTTTGAAAACTGGAACAAGACAGGGATGCCCTCTCTCACCACTCCTATTCAACATAGTGTTGGAAGTTCTGGCCAGGGCAATCAGGCAGGAGAAGGAAATAAAGCGTATTCAATTAGGAAAAGAGGAAGTCAATCAAATTGTTCCTGTTTGCAGATGACATGATTGTATATCTAGAAAACCCCACTGTCTCAGCCCAAAATCTCCTTAAGCTGATTAGCAACTTCAGCAAAGTCTCAGGATACAAAATCAATGTACAAAAATCACAAGCATTCTTATACACTAATAACAGACAAACAGAGAGCCAAATCATGAGTGAACTCCCATTCACAATCGCTTCAAAGAGAATAAAATACCTAGGAATCCAACTTACAAGGGACGTGAAGGACCTCTTCAAGGAGAACTACAAACCACTGCTCAATGAAATAAAAGAGGATACAAACAAATGGAAGAACATTCCATGCTCATGGGTAGGAAGAATCAATATTGTGAAAATGGCCATACTGCCCAAGGTAATTTATAGATTCAATGCCATCCCCATCAAGCTACCAATGACTTTTTTTTTTTTTTTTTGAGACGGAGTCTCACTCTGTCACCCAGGCTGGAGTGCAGTGGCGCTATCTCGGCTCACTGCAAGCTCCGCCTCCCGGGTTCACGCCATTCTCTTGCCTCAGCCTCCCGAGTAGCTGGGACTACAGGCACCTGCCACGGCACACCCGGCTAATTTTCTGTATTTTTAGTAGAGACGGGGTTTCACCGTGTTAGCCAGGATGGTCTTGATCTCCTGACCTCGTGATCCGCCCACCTCAGCCTCCCAAAATGCTGGGATTACAGGCGTGAGCCACCGCGCCCAGTGCTACCAATGACTTTCTTCACAGAATTGGAAAAAACTACTTTAAAGTTCATATGGAACCAAAAAAGAGCCCACATCACCAAGTCAATCCTAAGCCAAAAGAACAAAGCTGGAGGCATCACGCTACCTGACTTCAAACTATACTACAAGGCTACAGTAATTAAAACAGCATGGTACTGGTACCAAAACAGAGATGTAGATCAATGGAACAGAACAGAGCCCTCAGAAATAATACCACATATCTACAACCATCTGATCTTTGACAAACCTGACAAAAATAAGCAATGGGGAAAAGATTTCCTATTTAATAAAATGGTGCTGGGAAAACTGGATAGCCATATGTAGAAAGCTGAAACTAGATCCCTTCTTTACATCTTATACAAAAATTAATTCAAGATGGATTAAAGACTTACATGTTAGACCTAAAACCATAAAAAGCCAAGAAGAAAACCTAGGCAATACCATTCAGGACATAGGCATGGGCAAGGACTTCATGTCTAAAACACCAAAAGCAATGGCAACAAAAGACAAAATTGACAAATGGGATCTAATTAAACTAAAGAGCTTCTGCACAGCAAAAGAAACTACCATCAGAGTGAACAGGCAACCTACAAAATGGGAGAAAATTTTCACAACCTACTCATCTGACAAAGGGCTAATATCCAGAATCTACAATGAACTCAAACAAATTTACAAGAAAAAAACAACCCCATCAAAAAGTGGGTGAAGGATATGAACAGGCACTTCTCAAAAGAAGACATTTATGCAGCCAAAAAAAACATGAAGAAATGCTCATCATCACTGACCATCAGAGAAATGCAAATCAAAACCACAGTGAGATACCATCTCACACCAGTTAGAATGGCCATCATTAAAATGTCAGGAAACAACAGGTGCTGGAGAGGATGTGGAGAAATAGGAACACTTTTACACTGTTGGTGGGACTGTAAACTAGGTCAACCATTGTGGAAGTCAGTGTGGCGATTCCTCAGGGATCTAGAACTAGAAATACCATCTGACCCAGCCATCCCATTACTGGGTATATACCCAAAGGATTATAAATCATGCTGCTCTAAAGACACATGCACACATATGTTTATTGCGGCACTATTCACAATAGCAAAGAGTTGGAACCAACCCAAATGTCCAACAACGATAGACTGGATTAAGAAAATGTGGCACATATACACCATGGAATACTATGCAGCCATAAAAAATGATGAGTTCATGTCCTTTGTAAGGACATGGATGAAACTGGAAACCATCATTCTCAGCAAACTATCGCAAGGACAAAAAACCAAACACCGCATGTTCTCACTCATAGGTGGGAATTGAACAATGAGAACACATGGACACAGGAAGGGGAACATCACACTCCGGGGACTGTTGTGGGGTCAGGGGAGTGGGGAGGGATAGCATTAGGAGATATACCTAATGCTAAATGACAAGTTAATGGGTGCAGCACACCAACATGGCACATGGATACATATGTAACAAACCTGCACATTGTGCACATGTACCCTAGAACTTATAGTATAATAATAATAAAAAATAAAAATAAATAAATAATCGCTTGAATGGCCTGGGCAACACAGCAAGATCCCATCACATAAAACAATAATGTATTGTACACTTAAAATTTTTAGAGGGTAGATCTCATATTAAATGTTCTTACCACAATAAAATAAAAAAGGCTGAGGCAGGAGAATCGCTTGAACCCGGGAGGCAGAGGTTTCAGTGAGGCAAGATTGCGCCACTGCACTCCAGCTTGGGCGACAGCAAGACTTCATCTCAAAAAAAAAAAAAAAAAAAAAATTGGCCAGGTGCAGTGGCTCACACCTGTAATCCCAGCACTTTGGGAGGCCGAGATGGGTGGATTAGTTGAGGTCAGGAGTTCCAGACCAGCTTGGCCAACATGGGGAAACCCCGTCTCTACTAAAAATACAAAAATTAGCCAGGCATGGTGGCACCTGCCTGTAATCCCAGGTACTCGGGAGGCTGAGGCAGGAGAATCGTTGAACCCAGGCGACGGAGGTTGCAGTGAGCCAAGATTGTGCCACTGCACTCCAGCCTGGTGACAGGGTGGGACTCCGTCTCAAAAAAAAAAAAAATTGCTATTTTCTTGAACTGGTAACTGGCACCCAATATAAAAGTATCTGATAGAAACCTACTAATTCCAGCAAATTCATTTGTTTGGAGTTAAGTCAAAAAGACTGACAGTATTAAAAAAAAAAAAAATGACAGTATTTAATACCTCTGGAGCCAAAGAGGTTGATAGTGAAAACAACTACAAGTCCCTCTGAGCACCATTTGCATTGTCTTTGCTTTGATGTATACTCGATTAAAAAATAAGTGGTATTTGGCTGGACATGGTCGGCTCATGCCTGTAATCCCAGCACTTTGAGAGGTTGAGGTGGGCATATCACTTGAGCCCAGGAGTTTGAGACCAGCCTGGGAAACCTGGTGAAACACTGTCTCTACTAAAAATGCCAAAAATTAGCCCAGCACGGTGGTGCACGCCTGTAGTCCCAGCTACGAGGAAGGCTAAAGCATGAGAATCGCTTGAACCCAGGAGGCGGAGGCTGCAGTGAGCTCAGATTGCACCCATGTTATCATGTACATGAATTCTCATTGTTTAAAAGTTTCAAAGGTAACACACATTAAAAAATACAAAATAAACACTGTATCTCTGATAAACAGTGTTGATGAAAGCACTTAAAACCCATTAAGACGGTGGATTCAGAAAGCCCTGGAGAATACTGAGTTCATCTATATAAGAAAGTGATATGCCTTTGAAACTATGTCAAAAATAAATAATTTGAGGTCAGTTTTGGAATTCTCATTTACCTCTTAAATATAGAGAAATTATTTCTTCCTCCTCCTTATTATTCCAGTCCCCTACTCCCCACAAAAGGCAGGTTATTTTCACCTTAGAAAAAATTGTATTTAGTAATTTAAAAGTTCACAACGTATGAAGTGTGGCAAAGGCCTACTTTCCAAATTCATTTGTGGATCTGGGAGCATGAAATAAAATAACAGGAGACAGTCTAGATATCATGGGGTGAAAAGAAAAAAAAAAAAGAAATAACCGAGAGAGAGCTGAAGCTAAAACAGGAAAGGGACCATGATACCTCAGCAATCCCAAGGTTTCAGGCTACAAGGAAGTGGTTAATCAGGATCTACTTAGAAGAAAATTATGTTTTAAATTTATCCTAGGCTATCCAAATAACATGAGATTTGCTTATATGTAACTTACTTCCCTTTTATACTTACCACATAAAAATATTTTACACTCTTTAAAATAGCCCAGTGTGTGGGCTATATTTCTGACAACTAGATCCCAGAGATACAGCATGAGAGCTGAGAAGGGAAAAGCTCTGATTTTAGGGGTTGAGCCCTTTTCTTTTTCTTTCTTTTTTTTTTTTTTGAGACAGAGTTTTGCTCTTGTTGCCCACCAGGCTGTAGTGCAATGGCGCAATCTCGGCTCACCGCAACCTCTGCCTCCCGGGTTCAAGTGATTCTCCTGCCTCAGCCTCCCGAGTAGCTGGGATTACAGACATGGGCCACCATGCCCAGCTAATTTTGTATTTTTAGTAGAGACGGGGTTTCTCCATGTTGGTCAGGCTGGTCTCGAACTCCCGACCTCAGGTGATCCGCCTGCCTCAGCCTCCCAAAGTGCTGGGTTTAAAGATGTGAGCCACTGCGCCCGGCCAGGAAGCCATCTTTTAAAGAGGTCTTTCTTCTTGGTATCCCAGGCAGTGGTGACATAAAGCTTCTAAGATTAGCAGAAAAGCACTTAGATGAGAAATCGGACAAAGCATTTGGCCAGGGGCACAATATTCTTGCATTATACCTCACTAACTGCCTCCAATTAAAGATAGAATGAGGCTAAGCACAGTGGCTCATGTGTGTAATCACAGTCCTTTGGGAGGCCAAGACAGGTGGATCACTTGAGGTCTGGAGTTCAAGACCAGCCTGGCCAACATGGTGAAAACTCACCTCTACTAAAAATACAAAAATTAGCTGGGTGTAGTGGCATATGCCTGTAGTCCCAGGTACCTGGGCAGCTGAGGCACAAGAATCACTTGAATCCAGAAGGGGGAAGAGGTTGCAGTGAGCCAAGATCATACCACTGCACTCCAGCCTGGGCAACAGAACAAGACCTTGTCTCAAAAAAAAAAAAAACATCAACCTGTTAAAAATTAAAATATACTACTTTTGGTCAACAGTACATTCATAAGATAATACGATCATGTGCCCCATCTGCATAATGACGTTTTGGTCAATAATAGACAGCATACAGCATATATAGTGGTGGTCCCATAAGATTAAAACGAAGCTGAAAAATTCCTGTTGCCCAGTGATGTTGCAACTGTCATGAGACCCCAGTGCAATGCACTCGTGTGTTAACAAGACTACTGCACTGCCAGGTGTATAAAAGTATAGTACATACAATTCTACACAGTACGTAATACTTAATAATGATAAACAATTATGTTACTGGTTTATGTATTTACTACAATTTTCATTGTTATTTTAAAGTATACTCCTCCTTCTACTTAAAAATAATAACAAAGTTAACTAAAAACAGCCTCAGGTAGGTCCTTCGGGAAGTACTCTAGAAATAGTCACTGTCATCGTAGGAGGTGATAGCTCCATGTGTGTCATTGCTCCTGAAAACTTTCCAGTGGGACAAGATGTGGAGGTGGAAGATACTGACATTGATGATCCTGACCCTGTGTCGGCCAAGGCTAATAATATGTGTGTGTCTTGGTTTTTCACAAAAAAGTTTAAAAAGCAAAAAAAAAAAAATTTTTTTTTTAATAGATAAAAGCTTATAGAATAAGGATATAAAGAAAATATTTTCATAGAGCTATACAATGTGTTTGTGTTTTAAGCTAAACATTATTACAAAAAAGTCAAAAAGGTAAAAAAATTTAAACTTTATAAAGTAAATAAGTTATAGTAAGCTAAGGTTAATTATTGAAGAAAAACATTAAACAAATGTAGTATAGTTTAAGTGGACAGCATTTTATAAAGTCTACAATAATGTCCAGTAATGCTCTAGGCCTTCATATTCACTCACTGCTCACTCACTGCTCACTCACTGACTCACCAAGAGCATCTGCAGTCTGCAAACTCCCAACCATGTTAAGTGCCCTATAGAGGTAAACCATTTTAAATATTTCATATTGTATTTTTACTGTATCTTTCCTATGTTTAGGTACACAAAATAGTTACCACTGTGTTACAACTGCATACAGTATTCAGTACATGCTGTACAGGTTGCAGCCTAAGAGCAACAGGCCATACCATATAGTTTAGGTGTGTCGTAAGCTATATCGTCTAGGTTTGCATAAATTCACTCTATGATGTTCTTACAACGAAATCACCTAAGTACACATTTCTCAGAACGTATCTCTGTTGTTAAGCGACACGTGACTATGTATGCAAACAAGGGAAAATTCTTACGAGGTCCTAATTGAAAAGCGTTTATTATGAATCATTCAACATAAAGTTCCAGGGGAGTTGCATGCTGTTATTTCACATTCAATCTGTGGCTTCTTGAGACTGCAAATTCCTATTTTATATTAGACTTTACAGGTCACTTGCCAGGTTGTGCTGTTTTGGCCAATACCCTTGACTGCAAATGACCACTAACCTATCAAACCCTATTGTCTGACATCATTAAGACATCTTTTTCAATGGCATGAGTGGTGTCAAACATGGAGACTTACACAGTCGTCAAGTCTCTTTCTAACATATTTATTTTATAGCCCCATTTTCCTCTTTAGAGCCTTTAGGGAAAGGTGTACATGTCACTAGAGAATGCTCACAAAAAGCTAGTACAAGATTTGGAAGTGCATATAAAAGAATGGCATGTCTGTGCATATTTAAACTGTGCTTTGAAAAAAAACAGATGTAACACAAATGGCCAAGAAGCATATAAAATGATGATCAACACCACTAACCACTGGAGAAACGCAAATCAAAACCACAATGAGATATCATCACCTGGCCCCCATCAGGATGACCACTATCAAGAAAAAGAGGATGTGAATACATTAGACACTTGTGCATTGTTGGTAGGATTGTAAAATGATGCAACCACTCTGGAAAACAGTATGAAAGTTCCTAAAAACATTAAAAATAGAACTACCATATCATCCAGCAATCTCACTTCTGGGTATGTATTCATAAAAGCATTATTCATAACAGCCATAAGGTGAAACCAACCCAAATGTCCATTAACAAATAAATAAAATATGGTGTACACAAACAATCAAATAAATATTACTCAGCCTTAAAAAGGAAGGGAATTCTGTCACATGCTATAACATGAATGAACCTTGAGGACATTACACTAAATGAAATAAGCCAGTCTCAAAAAGACAAACACTACATGATTCTATTTATGTGTGGTATTTAATATGTGACATCAAATTCATAGAAACAGAAAGTAAAATGGTAGTTTCCGGGGGCTAGAGTAGTTGGAAGGGAAGTTATTATTCAATGAGTGTAGAGTTTTAGATTTGCAAGATGAAAAAGCTCTGGTGCTGTTTTACAATAATATGAATATACATAACACTACTGAACTGTATACTTACACTATTGAACTACATACTTAAAAATGGTTAAAATGGTCATTTTTTTCTTCCTGTGGAGACCACATCAGAGGTCATAAGATGGTAATTTTTATGTGTTTTTTACCACACACACAAAATAAATGTCATTACTTTCAGTTTCACTTGAGATACTGCAGTAAAAGCAATCTGGTCTTTGTGCCATTTTCTTATGGGTTTTAGATATCAGGTTAAAAGCCTATAAGCTCTTCAAAATATTTTCAGTTGTTCCATTTACCAAATGCACCATGTGCTTAGTGCTATATAGAATATATATATCATGGATTACCTGGCATTGCAGCATAACTATTTTCTAACAGACTATAAACTATGTTTACAACTAGAGAAAATGAATTATCCCATTCAGTTCAACTTACAGACACTACATGCCAATGTAGTGTTTTCCTGAGTAGCCTAACTTCTGAAATAAGCCATATAAAGGCAAGCAACTCTGCTATGTAAGTTTGTCTCTTAGATTTGAGGGTTTTAAGCCAAATGAAAATAAAGACAAAACTACAAACAAGTAACTAGCCCCACATAGGATCCCTCACTATTAACACAATTATGCTTTTATACCTACATTTCTTTCTCCCCAAGTAAAAGTAAGTCTCTAAAGCATTGGTTCTTAAAACTCTTTTGATTTACAGCTATGTGGCATAAAAGAGTTACAAAATGGTGTGTACATGCATTCTTCTGGAGAGTTTCAAATAATTTGATTCCTAAGAGTCTGTGACCCAAAGGAAACACTAAAAACCTTAACTCTAGATACTCACATTTAGGTAAAATCCATCTAAGTGTAAATAGAATGATAGCTTCAAGAGAATTCAAATTATTAAAGGAAAGGTATGAATGTCCTGAGTATATTTTGAAGGAAGAGGATACTGTTTCACTGTTGATGCTAGAGGGCTTCCATGGACCCCGGTCAACCCCTGACCTAGCACGTAGGAGAAAGTCACAGATATCCTGTTATCCCCAGTGCCCAGCATATCAAGCCTGACACGTAGCAGGCTTTTTTTTTTTTTTTTTTTTTTTGAGATGGAGTCTCGCTGTGTTGCCCAGGCTGGAGGGCAGTGGCACCATCTTAGCTCGCTGCAACCTCCACCTCCCAGGTTCAAGCAATTCTCCTGCCTCAGCCTCCTAAGTACCTGGGATTACAGGTGTCTGCCACCACACCTGGCTGATTTTTGCATTTTTAGTAGAGACAAGGTTTCACCATATTGGCCATGCTGGTCTTGAACTCCTACTCCTGAACAAGTGACCCGCCTGCCTCGGCAGAGTGCTGGGATTTCAGGCATGAGCCACCGTACCTGGCCCATAGTAGGCTCTTAACAGATGTTTGATGAATAAAGCTGGATGGTGCCCTGACTAGAGATGAAGAACTCTATTAAACTAAGGAAGCAGTCCACTGTAAGATGACACACTAGGCCACATTCAGGACACATACAAGTTACATACATTATGCCCTGAAGAAGGTATTTCTGGAAAGTATACCATTACATAGAGCTGCATAAATGCAAACAGGCTGAATTTCACAGAATTTACTTGTATTTTCTTTCCTTTATTTAAAAATGCTTACTTTGGGGAAGGAATAAATTACAGATTGCAGTAAAGCCCTGACAACCACTATAGTGGAAATAATTTTCTTTTATATTTCAGTGAATTACAACAATAGTCTTCCAAGCTGAGCATCTGATGTCTTGAGAATAGCAGTTGAGGAAGTAATCAACAGTTAATCACTTTAGTATACTTTTTGCAAAATGTTAAGAAGCACCATTCTCACCTCCTGTTCTACAGCCTTCTGAGGTTCAGGACTATTGCTGACCTAGGAAGAGGGAAGATTATAAAAGAGAAAAAAATTATGTGTTTACTAGGTTTTAACACAGCTGTAACTTTGGCTTGTACTATCTCCCAGGATACAAGATTCATCTATTATCTAGTGTGTTTAAAATGAGGGTTTGGAAGCTTTGTTTTGTTTTGCCTTAAGCTGACCTTAACGCTCTAGTTTAAGTAACATCATGGTTCGGAAGCCACCACTTGGATCAGTGTCTTATACTTATCAACATGCAGCTCATTATTTAACCTTTTTTTTCTACTTACACCATTTTATGAAATCTTCCTGATGTTTACTCCAGTCCCTTTGACTATTTAACATACTAATATTCCAGTGCAGCATACTCAGAAATGTTTATCACAGCTCCTTCTATCATTTCTGAATTAGTTAGATAACACTAATGATCAAAGGATCACCAAAATCCAAATCCTTTTTCTTTTGTTTTTGAGACAGGGTCTCACTCCTGTCGCCCAGGCTGGAGTGCAGTGACATGATCACGGCTTGTTGCAGCCTCAACTTGGCAGGATTCCGGTGATTCTCCCACCTCAGCGTCCCAAGTAGCTGGGACTACAGGTGTACCCCACCATGCCTGGATAAATTTTTATATTTTTAGTAGAGATTTGGTATCACCTTGTTGCCCAGGCCAGTCTTGAACTCCTAGGCTCAAGTGATCCATCTTCCTTGGCCTCCCAAAGTGCTGGGATTACAGGCATGAGCCACGTGCCCGGTCCCAAATCCTTTTTCATAAAAATCTATTTATTCATATTCTTTATTTCTATCTATACATTTTCCCTCTATGAGACGGATGTGTTTCTCTTAAATACAAAGCAACAGTTTTAAATACTCTTGGTCTGGAAATTCATCAAAGTCTTTTTGAAAGGCTGCTAGCTCTCAGTTATGCCCTTAAAAATACACAGATTAGGCCAGCCGCAGTGGCTCACACCTGTAATCCCAGCACTTTGGGAGGCTAAGGCAGATAGATCACCTGAGGTCAGGAGTCCAAGACCAGCCTGACCAACATGGAGAAACCTTGTCTCTACTAAAAATACAAAACTAGCCGGGCATGGTGGCGGGCTCCTGTAATCCCAGCTGCTCTGGAGGCTAAGGCAGGAGAATCACTTGAACCCAGGAGGTGGAGGTTGCAGTGAGCCGAGATCACGCCATTGCACTACAGCCTGGGCAACAAGAGCGAAACTCCATCTCAAAAAAAATAAAAAATAAAAAATACACAGATTAGCAAGGCATGATTCATTTTGTAGGAATCAGACTGCCTCTTCTTTAATAGATGTGTTCTTTTTTTCCCCTAGCTTTATTGAGATATAACTGACAAATACAGTATACAGTTAAGGTGATTTTTTTAATACACATTGTGAAACAATCACCACAGTCAAGCCAATAAACATATCTAGCATGTCATACATTTTTTTGGTGGTAAGAGCACTTAATGTTTATTTATAAGATCTTTGATTCTGGATTCTCATCATTTTTAATTATTCTCTTCATCAAAAACTAGGTAAAAACTTGGGTAGCTCTCTCTATATAAAAGTAGAAATATTGTCAAATATGTCATTAAATTAAAAAAAAAAGCAAGCAGCAGGAAAACACTTATAAACCCACTTATCTTAAAAAGACATTATATCTATGCGTACCTGTAAAGAAAAAGGCCAAGGATACATCAACTATTTACAATGACAGGGGGAAAAAACGAAATTTAGGGTTGAAGAAACTTCCCATTCCTACTCTATACTCTTCAGCATTACTAAAAATTGTGAAACTGAATTAATATAATTTTTTAGACACAGGATCTTGCGATATTGCCCAGGCTGAAGTGCCGTGGCTATTCACAGGCACCCTTACGGTGCACTGCAACCTGGAATTCCTGGCTTCAAGCAGTCTTCTCACCTCAGCCTCCCGAGTAGTAAAATAACTTTTTAAAAGAAATTATAAAGGCCTCTTTTAGGAAATATTTGGACCTCTGAGCACCTTAACAACACTTCTAGTACATGGCATTGTGCCTAACACAGTGGGCATCAATAAATTTTTTTGAGTGAAAAAGGTAATTTTTTTCAGTAGAAAATGTGTTAAACAACTGCTCCTATTCTAAAAGTCTGTTTAAACAGTAAACATAAGTATTAATAAATACCTATGTGCCAATTATCTCAGATGAAGTCACATTTAAAATACAAGCTTTAAACACCGTCATTTTGAAAGTGCTGCTTATTTACATCTTTACCAGTTTCTATTCTCAACATATATAATAGGCATCTTGGTCAACATACAACACAATAAAATCTTTACCCTTTTTTTCTTTCCAAACCCTAACAGTCACCTGTGGGTGGTTCCTAAAGTTATCACGTGAAGATATATGTGAGGAAAAAAGCTTATAAGCAAAAATTGAGTTTATAGAACAAATTCCTTATCCACTGTCATAAACAAAAACAATATGAAATATTACAACACATAATCCATTTTTTTCTTAAAACTCTACTTTTATTTTACCCTAGTATGCACACTAATACAAAATTCTATAAAGGAGGTATAAACTAATGGAAAAACCCACATCAGAAATAAATGAATGAATAATGCCTAGATCTTGGTTCCTAAATACGCTTCTCCCAAAAAATGTGCCAGAGCTCCTTTGAGAAGCAGTCCAATTTTTAAGAGTGGGGCAGGGAAAATACAACAGCTTAGAGCATCTTAGGGTGCCAATAAGGAAGAAAGCATTCAAAAAAGGATGGGCTATGTCAAAAGAGCACAGGAGCCAACCTGAAAGAGCTCACAATGTCCAAAGCTAGAAAAATTTGAGAAACCAAAGAAATGATAGGTTTGCATAGCCCACAGAGTAATATATATATGTATATACATATATATCTACATATATACATATATATATATATCCCTTGAATTCAAACTGGAATGGAGGGAAGGAGGGAAGAAGACAACTCTCCCTGATAGAATAATTCCAATTAATAAATGTAGAATGAAGAAAGTAGAAAATAACTATTAGCAATATTTTACTAATAATTGTTGTAGGCAAAATCCACTGTGGATGCTAAAATCAGTGAATGAAAGTTTGAGCAGAAACAGGATATCTGCATAGTCTCAAAGTATATCCACACCAAGATACTAGATTCTGTTATATTCTCGCCAAAAATACATAACCTCAATCTAATAATGAGAAATCACAGAAGCCCAAATGGAGAGACATTCTACAAAACAACTAACCAGTACTCTTCAAAAGTCTCAAGGTCATGAAAGACAAGACTGAGGAACTGTTACACACTGGGAAGACTGGTGAGACATAATGTACAAATGCAATGTGGAAGCCAGGTGTGGTGGCTCATAGCTATAATCCCTGCACTTTGGCAGGCTGAGACAGGAGGATTACCTGAGGCCAGGAGCTTGAGACCAACCTGGGCAACATAGTGAGGCCCTGTCTGTAATAAAATTTTTTTTTTAAAAAGCAATGTGGGATCCTGGGCTGGATTCTGGAAGGGAAAAAGGCTATTAGTGGAAAAACTGGTAAAACTCGAATACAGGTTTACCTAACAGTATTGTACCAAAGTTAATTTCATAGCTTTGATGATTGTATTATGGTTAGCTAACATCAGGGGATGCTGCGTGAAGGGTATATGGGACTCTGCGCTATTTTTGCAACTTTTCTGTAAGTCTAAAATTACTTCACAAAAGTTATTTAAAACTGCGAACTTTAACTTTTTAAATTACATATGCATTTTATAATAGGAATTGTAAATAACAATAGACATGATTCAACTACTATAGAGATTAAAGCTTGTGGAAACTAAAGAAATAGGAACAATTTCAGAACTTAACCACGAATGGAGGAGGATGGAAAATTCTCTCAACAAGAACGCTGGCTCTGTTTAGACATTTCCTGTTCTGCATGCTAAGCACATCCCCTGAAGAATGCAGCACACATTGACTGGCTTTACATACCAAACTCTGCTAACAAGAGCTTCTCACAGCAGCTTACTAAAGTATCACAAGTCATGTGATTTTATGAGAACTCTCTAAAATTTTCACAAGTAGGTGTCTATCCAATTGGTTTAGTTAGTTAAAATTGCTTTTCTCAGATCTAAAGGTCACATTCTACTAATAATCAACAACCAAGGATGCTCTTCAAAGAAAAAAATACTTTTTTGGAGTACATATGTATACACATGCATACGTGTGTGCATGCTCTATGCCAGCCATATAATTTTCATGCCGCTTTCTAGGCCTTGGGTGGTTATTTACCACAGTATTATTTGTAACAGCAAAAGACTAGGAAAAACGAAGCTGCCCCAGCAACGAAGGAGATCTGAATTGCAGCTGGGATATGTGATCCCTTCCCCTCTGCCCTTTTTCTAGGATTCTGATATATCAATTATCTTTCTTCACTCCCTTGTCTTCAATTTTCTCTCTATTGAACCCTTCGTGTAAGCATAGCAACAACCCAGTCTCTCCCATTCTATACTTTTCCCTCTGCTCTGCCAATCTCCACCTCAAGTTATCCTTTTTCCCTCCTCCCACCACAATCACCATTTTGAGTAGTCTATACATGTTATTTCTTCTTTTTATGATTTACAGTTACTCCTGTTACTGGCCCTACAACTTAAACTGCTCAAATCTACACCTATAAATTTACAAATTCAGTCCTCATTCTACTTGACTTCCCCACACCAGCTGACCCTGCTGACATCTTCTTCCACTCTAAAACTCCCTTTGTGCCTTGACTTTCAGTGCTCAACTCTCTTACGGTCTCTCTTCTCTGCTACTACAGCCCTCCACTAATGCCCTTCTTTTCCCATGCATCTTCTTTCTTCTCCACTCCAGCCCCCTCTCCCCCTACCACACACAGATGCTGCCTTCCTCACCTGCTCAGGCTCTGACACTCTACACCTGGGACCTCTCCTTGGGGAGGCTCTCATCATCCTGTTTAGGGTCTTGTACCCCCAAGCCTGGCTGCCGTCCTGCAGGGATGTCCTTAATGCTGCTGGGGCCCTGACTCTCTACACCAGGCTACCCCCTATGGATTACCCTCATAACCTTGCTTGGGTGATGATAACAACCCCACCCCTGCTCCTAAGCACCATGGAAAGCCTTACCTTCCTCTGCCCTGCGTGGTGGCTTTAGAACTGAATTGTGCAGAAAGGAAAGAGAAAGGGAAGACGAAGCAATACTATACCACCTTAATAGTTAAGCTTTATAGTAAATCTTAATACCTGGTAGGGCAAGTTCTTGTACTTATCGTTCTTCAGGACTGTCTTGGTTATACTTGGCCTTTTGTTTTCCAATTCCTTATTTGTAGCTTCTTTGTAAATATAATTCAGTAAGATTAACTGTCTCACCTTAACATTTTGTCCATTCTCAGCCCTAGCCCATGATTATTACTATTATTATTCATTATTTTTCTTGAGACGAGGACTTACTCTGTCACCCAGGCTGGAGTGCAGTGGCATGATCATGGCTCACTATAGCCTCAGCCTCCCAGGCTCAAGTTGATCCTCCTGCCTGTGCCGCCTGAGTAGCAGCAACTAGAGGCGCACACCACCATGCCCAGCTGATTTTTAAGTATTTTGTAGAGACAGAGTCGCTTGACATTGGAGGAATAAATTTTAAAAATACATAAAAAATAGGCCGGGCGCGGTGGCTCATGCCTGTAGTCCCAGGACTTTGGGAGGCTGAGGCAGGCGGATCACTTGAGGTCAAGAGCCTGGCCAACATGGCAAAACCTCATCTCTACTAAAAATACAAAAATTAGCCAAGCGTGGTGGTGCACGTCTACAATCCCAGCTACTTGGAAGGCTGAGGCAGGAGAATCACTTGAACCCGGGAGGTGGAGGTTGCAGTGAGCCGAGATTGCACCATTGCACTCCAGCCTGGGGGACGAAGCTATTTTAAAAAAAACAAAAACATTTTTTTTAAAAAAAGGAAAAGAGATGGAGTCCCACTATGTTGCCCAAGCTGGTTTTGAACTCCTGGACTCAAGCGATCCTCCTGCCTTGGCCTCCCAAATTACTCAGACTACAGGCACGAGCCACTCGTCCAGCCTATAGCACTTTTATAATATGCTCTTTAACACAACAGCTTTGATAATTTAATGTAAGGAGTTTCTTTTTATCAATTTCACTAGAAGTCCCCGGTACGAAATTCCTGTTAATGAAGCAATACAAAACTCCTCTGCTTTCTTCTTGAACTGATCTCTAAACTCGATTTGAGGACAATCAACAGGGTGTTAGTCTCTAGAGTGTTACTGAGACTACATGTAAACTGTGGTATTTGGACTGGCCTTGAATTAGGGTATTTTTACTGGTGGTAATCTAGGCAAGGTAAAGCATATATATGTGAGGAAACTATAAAGAAAAGCAATTAGATGCAGAGGTCTAGAGTCCAGGGAAGGGATATGCGTTGTAGATTCAAGTTTGTGAGCACTGATGCATAGATGGCATTTGCAGACATGGAATTTGATCTACCCAGATTAAGTAAAAAGAAGGGGTGACGAGTACCCCAACATTTAGAGGTCCAAAAGCAGAAGAGAAACCAGCAATGGAGAAGGAATGGTGAAGAAAATCAGTGTGTGTTTGCCACGGGGAATCATGGAAGCAAACTGAAGGAAGTATTTCAAGAAGCTGAATATATTCAAATATATAAACGCTACTAAAAGGTAAGATGAGGACTGAGAATTTTCCATTATATTTGGAACGATGGATTCTTTTGGCCCCCTTGACAGAAGGCATGTTGGTGCAGTAGGTAGGACTGAAAGTCTGAGTGTGATGAAGAGAAAACCACCACTTGAACATGCTGAAGTGCTTCCCCACGTCAGGGCCTTCACAATTGCCATCTCATCTTCCTCAACACATACTCCTCCAGACCTTTCCATGCACCTGCACATCCCCATGTCAGGATGCAAGTCATCTTCCAGAGGCTTTCTCTCATACCCTAAAATGAGTACCCATCCTTACTAATTACTCTTTAGCTTACCTTTCTTTAACAATACTTGAAGTTATATTATTTCATTTATTTGTTTGTCGATCTCCATGACTTGTTTGTCGATCTCCATGAGATTGTGATGAATCAAGAATATGTACAAATATTTCTTTTTAAGAACTTGCACATTTTTCTAGGTGCATCATTCTTAGAAAATCTATTAGATTATTTAAAACCTCACTCACCACAGGTCTCTCACAGTGAGAAATTTGTAATACACCAACAAAGAAGGGCCATAACTTTACAATCACTGGCAAATCCCCTTATCTGCTGCTCTTCTGCCACAAAGTTTTCTGTCGTTCTCTCACAGGACATTTTCACCTTAACCTTATTCACAGAAAAATTGTGGTAGAAACACTAATGTTAATTATAAATTTACACCTTCCATTTTTTCATAATGAAGTCAAAACATGCCCTAAGATGGCTAGGTCATCCCCAATCTCAGGGGAAATGATATTTTAAATTAGAGTCTAGTCCAATTCCTGTTATACACAGAAACCAAAATGACAGGGCATGTGACATACCTGTGGCATAGCCCACAAGTGAATCCTAAACCCCTGACTTCCAGCCCTGGTAAAGTAGAAAGTTATCTAGTGAACGACAAGGGCTTAGGTGAAAAATAAAATACTGTACATCCCAACTAGTAATATGATTTACAAACTAGACTTTTGCCATTTTGTAAGCACCACCCCATTCCTGGAAATCCTTATCCACTGAGTCTTTATCTCATTCAGTGGCTCCAGTTCCAGAACAAGTAGAGAGAGACACGGTTTTGTTTTAGAAACTCTCTGGCAAGTACCTGCCTTATACTAAGCAAGTCCTCCTCAAGGGAGGACACGAGAAACTCCTCTGCTTAAGTCTATACTAATAATTTGTTAATAATTTGTTAATCGGTTTATAACTTGTCAGTAAAGTTCTGGCATAACCTATCAGTGGATTAAAAAATAAAGAGAATTATAATAATCTCTTAAGGCGCACTTTTGGGTAGTATTAAAATATAGTTACCATATGGGATACTTTTTTTTGTACAGAAGTATCCCTCCTACTTAATTTTGTTTTGGGAAAGCAGACATAGCAAGTAGACAATTGAGAGATAAGTGTTTTGGAAAATCTATTAAACCTACAGGAAGGCTAAAAGACCCACTGTGGTACAGGAGTAAAGAAAGAGTTGCAGCCAGGCGCAGTGGCTCACGCTTGTCATTCCAGCACTTTGGGAGGCTGAGGCGGGTGGATCACCTGAGGTCAGGAGTTCGAGATCAGCCTGACCAACATGGTGAAACACCGTCTCTACTAAAAATACAAAAATTAGCCAGATGTGGTGGTGGGTGCTGTAATCCCAGCTACTTGGGAGGCTGAGACAGGAGAATTGCTTGAACCCAGGAGGAGGTTGCAGTGAGCCAAGGTCGCAGTGAACCGAGATCTCGCCACTGCACTCCAGCCTGAGCGACACAGCAAGACTCTGCCTCAAAAAAAAAAAAAAAAAAAAAAAAAGAGAGAGAGTTGCCCGGTAACATCACTGTGGGCTAATACTGAGCACTATTAGCTTCGAACAAATTGAGTGAGAAGGGAGAAAAGGTAAGGTAACCCCTGTTGTTAAAAATGCTTTTCAGTGGGAGAAAACCTATCAAATATTTATCGACTGCTTACTGTTTTGAGCACATTTCAAAGGTCAATAGAATGATTCTGAATGCCTCTACATTCTAGAGTTGAGAGAAAGACCACTTATATTGACCCCAAAGATTCTTTCTAACATCTAAAACAAATCATTCACTCAACAAACATGTTCTGAGTACCTATAATGTGCTAGGCACTTTTCCAAGTGCTAGGCGGATACAGCAGTAAATAAACCTCATAGAATTTATGTTCTTAGGGAAGAGTCTAGAGGCAACTAAATACAGTAAATGACAGTATTTTAGAAGCATTGTTAAGAGCTATCTTTACATGCTTAGACCATGATAAGTATTAAGGAGGAAAATAAAGCAGGAAAAGGAAATAAGATACATGTAACTCATTTCTATTCATTGCAGGTGGCCTGTTTCGTGATGAGTAGATTTCATAAGGTAACAAAAGATCTTTTATCATTAATATTATGAATATTTCATTTTAAAATATACAGAACTTCAAATATTCTTAAAAGTTAATTATTAGCTCATATCCACTCAGCACATATTGTTTATATTTATCACTTATTCGATGACAAGTTCTTGGTCAAGAACATATCTATAATTAATTTACACCAGGCCTTTGTAGCTAAACATCATGCATTTTTGTAGACTACGCTATGAAGTGGTTTTAAAGAAGGAACAGTGTGTTTGTTTTGTTTTGTTTTTCTATAAGTGAAACCCTACTAAACTGGAAAGCCTCTAACATGAACCAAGACTTTCTGGTAATAGCGATTTTCAATTCTAATATGATTAGGTTCACTAGTCACCCTACTCTAAACTCACACAGCCTAAATCAAATAGAAATTAATTTTTGTCATTAGTATACTAATCAAGATGACATAATGCTTCACTTTTTTTCCTATACAATTTGAAATAAAATAGTAAAAAACACACTCTTTGGGAAGAGCTCATTTCCAATTTAAAAAACCAATTTTACAAACTAAATGTATACAAATGATTACATTCTACTATACTGTGGTCATCTAGCACTTCAATTAGGATAAGAAAGTTAATGAAATATAAACTGACACAATTTCAGCAGCATAAAGCTTACCTTCAGGCTGGTATGAGAACGTGGTTGACTTAATTCCTGAAATTTCCACTGCTCAGATCCAGGGGTCTCTCCTCCTTTCTGGGCATCAGGTGTAAGCATTCCATCTCCAGCAGGTAATGGGAAAATTCCTAATGATATAGGACGTTCTTTTCTATTTGAAGAGGGGAGAAAAAATTCGGCATTCATTTATTTTGACTTTTTATTTGCCATGACTATAAGTAATAAGCCTGGACTGTCACTGTTTCACAACCGTCACTCAAAAATGACACTGTCTGCCCATCTGAATAAAACAGACTTACCAAAGAGGAAGGACAGTCTCAGTTTAGTTAGCCTCCGGAAATTAGCCTCAAGAAATCAAGAAAAGTGGTAAGAAGGGTTAAGGAAATCTTAAAAGTTACTGATGAGTTCCTTGCCCAAGAAGCAGTCAGTGGCCTAGTGTGGTCTGGAGAAGAGCTGCTGCTGAGTTTTTAACCATACGTAGCTTAGCCCTAGGGAACTTGCAACCTCCTTCTTTGGAAGTGAGTCCAACCCATTTCTAGACTTCCCAAATCCTCTTGCTAATCCCTGGATGCTTACTGAAGCTTCTTCAGGGTATGCCTTTCCTGCCTAGAGGAAAACCAATATATTATCTAAATCAGGGTTACCTATTAAATGATGAAAAGAACTCAAAATATCTTTCTCCCCACCACCCAAGTAGGAAAGCTGTTTTTCTACAGAACCACTATATGAGTTCCTTTCAAGCACAGTACATATGAGAAAACCATTGTCAGTTTCTTCCAAATAAGAAGGCCAAATAATTCTATAAAAGATTACTGAATTTCCAATGCTTTGTGAGAAGTTTCAATGAACAAGAGTTACAATTTTAACACTAACAATTTCAACGAGAAACACATCCTTTGTTGATGCACAGAAGATTCCAAATCGAAGAGCTTTTAGAGGGTGGAAACAAGCCTACTAACCGGTCATCCTGGGTCATTAACTCAAAAGTGCAGAAACCAGAAAGAAATGAGACACTAAAGGTTTGGTGCCTCCTGGAATTCATATCTCTACTGATAAGAATGTAAGTTAGAATAGAAACAATGAGGTTATTAATAAAAGTGGGGAAATTTCAGTTTTGCTAAGTAAGTCTTTAATTCTGTAGTTCATTTTTATTCCAAGAAACTTCAGCCATTTTTGAAATGTGTCTTCACTTAATACAAAGGGTGTGTTCTTCCATTCCTAACAATCTAAAAGGACTAGTAAAACTGTCCCAATGCCTTCTTAAAAATGAGGTGAAGCAAAGGGGTTGAGAGATTACATTTAGTCAAAGTTGTATGCACAAGGAAATAAAATTTAAAAACAGAACTTTGATTGAGGGGGAAAATTCAAAAGCAGGAAGGCAGTACAATAAGAGGGTAGTTTTTGTTTGTTTGTTTGAGTCTTGCTGTGTCGCCCAGACTGGAGTACAGTGGGATGATCTCGGCTCACTGAAAGCTCTGCCTCCCGGGTTCAAGCAATTCTCCTGCCTCAGCCTCCCAAGTAGCTAGGATTACAGGCATGTACCACCACGTCTGGCTAATTTTTGTATTTTTAGTAGAGACGAGGTTTTGCCATGTTGGCCAGGCTGGTCTTGAACTCCTGACCTCATGTGATCTGCCTGCTTCGGCCTCCCAAAACGCTGGGATTACAAGTGTGGGCCACCACACCTGGCCAAGAGGGTAAATTTTAATACCAAATCTAAGTTTGTGACTATGAGCTGCTGGGACAACCAAATGACAAAAATTAAAGTGACTAGTCAGCTCTCATGTTTACACCAGTTATTCCCAAATGCTGTTCAGCAACAAAGTTTTTATAATAAGTCCATGAAAAAAGAGGCACTGTTTATTATTTCCTTAGTGCATACATAATATAGTACATATTGTACACATATACATTCCCATATACTATAGAACCCTGTTCTTTCTTGAAAATGACTGACCCTTATTTTAAACTACATATTTTCTTCTTCTTTGATTTTAAAATGCCCTTTCTTTCATTAAATGATAGTGACAGTGATAAGTAGCTAGATTTCCTTTTCATATTCATTCTGGACAAAATAAAAAATTGTCAATCTGATGTTTTCCCCCCATACTTTGTGAACTGAAAATCCAAGAAGACTAAGAGCTACTAGCTGACTTTTATTTATTTTCTAACATACCTTAATGAGTTAAGCAAAAGGTGACTGGGAATTTAATGACTGAATATAACGGAAAGCTCTCTAACTCAAAATGCAAAGACAACCAGGAAGATGATATATGGACTTCATAAGACTCCCTCACACTAACAGAAATCAAAATATAAGCCAGTCATTAGAATTATTATCCTATATGAATGACAACACATTCATTTTCACACATATCAAATATTGAAAAAGTTTAAACTATTGGGGGAAGGAGTCTTCTATGAATCCAAATTTTACTTTCCAAAAAGTAAACAAAACCAGTTGACAAAATCTACAATCAACAGTCAACAATATCTACAACCCAAATTGCAAGTAGAATTCCCACCTTTTTAATTTGCTTGTATCAATCATTCAGAAACTACTCTACAGGGAGGGGACATCTCTTCAGGGACTGACAGCTATCTGTCAAGTGGGTCAATGATGCTCTAGAGGTTACAATGTTCCAACTCTGAAAAAATAATCACTACATACTCCTCCCCTTATTTTACTTATAAATTACATATAGTTGGGGTAAGGGAGAGAAGGACGCATAATTAGGCAAGTTCATGAGAATCCTACTTTTGAAAAGAAACCCTGAAAGGTAAACATTAGTCCGGTACTATGTTGGTATGCATTAAATGCTTCAAACTCACAGAAAGAAAAAAATGAGATACACGTGGAAAACTATCAAGTGGCAGATTTACACCCGCAGACCGAAACATCTGCTATTACTTGTCTAGAAAACAAAGCTATCACCAACTATCAGAATTCTTTTTTCTTAATTGCCCTACTTCCATATATCCATTTTTGAGTTGGTTATTAAATGTTAGCTTATGTATATAAATAATTTTACAACTACATTTTTGGAACAGCTTTTTGGCTATATTCACATTTGATACAACCAATTAGTAAAATCTACTTTATATATAAAGGCAGATAAAAGAAAAAGTACATTTGTCGAACACTCACCACGTGGTGAGTACTGAGCTAGATGACCTATTTACATTATCTCATTTAATCCTTATCAAGAAACGGGGATTATTTTTCCAATTTTCAGAGTAGAAAAAGTGATGCTCAGAGATTTTAGGCACTAGTAATTGGCAGAGTTTGGATTCAAAGCCAGTACTGTTCAACTCCAAGCGCTTTGCTTTCCTTGGAACTTCCTACTTGGAACTACCAACTTTTTGACAATTTAATCTTAATATCGAAGACTTTGATATCTTTATTTAATCAGATCAGTAGCAATTTTTGTGGTAAAGAACTTAAAAATTTTAATTATAAGGTATGTTAGCTGTAGCTAAAACAATTTCTGCTAAAAATGGACACATATAAGTAACTATGAAAAGTATTTACTTGAGTAATTTATCATATATCTTACAACTATAATTAAATACAAAATAATAAAATCACTTGATTTTTAATGGGTAAGTCCCATCAGGAGAGAAAACTCAGGCAGAGAGATTAAGCAACTTGCCAAAGCTCCTACAGTCACATGCAATAGAGCATTTGCACCCAGGCAGTTCAACTCCAAAGCCTTGTTGTACCCACTTGCAGGCGCCACACAGCAGCTCACGGCACTGCCCTCTCAAATGAAGCCTAAACCCAAGACATTCCCTTAATATTAGTCTTATTTTAATATTCTACATATTCTTAAGTTCAGTTACTTTTAATTTCTTCAAAGCCTAAATACACAGATACACGTACACAAATATTTTATGTACTAATATATATACAAGTAGTAAGATTATTCCCAATTTTTATAAATCAGGAAAGAAAATAAAAGACCAAGTATCTAGTTTTAAATCATCGATGAAATTTAATTTCTGGGCTTTCAACTAATATTAAACTTGAACTGACCTATGAATAAAAAGAAACACATTGAGGGAAGTTACTACTTTAATTCTTCTTAATCTATCTAAATCTACGATCGGGGTTTAAATATTTTATAAACATTTAAATAATAAATAAAAACTATATACTATGAACTTTCATTTAAAACCATGCACAAAACAGAAATCTGAACAAATCAGAGAGTGCTAGTCTGATGGTTTAGAAAACAAAAGAAACCACAACCTTCAGCCTCTAAAATACAGAAGATGGCTCTTACAGGGTGTAAGTAGAGTGAGCAACAGTAAAGCTACAGAGATTAATGACTACCCCCACAAGCAGGCATGGATATTTGTCACCCAAGACTACAAAGAAAAGAAAGGGCAACATCTGACAAAACAATAGTGAATAGGCTTTGTAAAGCTTTCACAACTTTGATGTGTAAATAATGGGGAAAAAAGCCATTCCTTAACCTAAAAGTCTTACATTTTTTCACTTTAAAACATATTTTGTTTTAGGAGGAAAATATTTAAATTGTCAGTTCCCATGAGCTATTATCAAAAATTACAAAAATGATACCTGAACCTCTATCATTCAAAGGATAATTAAAACAAAATAAACTTACGGCCTGTATCTGACTGCAAGTCCAAGCATAAAAGATATTTGTCCCTAAATGCTCAGAAGCTAAATGCAGAGGTTGTATAAACTTGGAGCCGGTGCTCTACTCTTGCTCTCCTTTTACTTTGAACATTCTGCTTAAAACAAGACCACACTGACCTTGTACTTGTGTGTAAGTACAATATGAAAATCCTTTTCTTTAGTTAGTGGTTTCTAAACATAAAGCTATAATCCTAACTGATGGTCTATAAATTACTATAAATTAGAATCAAAAATCCTAGCTTCAGGCCATTTTCCATTGTTTCAATCTGCAACAGAAATGGTTACAAAGCAGACCCGTGGAGCTAAAAATTTAAGAAAAACCAGCTAAGCAGGGGCTTCTAAGAGAGACGGGAGTACCTGAGTATCCTTGGTAGGTTCTGCGTCAGAGCTGGCACACCGGTAGAAATAGAAAAGTGCACAAGCAGCAAAACAGAGAGAGATACTAAGATAGCAGAATTAATGACCACCGCCCCGCCAACAAAGCCAAACACAAACAGCAGCATGCATCCAGGACTCATGGCGCTGTGCTGGCATGGTGAAACACCCGAACCAGGAGGCCTACACGGGGGCCAAAGGGGTATCTTTGTAGTGAGGATCTGTCATTCAGCTTGCTGCCACAAAAACAATGCCATCGGCAGCAGCTTTCCACTCCATCCTGCAGCAGCTCCCAAGCGATGACGTCATTCCGTTCTCCCCACCTCATAACCATAGAGCTGCTGCTCCTAGCATTTATGCAGCAAGCCCAAGCGACAGCCAGCCTATTAACTATTTTCCCCTCCACTAAGAGTCCTGGCTTAGCTCATTGGCTACAATGCCTGAAGATCTACATAATTTATTCACACTCCTACATCAAACAGATGGCTAGCTAACCCTTTCAAACATGCCTCTCTGTAACAAAAAGGACTTCAAACCAATTACACGGGAGAAAAAAAAAATTTCAGCATTCCCACAAATTACAAAATTTTAAACCTAGTATAATCTCCATCAAGTATCAGAAAACAATCTAAATACTCAATGTGCCGCTTATATGGATGGCTCATAATTTATCTTTTTAATGGTAAAAACCGTTTCTACTTTTCTGTGCTATTCTCTCCTGCAGCATTCCAACCACAGTGGAGAGCTTTTTGAATCAGCCTAACTATTGTTCCAGGATTAAAGAACAGAGAAAAACAGAAACAAACATATTATTTATTTTACTTTTTCTCAAGGCAAAATATATAACAAAGCTTACCTAATTCTACTATGAGCTGTGGATTCTAGTTGATCACTCCCTGAGAGCTGATGAAGTTTTGTTCTTTCTAAGTGTTCCATATAATTATGGATCATCTATTTTAAAGAAAGAAAAAAATACACAATAATTAAGACTAATAATACCTGGAATAAAATCATAGTGTTATAACAAGGAAAACATTTTGGTACAATTTTCTTATTTATCAGACTACTCAATTCTAAGTAAGAGAGTATTAAGGAATGAAAACAATTTTAATGGAAAGTAATATGCAAATACTTACATTTAAGGATGCTGGTGTACACAGAAGTAGCTAATATCTTGCTTAGGATGGCAAAAAAAAAAACCCACTTTTTTTTACAATATGTGATGCTATTAAAATAATATTGACATAAAGAACACAAATTAGTAAACAGACACTGGGAAAGAAGTCATAAAAGACCATCGGTTAAAAATAATAGATGGCATTTGAGAAACCCATTCACTAAAATGAGACACAACAAAGAAATTAAGGTGAAACTTCTGAAGAAACCATATCCTTATGTGCTGATTTCTTCCATTTTAAAAGGAATTAACAGAATAAAGATAACTTTCAATTTAATTAATTTAATACCAAGACAAGTTTCTTCTTTCTGTATATTTAGTTGAAAGAATGTTAAAATACTTTCTCCTTTCACTGTTACTGGTATCATTACTTAGTATAATCATCTATTATAACAGCAGCAAATTAATACAAATGAAAAAAATTAGAATACTTTTTGAGTCTTAGATAAGGAATCATATGATAGACAAGCTGAATATGAAAGTAAAAACTTCAAGAATATAAAGTACATAAACTGCCAAGAACTTCTAATGTCCTATTTGATTCTTGATAATATATAGTTTCACTTTTAAAAAGCCTAAATTTGGAATTAAGACATAAAATCAAAAGGCCTTTGCTAGAGATACTAACATGATATGAATAAGAAAAAAATTAATTTTAAAAAACAAGAAATAGTGTGTTAGTATTTAAAGGGTGTAAATATTAAGAGGCAAGCAAAGGTTGATGTCTTTCTTGGGAATATTACTTGAATTCTTTTTTTTTTTAATGTCCCTTCTCACCATTCCTAAGGAATATGACTTGAATTCTTAACACTGTACATAGAATAGCTTTGGAAGTCACTAAACTTTAGCTGTATTAAGATGCATTTCAATCTCTCTATAACTTAAAATACGCACTGTAGCATATTAAGTAACCAAATAAAATTTTTTAAAAGTTTAAATTCACTTTACAAAGCATGCTTTTGTTGTAGAAATTTTATTTGGCCTGTACAAATATTAGGAAATGTAAGTTAATTTTAAGATGTTATTTATCATCAAATAAACAAAAAGCTGAACTCTGATGCATGAAATAAAACAAATTAACCAGACTGTTCCCCAATGAAGACTAGTCCAAACAACAAATGTTATCCACAAAGAATGACAACAGAATCACATGAATATAGTATCTTAAAAATTTTTAACTGACACACTTTTTATTTTAAATTTATAGATTTTACCACCATTTACTAAACAGTTTTGGGGAAATACACCTTTCATCTATCA
Organism: Hylobates moloch; assembly: GCF_009828535.3. Lineage (NCBI taxonomy): Eukaryota > Metazoa > Chordata > Mammalia > Primates > Hylobatidae > Hylobates > Hylobates moloch. The sequence continues at coordinate 323,773 of NW_026652316.1, forward strand.
GCAAGTCAGAAATAATGAGATTCCTTGTGTCAGGAAGAATTTTCAGGAACAAAAATCAAACTGAAACTAATATAACAAAGTGACTGTCAGGCTTAATCAATCTCAATTTAAATTTTCAAAAGGTTTTAGAAGGCCTAAATTAAGGCTTTGTAGTGGCTCATGCCTGTAATCCCAGCACTTTGGGAGGTAGGAGGATTGCTTGAGGCCAGGAATTTGAGATCAGCCTGGGCAACATAGCAAGACACCGGCTCTAGAAAAAAAAATACAACAACTAGCAGGCACTCGCCTGTAGTCCCTACTGCTCAGGAGGCAGAAGTGGGAGAACTGCTTGGAGCCAGGAGTTCAAAGCTGCAGTGAGCTATGATCATGCCACTGCACTCCAGCCTGGGCAACAGAACGAGACCCCGCAAAAAAAAAAACACTTTAAAAATAAAAGAGGTCAGGTGCAGTAGCTAATGCCTGTAATCCCAGCACTTTGGGAGGCTGAGGTGGGAGGACTGCTTGAGCCCAGGAGTTTGAGACCAACCTGAGCAACACAGGGAGACCCTGTCTCTACAAAAAAATTTTTAAAAATTAGCTGGGCATTTTGGGATGCGTCTGTGGTACCAGCTACTTGGGAGGCTGAGGCGGGAGGATCGTTTGAGCCAGGGAGGTCAAAGCTGCAGTGAGCCATGAGTCTCACTCTGTCACCCAGGCTGGAGTACACTGGCGCGATCTTGGCTTATTGCAATCTCTGCCTCCCACATTCAAGCGATTCTGCCTCCCAAGTAGCTGGGTACTACAGGTACCCGCCACCACACCCAGCTAATTTCTGTATTTTTAGTAGAGACGGGGTTTCACCATGTTGGCCAGGCTGGTCTTAAACTCCTGACCTCAAGTGATCCACCCGCCTCGGCCTCCCAAAGTGTTGGGATTACAGGTGTGAGCCATGGCGCCCAGTCATGAATTCTTATATACACTGGATAGTAAAGTAATTGTATGTATGGGATTGATTTGTTCAAATGGAGGACCTAAGTTTCTTTAAGCATTCAGATGAAGAAAACAAACTTACCCCAGATTGCTTTATAGTAATCTATGAACTCAATATAGAAAAAGAATGACAAGCAAAATGCAAAGATAGTTCTCCCCCAATAGCCATTCTACAGATTGATTCTCTATTATCTTATTCTGAACTTTCTTTTAATGACTAGTCCAATGTAATTACAGATATAGTATTCTGACATTCCAAAATTATCTATATAATGAAATCAATTCTAACTCAACCAAACTAGCACTTTAAAGGAAAGAACTGACAACCAAAAATGACTGGAGGGGGAAAAGAAAAGAGAGAACAATAACAACAAAATGGCAGCTATTATTTATTGAGCACCAATTATATGTCAGTCAGTGCAGTTACAGCCATTTTTTCTCCATTTAATCCTCACCATATCATGATTTCATAGGTAAACTCTATCCAAGTTGATTGTCTGGTCAATGACTAACTTTTCAAGTTATCACTAGCTTTGGGGCCAGAACTCTGGCCTGCCTGACTCAGTCATCTGAGTTCTAAAGAATTACAGGACTCGGGCCGGGCGCGGTGGCTCACGCTTGTAATCCCAGCACTTTGGGAGGCCGAGGCGGGCGGATCACGAGGTCAGGAGATCGAGACCACGGTGAAACCCCGTCTCTACTAAAAATACAAAAAAAATTAGCCAGGCGTGGTGGTGGGCGCCTGTAGTCCCAGCTACTCGGAGAGGCTGAGGCAGGAGAATGGCGTGAACCCAGAAGGCGGAGCTTGCAGTGAGCCGAGATCGCAAAAAAAAAAAATTACAGGACTCAGGCCTTACCTGCCTTTGTACTTAATTCTCTGAGCAGGCAATGAGCCCATTGTCCTTTCTTCCTCATACCCTCAAGAAAATCCCATACCCTAAAGCATTTCCTGATGTCTGGAATAAAATGATATGCACTATAGTCTATAAACACACAAAAAAGTAGAAAAAAATTATACATAAAAATTTAAATATTAATAAGGCCTCACAGTATCACTCAGGTTAAAAAAAAAAGTGTGTGGGAGGGAGCACCAGTGTTGTTAGACAGAAAAGAGAACTGAGAAAGTAAAATAGGACACGCTTCAGATAATCTATTCCTGGGTCCACCAGGTCCATTGCTTCTGGTCTCAGAACTGCAATTCTCAATTTTCTCAGGTATGCATATTAATTCACACATTCAGAAGTCAATTCAGCAATAAACAACTGAAGAGAGAGAGAAAAAGAGAGGAAGGAAGAAAGGAAAGAAGGAAGGGAGGGAGGAAAGGAAAGGAATAGACAGGGAAGGAAGGAAAGAAAGAAAAGAAAGGAAGAAAGAGAATTTAAAAATAAAAAAAAAAAGAAGGGAGGGAGGGAGGGAAAAGAAAAATGTCTAGTGGAACTAAAGGTGTTAGTGTGTTTTTGTTTTTGTTTTGTGACGGAGTCTTGCTCTGTCACCCAGGCTGGAGTGCAGTGGCACGATCTCAGCTCACTGCAACCTCCGCCTCCTGGGTTCAAGCGATTCTCCTGACTCAGCCTCCCAAGTAGCTGGGATTACAGGTGCCTGCCACCATGCCCAGCTAATTTTTGTATTTTTAGCAGAGATGGGGTTTCACCATGTTGGCCAGGCTAGTCTCAAACTCCTGATCTCAGATAATCCCCCCACCTCGGCTCCCAAAGTGCTGGGATAACAGGCGTGAGCCATCGCACCCAGGCAAGGTGTTAGTGTTATTAAAAGTTCGGGCAGACTGGGTGCTGTGGCTCACACATGTAATCCCAGCACTTTGGAAGGCCGGGACGGGCAGATCACTTGAGGCCAGGAGTTTAAGACCAGCCTGGAGAACATGGTGAAACCCAGTCTCTACTAAAAATACAAAAAGTAGCCAAGCGTGGTGGCATGAGCCTATAGTCCCAGCTATTCAGGAGGCTGAGGTGGGAGAATCACATGAACCCTGGAGGCGGAGGTTGCAGTGGGCCGAGATCACACCACTGCACTCCAGCCTGGGCAACAGAACGAGATTCCCTCTTAAAAAAAAATCCAGGCAATAGAATCTGAGAAACCTGGCTTCAAATCTAGTCACTAACTAGCCTAGAATTTGGGGCAAATCATTTTATAGACTCTTTCTAAACCTCAATCTGTAAAATGGGAATGGATGAGAATTTGGTCAGAGGATAAAATGAGAATGCATTCAAACACTCCCTGATGTGAGGCTCTCCCAAGATTCCAAAGGACTAAAGTTTTTGGTAATTAGCATACGCATGTGGGCCCGAGTGCTTCAAAATTGTCCTTTATATTTCTTCCACTGCCCTCTTTAAGGCATGTCTTCTTTTAAGCAAATTCAGTAATGTATACAAAAATTTGATTTAAGAATAGTTGACTATTTAAATTTAAGAATAGTTATTCTTAAATCAAATTTTAAAAAAGCCACGGTAGGTTTCCCTTAAGCAACAATGAATGTGTTTCATCAAAGTGCTAAACAACCATTAAAAGACATTATCTTCTTTGGAAATAATAGTGAAAAGGTTAAGGTTAAACCCCTTCAGGCTTCCTTTGCCTGAATGTTTTCAGAGTTTATGTTTTAAGAGCGCCTAGTTCTTTGGCTTTAGATAGCTATTTATAATTGCTAATTGAATGACATCTCTAGAACAGATGTATAAACAGAAAAAATTGTGGGCTAGAGCAGAACAGACCCATATTTCAAAGCAGCCCTATCTATGTTACATAAACCTTCCTTCCTTGAGGCAAAACAAAACATAGGGAGCCTATCAGGTCAGAGGATAGAAGCTGCTCATAACTGAGGGAGGAGATCTATGAAAAGAGCTTTTGGGTGGCGTAGGAAATCTGCCTTGGTTACTGGACAGACCTAGCTCTCTAACTTGGTAATTACAATTTTTCCTGAGATCTTTTTTTCTTCCTAGACTATCTTTTCCTCAAGGAATAGAAATAGACAAAAAAAAAAGTATATGTTTTCATTTAAAATTAGTATGTCAGGCTTTTTTATAGAAGCGTATCTTCACCTTTATTAAATATATGGAAAAAATATGAAATTTCACTTTACAGTTATTTTTCTAGAATGTATATATTTTAGGCCAGGCATGGTAGCTCACGCCTGTAATCCCAGCACTTTGGGAGGCCAAGGTGGGTGGATGACCTGAGGTCAGGAGTTCGAGATCAGGCTGGCCAACATGGTGAAATCCCATCTCTATGAAAAATGCAAAAATTAGCCGAGTGTGGTGGTGCACTCCTGTAATCCCAGCTACTTGGGAGGCTGAGGTGGGAGAATTACTTGAACCTGTGAGGCAGAGGCTGCAGTGAGCCAAGATCACTCCAGCCTGGGCGACAGAGCAAGACCCCATCTCAAAAAAAAAAAAAAGTATATATTTTATATTTTATACTTAAATATATCATAATTAAATAATTTTAAATTATTAAAAAAGATTAGAGCTTCATTTTAAAAACAAAAGCATTGTTTATTATTTATCACTATCAATTACTTCCCCAATATATATTTATAAAATTATAAATTATAAATTTATAAATTATAATGGATACAGTGGTGCACACCTATATAATCCCAGCACTTTGGGAGGCCAAGGTAGGAGATCACTTGAGCCCAGGAGTTCCAGACCAGCCTGGGCAACATAGTGAGACCTTATCTCTACAAAAAATAAAAATAAATAAATATTTTAAAAATTGGCGTGCACTGGCCAGGAGCGGTGGCTCACGCCTGTAATCCCAGCACTTTGGGAGGCCAAGGCAGATGGATCATGAGGTCAGAAGTTTGAGACCAGCCTGACCAACATGGGAAAACCCCGCCTCTACTAAAAATACAAAAATTAGCCAGGCCTGGTGGCGTGCTCCTGTAATCCCAGCTACTCAGGAGGCTGAGGCAGGAGAATCGCTTGAACCCAGGAGGCGGAGGTTGCAGTGAGCTGAGATCACGCCACTGCACTCCAGCCTGGGCGACAGAACAAGACTCCATCTCAAAAAAAAAAAAAAATTGGCATGCATGTGTGTGGTCCCAGCTACCTGGGAAGCTGAGGTGGGAGGACTGCTTGAGCCCAGGAGGTTGAGGCTGCAGTGCGCTATGACTGCGCCACTGCACTCCAGCCTGGGAAACAGAGTGAGACCCTAATTTAAAAATATATATAAATATATATATATATATATATAAAACATATGTATTTATAATTATCGGCTTTAATAAGTACTACTTAAGCAAACAGTACATAGAGTACATTGTTTAGGCATTGCAATGAATGATGTGAAAATCAGTAATAGGCCTTTCAGCAACCTTAATATCTTAATATCCACCAATGTCATTAAATCTTAATATCCACTAAAATTAAACCTTAATGTCTAATAAATGTCATTAAAATGTGAGGGCTTTTTTTTTTTGGAGACAGGGTCTGTTGCCCAGGCTGGAGTGCAGTGGCACAATATTGGCTCACTGTATCCCCTACCTCCTGGGCTCAAGTGATCCTCCCACTTCAGCCTCCGAATAGCTGGGACTACAGGCGCAGGCCACCATGCCTGGCTATTTTTGTATATATTTTTTTGGTAGGGTCGGGGTTTCACCATGTTGCCCAGGCTGGTCTCAAACTCCTGGGCTCAAGTGATCCGCTCACCTTGGCCTCCCAAAGTGCTGGCCTTACAGGCATGAGCCACTGCTCCCAGCCAAAATGTGGTTTTTTTTTTTTTTTTT